>NC_067113.1:3589024-3937139 GCF_021347895.1 Acanthochromis polyacanthus | reverse complement strand
TAATAATAATAATAAACCCTAGGGTTTCAATAGGGTCCTTGGCACCGCTGGTGCCTTGGACAGTCGGTGCCCTGGCACCGCCTGTCCTTCGCACCCTCGGTGCTCGGACCCTAATAAACCCGAGGGTTTCAATCGGGTCCTTGGCACCGCTGGTGCCTTGGACAGTCGGTGCCCTGGCACCGCCTGTCCTTCGCACCCTCGGTGCTCAGACCCTAATAATAATAAACCCTAGGGTTTCAATAGGGTCCTTGGCACCGCTGGTGCCTTGGACAGTCGGTGCCCTGGCACCGCCTGTCCTTCGCACCCTCGGTGCTCGGACCCTAATAATAATAATAATAATAATAATAATAATAATAATAATAAACCCTAGGGTTTCAATAGGGTCCTTGGCACCGCTGGTGCCTTGGACAGTCGGTGCCCTGGCACCGCCTGTCCTTCGCACCCTCGGTGCTCGGACCCTAATAATAATAATAATAAACCCTAGGGTTTCAATAGGGTCCTTGGCACCGCTGGTGCCCTGGCACCGCCTGTCCTTCGCACCCTCGGTGCTCGGACCCTAATAAACCCTCGGGTTTCAATAGGGTCCTTGGCACCGCTGGTGCCTTGGACAGTCGGTGCCCTGGCACCGCCTGTCCTTCGCACCCTCGGTGCTCGGACCCTAATAATAATAATTAAAGCTGCAAGCAGCGATGGACGGGTCCTCGCATCCATGCTGGTCGGCGAATCCATGCACGTCCACCAGGTGGCGCTGTGACTGAGAGTGTGTGCTGGCCTCTGAATCACATCTGGACCAGAGTTTAATCACACGTAAAATTTCAGCCAGATTGGAGCATGTTCAGACTAGTTATACAGCATTTCCTGCCCATCCACCACCAGGTGGCGCTGTAACTCAGAGTGTATTCCAAACAGTGGATGTGATGAGGGCTGGACTCTGATCACTCATGAAAAGTTTCAGGCTGATTTGATCATGTAGAGGCCAGTTATACAGCATTTATTGTCCCTCCAACAGGTGGCGCTGCAACTGAGAGTGTCTGTTGGCCTGTAGATGTGATCAGGATTGGATTGTGATCACACATGGAAAGTTTGAGGCAGATTGGAGCATGCAGAGGAGAGTTATACAGCAGTTGTTGTTTCATGGCGAAGCATCAAAACTCTAATGGTCGCCATGGCCACGCCATTTGGCTTCTGGTTAAACTTTTGATAACTTTTCCAAACCAAGTCCTGCTGTGTGGACTGACAAAATTTCAGGTCTCCTGGAATTATCCCCTAGGAGGTATTAACTCTCAAAAATGAGAAAAATCATCAAAAATCTCACAATTAATCCAAGATGGCCGACTTCCTGTTGGGTTTAGGACATGGCGCCAAGAGGCTTTTTTGTGCGTCCTGATGTGCTCTATAAGCCTCCCAAATTTCATGGATGTAGGTGAAACGTGCTGGGGGGGCTGTTTGTTAAAAATACTGTAGGGGGCGCTATAGCATGTGCAGTGCCGAGATGCATACAGTGTTGTTCCTTGGGTCAATGGTGATGTGTGTGGTAATTTTTGTGAGCATTGGAGTATTCCTAACCTGTCAGAAAGGGCTTTGTTTTTCATGGCGATATTTGGTTGCTACGGCAACAGCGTTGCATGAAATGTCACACCCTTCACAGTGTGTGATTGTCAAGAGGTGAAGACTCGACTGACCAATTTCCAGCATGATATCACCAAGTTTGGGGCCATTGTACCTGAAAATATAAGGCCTTAAACTTACTATTACCAACAGGTGGCGCTATGACTTTTTCAAAATTTATGAGTGTGGATGTGTTCAGACTGGACCTGGTATCCAGCATGTGAAGTCTGAGGCAGATAGGATGTTGTTCAGCTGAGATATGAATCGTTAAATTTTCATGGCGAAACATTCCGATGTTGACCAGACATTCAATTAGCTTTTCATGATTGACTCTGTCAAATGCCTTTTGATAAGTCTATGAAGCAGGCATAGACATCTTTGTTTACGTCATTGCATCTTTCAGTGATAGTTCTTAAGTTGGAGATGCCTTCTCTTGTTCCCTTGCCATTTATAAAACCACTTTGAGTTTAATTTATTTCACTTTCTATGATCTTCTTGTTCCTGTTCAGTATATGATTTTCAGTATATGGCTCATAAGACTTATTGTTCGATATTCAGAACATTCTGTGGCCTTTGGTTTCTTAGGAAGTCTTATGAATATGGAGTCATTTATGTCACCTGGAAAAGTACCAGTTTTGTATACCATATTGCAAAATTGAGCGACATGGTTAATGTTTTCTTCATCCAATGATTTTAAGATCTCGGTGTTAATGTTGTCCAGTCCTGCTGCCTTGCCTGATTTTAGGTCACTTATTGCCTTCTTTACCTCATCCACCAGCAGATCTTCACCATCTTCATTTGAAGGCAATTCTAGGTTGTCATTTCTTGCATCACCATACAGTTCAGTCACATATTCTTCCCACCTATTTTTGATTTCATTTTCATCAAATAGCATATTGCCATTTTTATCTTTGATACACTCACTTCCTTTGTTTGTCTTTTGTTTTCCAGTCACTTTTACTAATATGTTGCATATTAGTAAAACACGATAAAGTTTGCCAATAATAACTGTTACTCGTCTTCTATTTTTGAAATGGAATTTTTTTTAATGATATTAGAGAACAAGGTCTGATGGTAATAAACATTTTATTTTATTATTACATTATTTTTGTTTTATTATAGTTGTAAAGCACTTTGTGATTTTGTATCTGTGAAAGGAGATATCCAATGTAAAGGATTACAAATAGTTAGGATTGATAGTTTGGAGACTTGTAAGTTGTGGAGTGCAGGAAAAATAACGTTATCACTCATTGCAATGAGATATGTTTGTCACTTCCAACCCTCTTAACACTACTGTGCTTAAAAGGCATGCTTTCTTTGAAAAAAATCTCCAAAATACAAATGTTTTTTTTAGAGTCACAAACTGTAAAAATGGAAAGAATAGTTCAGCTTTCCGACTGTTTGTAATAAATACCATCAGTTGAGAAAAAATATTGTAAATAAGCTTAAAATGTTTGGATTTCATTGTAGTCACTTTGTTTAAAATGTCAAATTCAAAAATTTACCAAAAATAATGATGAACGTTTAAAAACAACAACAACAAAAGATTCTCTGCTCTGCATGGCACCTGAGAAGCCATGACTGACTCAGGCCAGTTGTGAGCATCAACCATGTGACCAAAATCCAGACACTTTTTGGGTGAAGCTTTCAATTCATTTTCAATACATTTTATTTACTAGTTCAAATGTGCCATCTCAAAACAGTTCAATGAGAAAAGTAAATACAAAATTATAGAGAGAAACCCAACAAATCCATAATTTCCTTTGGATTCCCCGTCTGAGCAAGCACTTGGCGACAGAGGGGAGGTAAAACTCCCTTTTTTAGGAAGAACCCTCCGGCAGAACCAGGCTCAGACAGGGCGGCCATCTGCCTCGACCGGCTGGGGTGAGGGTAAAGGGTAAAGAGAACAGGATAGTAGATAGAAAACAGAGAAAGCACAAGAGAACAACAACTACTTCAAGGTGAGGCCAGGAACCGCAGGTCCATAATGTCAGCTCCATAACACCGTTCTGTACAATCTGACGTCTCTTCATCACGGCCAATCACCTGTTAGGATACGTGGCAAAAATCAGAAAAATAAATTAGTCATATCTGCCGTGTAATCAACATTTTAAAAGTTGACTTGAGACAAAGGGTTTTCGAATATACTTTCACACTATCTATGCTAAAGACAAGCACGTCATTTCCCTTTGAATTATTTTTTGATTTTTTTCCATGTGTTTTAAATTTAAGTATTTTTATTATTGTTCTTTTTCTTACTTATTTAAAATCCTTTTATATCTTTAATGTAGCACTTTGAGATTTTGCTTAAATGAAAAGTGCATTACAAATAAAATGGAGTATTATTTTTACTATTATTATTATTAATAAATCATTTTAGCTCTTTGAATTGAATTGAATTCTATGTTAGCAAGTAAGTTATGCTATTTGGAGTAAGCCTTCATCTGTCTGTCTGTCTGAACATGTATATACACAATACACAAACTGTGTATTGCATAGCCTGCATATTACATTTACAAATAACATACTTGCATATTTTAATAAAAATAATATTATATATATATATAATTATTCTTTTGATCTATTTTGTGCTTTGTACTATTTAAGTACATAATATTTAAAACTACTGTCCTAATTTACACACTGTCAGTTCATAACAAATGTCTCAAGTCACTTTACATGACAAAATGAGGACTAGTCCATTAAAAATTAATTACAGACAGAATCCCAACAAATCCTTTGGATTCCCCTTAGAGCAAGCACTTGGGACACTTGGGAGGAACAACTCACTTCAAATGGGAAGAAACCTTGGGCAGATCCAGGCTCTGAGAGGGCGGTCATCTTCCTCGACTGGTTGGAGTGAGGGTAAAGGAGAGAGAGAGCAGGATGTTAGACAGGAAACAGATCAAAGCACAAGAGAACAGTAAACCCAGCGAAGGTTACTGAGGTCAATACCTGTGAGACTGAAATGTGAATGCAGGCCATCGGTGCTGCTCAGTCCATCTCATCAGGCACACAGCAGCAGCTGAACGTCTTCATCCAAGACAAGATGCGTTGGAAGCGGTTCTTCTTCTTCTTTTTCCTCTTGCTTTGCTCCTTCTCGCTGTCTTCAGTGTACTGGTGGTTCTGCTCGACCTTCCTGAACTGATCATCTTTGCTGACGTTGCTGGTGTCGCTGCTTTCACCGTCCTCAATGTCTTTAGCAGCTTTATAATCATCACTATGCTCATTGTCCTCATACTCGCTGCTCTTCTTCTTTTCCCGGTCATTGTCCTCATCAGGTAAGCCTGTCAGGTCAATTCTATTTTCAGGGTCTGCAGGCTTAACCATGATGAACGTGCTGGAGGAGGGTAGAAGTTCATCACTAAAAAAAGGAAACATACACTGTTGGGTTTACGTCCGACAAGCAGAGAATGTAAACATGGAAATCAGCAAAAGTCCATATCAGTGTTTTGTCACTTGCTGGGCTGTGAATACCTCACAACTTGTGTACAAAGTAAATAGAAGCACACTTACCAACTGCTGGTGGGGGAGTTGCTTTTGAGGTAGCTTCTGGTGATAAAAGGATGGCTGAGGATATCACTGGGGGTAATTCTGTCTTTCTCATCCCACCGAACCATCGCCTTTAACAGCTTGATACACTCCCTCCTCTCATCAGCCTCTGCTTGGTTGTCTGTCTCAGAATACACCTGGTGCAGAAAACGTTTGGAAAGTACAATAGTGGTCAAGTCACCTTCAACCTGAAATATGAATACAATAAATGAACGTCACTCTTCAGCAACTAGCTGCTGCTTCCTAAACTACCTACCGTTATCATTTCATCCAGAGAGCCGAACGTGTGAGATGTAGGGATTCTGGCAAAGAGCCCAAAATACTCTCTCTGTGTCTGAAAGAAGAAAACAAAGATGCTTACTAAAGCCTTCATCTTATTGAGTGAGTAGAGGTCAGTGGTAAAATCACAGTAGGAGTATTGTACCTTCAGCCGCCACCAACCACTATGCATTTTCTTAAAAAATCTGTGTGATCTCCAACCAGCTTCGATGAGATGTTGAGGTGGCGGACCCAGCAGACTGATCATTTGTCGGAGCTGCAGACAGAACACAACACCACGTTAGACCTGAAGCTAATCCTGTGACGGCTTCTAATGCATTTCAGCTACAGTCATTTACTCACCATCCAGTATTCTGTGTCTGATCCAAAGAGAGCAATGCGAGTCACCATCCAGGCCATCGCACAGCCTAAGGACCAAACATCGATGGCCTCTGAGTACGGCAGGCCCAGGATGATTTCTGGAGCTCTGAATGTGGAAAAAACATCAAATGAAGATGTGGCACAGTAGACAGTAAGGAGACAGTGCTGAATTAAAGATTTCTCAATGTTGAAAACTTATCAGTATTATCATACCTATATGGTCGTGCTTGGACTACATCTCCTGCTTCGGCTTCAAACTTGTACTTGGCCAAACCAAAGTCAATGAGTTTGACCTTGAAGGGCTGCTTCACATGATCCACCATCATGATGTTATCTGTCTTCACATCAGTGTGGATTATCCCAGCACTCTTTGTCGTGTTCAAAGCTACGGCCAGCTGTTAGAAACAACAACATTTATCAGGAGTTTGTTAAAGAAATCTGTCACATGACAATAAAAGTAGAGGTTGTAAAGGTTCCTGAACCACTGATGCTGATTATAGCACCAGTGTAGGAGATAAATATAAGGAGACAATAGAAGGTCACACCTGTTGAATTACTGTACGGACGTGTTCCAGTGGCATTGGCTCTTTTAAACCACGTACATAGTCCCGCAGGGTGATGTCCAGTTTTTCCAACACCAGGAGCCGCATACTTTTTACAAAGACTTCTCCCTTGTACTTGATGATATTGGACTCGTCTGAGTTGTGGCTCATGAGCTTTTTTAAGATTTCTGCCTGTGGAGACATAACATGTTTGCTGAGCCACATGGTCCAATCAGTTCTTCTCAACAACTATGAAGCACATTAGATGACCAGTGCCACTACTCAGAATCTTATAGTGGTACTGCCATCATTTTAAAAATGTCTTTTTGTGTCACTCTTCAGCTGAAATCCTGTGTTGAGTATATGAGTGTCCTACCTCACGGTCTAGATTGTTCCTTTTGGGCATCTTTATCGCCACGTGCTCTTCACTGTTGTCTTCCACACATTCCAGCACCTTTCCATAGCATCCAAGTCCCAGGTTTTTCACCAGCGTGTAGCCTTTTGGGACTTTGGTACGCGGCGTTGTGGTATAATGGTACATTTTTATCGTCTCACAGATGACTGAAAGTGAAACAGACACAAAAGAGAACCATGATCTATGGATGTCCTGTTAAACCGTTGGTAATCTACCACACTGTTGTGATCTCAGTTTTTAATCAAATTTGCTAAATATTGAACCAATTATCACAAAACAACAGCACTGAGTGTTACACCCTGTTCTGAATTGTGTTATAAGGCATATTGGACAGTACTGCAGCAACATTACATGGATGCTTCCTCAGAAACTCCAAAATGTTTACTTCATTAAACAGAAGAGTGGAGTTACTTACCTCACAAAAGTTTGCTTATCTAGATTTTGTTGAAATATGGATGTCTCTGAGGTTGGTTTTACTAAACTACTCAATAAACTCATAAATAACTCAGTAAAATAAAGTGAAAAGGTGTCTCCACTAAGAGTTTGTGTGTTTGACATGAATTCTAGAATGCCTTTAAAAACAATTAGAAAGCTCTCAGCATTGTTTATTTTAGAAAATGTCATGTTAAATGACAATATCTCAAGAACCAATACAGATAAAACATGAATTTAAAACATGAATTTTTCACCATCTTTTCTCGTTTCAACTACAGGACAAGTAGAAGAAATAATCTCTGAAATAATCTCTTTACAGGAGTACTGGTTGGTTTTAGTTATCCAGTTAGGATCAAACTTGAACACATCATTTACCTACCGCACTGCTGAAATCTTAGATTTGAATAAACGATGTTAAAAATGACACGACAAGCACAAAACTGAGTGTTACATCCTGTTCTGGCTCACAGATTTCATTACAAACTGGACAGAGTTGTAGAAAAACAGATTTTAAAACTGCCTTCTGAATGTTTCCTCTGGTGTTTGCTTCATCAAACAGAACAGTGAAGTCACTTACCTCAAAAATGTTCGCTTCTTTGGACTTTGAGAAAGGTTGATGCTGAATTTAATCTTGATGTCCTGCTAGTTTCGATATACACACGTGGACAAAATTGTTGGTACCCCTCAGTTAAAGAAGGAAAAACCCACAATTCTCACTGAAATCACTTGAAACTCACAAAAGTAACAATAAATAAAAATTTATTGAAAATTAAATAATCAAAATCAGCCATCACTTTTGAATTGTTGATTAACATAATTATTTAAAAAAACAAACTAATGAAATAGGGCTGGACAAAAATGATGGTACCCATAACTTAATATTTTGTTGCACAACCTTTTGAGGCAATCACTGCAATTAAACCATTTCTGTATTTGTCAATGAGCGTTCTGCAGCTGTCAACAGGTATTTTGGCCCACTCCTCATGAGCAAACAGCTCCAGTTGTCTCAGGTTTGATGGGTGTCTTCTCCAAATGGCATGTTTCAGCTCCTTCCACATATGTTCAATGGGATTCAGATCTGGGCTCATAGAAGGCCACTTTAGAATAGTCCAACGCTTTTCTCTCAGCCATTCTTGGGTGTTTTTGGCTGTGTGTTTTGGATGGTTGTCCTGTTGGAAGACCCATGACCTGCGACTGAGACCAAGCTTTCTGACACTAGGCAGCACATTTCTCTCCAGAATGCCTTGATAGTCTTCAGATTTCATCGTACCTTGCACACTTTCAAGACACCCTGTGCCAGATGCAGCAAAGCAGCCCCAAAACATTACTGAGTCTCCTCCATGTTTCACCGTAGGGACAGTGTTCTTTTCTTCGTATGCTTGGTTTTTGAGTCTATGAACATAGAGTTGATGTGCCTTACCAAAAAGCTCCAGTTTGGTCTCATCTGTCCAAAGGACATTCTCCCAGAAGCTTTGTGGCTTGTCAACATGCATTTTTGCAAATTCCAGTCTGGCTTTTTGATGAGTTTTTTTCAGCAGTGGTGTCCTCCTTGGTCGTCTCCCATGAAGTCCACTTTGGCTCAAACAACGACGAATGGTGCGATCTGACACTGATGTACCTTGGCCTTGGAGTTCACCTTTAATTTCTTTGGAGGTTGCTCTGGGCTCTTTGGATACAATTCGAACGATCCGTCTCTTCAATTTGTCATCAATTTTCCTCTTGCGGCCACGTCCAGGGAGGTTGGCTACTGTCCCGTGGGTCTTGAACTTCTGAATAATATGAGCCACTGTTGTCACAGGAACTTCAAGCTGTTTAGAGATGGTCTTATAGCCTTTACCTTTAAGATGTTTGTCTATCATTTTTTTTTCGGATGTCCTGGGACAATTCTCTCCTTCGCTTTCTGTTGTCCATGTTCAGTGTGGTACACACCTTTTCACCAAACAGCAGGGTGACTACTTGTCTCCCTTTAAATAGGCAGACTGACTGATTATGAGTTTGGAAACACCTGTGATGTCAATTAAATGACACACCTGAGTTAATCATGTCACTCTGGTCAAATAGTTTTCAATCTTTTATAGAGGTACCATCATTTTTGTCCAGGCCTGTTTCATTAGTTTGTTTTTTTAAATAATTATGTTAATCAACAATTCAAAAGTAATGGCTGTTTTTGATTATTTAATTTTCAATAAATTTTTATTTATTGTTACTTTTGTGAGTTTCAAGTGATTTCAGTGAGAATTGTGGGTTTTTCCTTCTTTAACTGAGGGGTACCAACAATTTTGTCCACGTGTGTATTCCTGTTGTCCTGCTGCAATCCTTAAGACACTGTCTAGAGCTGACTCCACACTGAGACTTAAATGTGGTATGAATTCTAGAAAGTCTATGATGTCACATTCTGACAGCAGTCTCAGCACTACTCCGTTTAAACGTAAACAAATGCAATGGAGCAAATATGTGGTGTTGTTATTGTTTGAACTGTCATACTGACAGTGAAAATAAATAATAAATGAAGTTACTTTTGCTGAAGCTAAATTTGTGTTAACCTACGAAGCAATCAAAACAATTAAACAAATAAATCACAAACTGATTTAATATTTATTTTTAAATCAAACAATTGTAAACATGGAAACTACAGAACCTGTTTTAACAGTGAAATATTTCATTTCGTCAATGCATTTAATCTACAGAAAGGAACTCCCTCCACATTCAACTTAACGTGCACAAATACGTTATTGAGGCTTAAAAACATTCCTTTGGGTGCCTCAGATAACATGGTTCAAACCTTTAAAATGGCGATTTTGCATCTCTTTGAAGACATTATGAACTGCAACCAAGTCTTCAGCCAGTTTGCTCCACAACTGTTAGGATCTCTCTTGATTTTTCTCTTGGGGGGGCGCACTTAATTTACCAAACCAAATAGCAGAGTCGGCAACACCGGAATACAAGAATTGATGTAAATTATGTTCACAGCCATTTGATGTGCTATTACTATGCACCACTACGAGGGTACACCTAAGCACTACTGCTGAGTCAAATAGACAATTAAATGCACGTAAATGTTACCAGCTAGTGAATCTGAATTTATCTCCCCAGTGTTTGATATGATTTGCTCCAGATAAGGTGTAATTGGTACACACAAACCCTTAAAATCTCCTTTTCTATAATTAAACAAATTAAGAATGCATAAATATGCAAAACTATTTTTTACTTCAAAAGTAAAAAAGAAACCATTCATTTTTCCAGCTTCAAAGAGTGCCAAGTGCTTCTTTTGTCCAGCAAAATCTTTGGAACAACATATTTATATTTACATACTCAAATAAACAAAAACAAATCAATACCTGTGAAACCAACAAACATTGGACATTTTCTTAAAAAAACCTAACTATAAGGCTTAAAGCAGACAGTGCTTCTGTGAGCTAACTTTTACATTAACAACCTTACATGGCAATGACAAAACAGCAAATCTACATATTTAAGATCAAAGCAATAAAAATTTGTCACTTTGCCTGAAAAAAAAAATAGTGAAACTGTAACCCTTTAACCAATCCTGGAATGATACAGGTCTAACTACTGCCTAGGTTCGAAAGGAGCAAGGTTGAATGTAATGACCACACCAGTAACAACAGTTTACAGTATTTTACTATGCACTTTTAAATTGCAACAGGAAATACAAAATGATTTAAGAAAAATAAAAAAAGAGGGCCCTTAAAACAAAATAAATTGTCCGTGTGTTTTTTTTTTTTTATCTGCTCAACGCTTGGAAATATTGTCTTAGTCAAAGTCAGCACAGATCAATTTCACATTTAATCTGTGAGTCCAAAGTCAAGAGATCTGAGTATCGAAGTGCACTTCTGTTCACAGTGATCTGAGACCTGTATGATCCAATGTCCTTCACGATCCTACCATACAGCAGAAGGTTGGATCTGCTGTTTCAGCAGAACACAAACGCTGGTCCTAAAGATCAACTGGGTGGCTCGCCATCCTATGAATCCACTGGAACACAGATCCTTTTTTCAGCATGCAGAAAAGACCTGACCTGCATTTGAAGAAACACAGGCCTATAATCTCTGTAGTTCTCTAAATCTTGTTGTACAACATATCAAAAATCACGACACAAAATTGTTTGCTTAAGAAATATAAACATTCATCAATTGTAACAGTACAAACTAACAAAAAATATAATGTTAGACTGTTTTTTAGTGTATTAGTAATATGGATAACATATCACTTCTTCATCTTCAGCTTAACAGTCCCACTGTTTGTGTACTATCATGTTTTGTGAATGTCATTCAACAGAACTTAAAATAAGAAAGTGTTTCTTAGTACAGAAACATATTGTAAAATGATTAACACTTCCACAAAATAAATTATTTTGAATAAAATAGCTTTTTTTTCTCAATATATTCTTCAAAAATAATTATTCAGATGTCACACATGTAACATGTGATTACACAATATATTTGCAACTTGGAATGCTAATACACCCATAACAAGATGTTTTACACCTTAATGTAATCCATCAGGTCAAACATAGACTGCCCTCTTACAAAGATATGAGGTGTGGACAATATGGTATGTCGGGATTCCATGTTACTTTCTTTATGAATATGAGTAGCTACAATTCAGCCAGTTATATTGTAAAGTGTGTTTCTGTATGGTGTTTCAAATTTGTGCTTCATGTCCCCTCTTTTAAGTTTGAGCACTTGCCCCTGCAGGGGTCTCTGCATGGCCCTGCACTGACAATCACAGGAGATTATAGTTTTTAAAAACTCCTGTGTTTTTGCAGAGGTAATGCACATGTTCAGCTGTTTTAAAATGGAAAGTAAGGAAGCCACATTGAACTGTACTATAGTAAATACATTCAGTCAGCTCTCAGCCTCTGTGGAAACCAAATAGCATTTCATGAAGCTTCGCTCTGCAGGTAAACATCCTTTTAGTGCTGAAGCACCTGCCATTTTACTACTCTGCAAGTCCACTGCCAGGCACTGGGTGGCAGTAGAGCTCCATGTCTGATAAGGTGCAGTAGCTGCCACGAGAGGGAAAGGTAGTCTCTACGAATAGCAGAGAAGATGGATAAACCAAAGAAAAAATGGAATACTAAAAACATAATTGAAAAAAATGTAACTATATACCAAACACACTCAAAATAGGCCCATTCTCTCATTTTTGGATATATTCTTTCCATACATATGCTCTTTATTGTCGTTTACTCAGAATTTGTTATTTGAATTTCATATTAGGAACAACTGCAGAGGGGATCCAAATATGTGCCCTTTTTTTAGATTATGTGTAAGTATAAAGAAAGAATGTATTGTGTGCATGTACAGGCATTTCATACACTGACAACAGAAAATGCTAGCAATGATAAGTTGAACTGATCTATGTTTAATTGTCAGAAAACATACAGTTCAAGTTTTTCTTCAGAGATGGGATAAGAAAAAAACAGAAGATCATACAGAATACAGAATGCCAACACTATGCCAATGTTTCTGTGTAATGGCCACAAGAAGCAAACGAGACGAGCCCTCAGTAGAGGGCAGAACCACGCCCTCTACTGGCGAAAACCCTGTCCTCCCTATACATATGATGCAATATGTATCAATTTTGATCATCGTATGTATCTCCCTTCCTACTTGATCTGCTCACCTGTAACTCCACAACTGAGCAGCAGACCTTAGACTGATCTTCAGTGCCAAGTTTGATTATCCTGACTTCAGCACTTGCAGAGATATCGGAACGGACATAACCACATACAAACATACTTACCCAGCCAGCCAGATACCGAAGCGAATGCAGTAACCCCGCTGACGTTCGTCAGGCGTGGTTAATAAAAAATCATATTAAATGATATTTTGTAATGCTCATTTCAGAATAAGTGATGTCTGTGTCTCATAAGATGGTTCCTGTGCCAGATTACAGGATTATAAGGTCATAAATAACTGCCATGACTTGACTGAGACACATGACAGGATAAATGTTGGCCTGCAGTCAATCAGTGCTTATTGTCATTAGGTAGGAGGTGCCACAAACCAACTTCCTGAAAGTAGGATTGTGGTTGAAAAGTCAAAACAAAATTACATCATTTTCCTAAAAAAAAAATGTAAAAATATATTGTTTTTGAACTTGATGAAAAATGTCATGATTGAGAATTCATCAGGAGATAGGAAAACACAACAAAGGTGCTAGCACAATACAGCTGCCCTCATACTGGTGTATGACTTTAAACCATGCGCGTAACGGACGCGGGGTACGCGTGGGACATGTCCCCCGCACTTTCCACATCTGTCCCCTCTGTCCCCCGCACTTTTTTCAGCCGTTACAACAGCTAAACCCGTTATTAGCATCCAGTAACGTGTTTTCCCGAGCCGTCTTTGAATGCACCATGAGCGCATGCTAACGCAGGTGTTCCAGAGGAGACGTGCTGCTGTACTGAGCAGTGCTGAACGTGCGTCTGGAGTAATGTTTAGCAAACCAGCCAGAGCCAGCAAGAAGCAAAAAACTTTACACAGTTCTTTCCAAACAAACCGTGTAAGTTGTGTGACCTTGTTGGATGCAAACAATGTTAGACTTGTTAGTTAAATGATGACAAGGTAAAACGTGGCAATATATCAATATGTTAAACTCGTTAACAATAATTTAAATGTTGTTTCCTCTGTTACATTACTTGCTAATTAATTTATTCTTGGAATAAACCCAGTCCTCTTTCATTTCTGGGCAGAAGATGTGCTCACAATTGCTCTCCATGTATTTAAGTCTTTTGGTCCCAAAAGAGGAGAGTCAGGGAGGAGAGAAAAGAATAGGCTATCTATGGTATAAAAGTGGTTAAATTTACAACTATTTTTACTGCTTCTCTTTCTAATTCTATCTCAGAATTTTGATTTTCAGATTTTTTAATGATTATTTCCATAACAAAGAGCAGAGTCAGGCAGGAGATGGACCAGAGGCGGCGGCCAGCAGTAATGTTGACCATGCAGGGTCTGCAGAGGTGAAAAAAAATATGTATCTATGGGTTAAAGTGATATTGAGGTTAAATTCTACTGCAATTTCTACTCTTCCTAATGCTATTTCAGAATTTTTCTTACCACATTTTTTATGTTTATTGCCATAACAGAAAGAGCAGAGTCAGGGAGGAGATGGATCAGAGGCCAGCAGCAGGGACAAGGATGTCGGGTCTTTACAGGTAAGGAGAGATTATAACTTCCTGAAAATAAGATATCTATTGCAGGGAGAAACCAGGCAGTACTGATCATTTCATGTTCAGTGTTTGGCACCTTTGGCTACTCGTCCAGTAGATGTTCAAGGGACATTGTTGTCAACTCAACTAGAGTTTGGCCACTAAAACTTTAGATTTTATAGTTTAAAGTTTTATACTTTATAGTTTAAAGAACTAGCCTAGTTGGTCCCCTGGTATTGTACTGTGGCTGTTAGGGATTATGTGGTTCTTTAGCCACTAAGGACGGTGCAATTAAATGTAAGAGAATGATAAATCGCTCTGAAAAATTTGTCCCCCTCACTTCTGAGATGGTGGTTACGCCCATGCTTTAAACTGTCCTAATTTACTGTTTTAAGCCATCTTTGTCAGTTCTTTCATTGCATCTGAACGAGGATAACTGTCAGTGGAACAATGAGTGTATCATTTGCAGACGTTTTATTTACATCATATTTCATTGACATTGCTTTAACACAACTCCATTCTCTTTATGTCTCTTCTTCGCCAACTCCACTCATATTTCAGATGGGCTGTGCTGCAATATGAGAGAAGGAAAAGAATCGAAGATGCACCGATTGAGGAATGAAATGATGGATTAAATGTGGCTGCCACAAAGAATTGTGGAATGGCATTATCTCCTCTTCTTTCAGGATGGATTAGTGTGTGCTATGCTACAGGAGGTATGAAAGGAAGCACAGAAGCACATTTCCTTTGTATTTAGAGAATATGACCATCTCTGGTCATAGTTGCCACAAGTTTTATGCAAAAAAACAAAACAAGAACAAAACACTACTTGACAGCAAACTACAAAGTAAACAAAGCAGTGATGTACATACAACTGGCTGTCTGGGTGTCCATTGTATCTGAAAAGTTGTAAAAAACAAACCAAAGAAGATCAGTAAAAGATACCTAACCTCTAGCCTTTTCGCTTTGTCATTTTGCGTACAGTAGAACAATCTGTGGCCCTTACGTTAACGTCATGAACATGTTATGGAAGTTATTTCATGTAAGAAAAAGAGAGCTCAATTCTGACATGCTAGTCTTTTAATTGGGACACCATGAGGAGTTTGTGGTTGGTGGTCAAGTGCAACATACGACATGAGACAAAAAGCAAAGTATTCAATCCCAATGTGGTTAGTCTGTCAGGTTGGGTTATTTTTAATGTCAGTAAGTGGTCTGAACCTGGCCTAATAATAACACAAGACAGGATTACATTAAGGGGCTGCACAGTGGAGTAAGTGGTTAGCACTTTCGCCATGCAGCAAGAAGATCCCTGATTCAAATCCCAGCCTGGGCCTGGGATCTTTCTGCATGGAGTTTGCATGTTCTCCCTGTGCATGCGTGGGTTTTCTCCGGGCACTCCAGCTTCCTCCCACAGTCCAAAAATATGCTGAGGTTAATTGATTACTCTAAATTGCCCGTAGGTGTGAATGTGAGTGTGATTGTCTGTCTGTATATGTAGCCCTGCGACAGACTGGCGACCTGTCCAGGGTGTCCCCTGCCTTCGCCCGAGGCAGCTGGGATAGACTCCAGCACCCCCCGTGACCCTAGTGAGGATAAAGTGGTATATAGAGAATGGATGGATGGAGGATTACATTAAACAAACTGACTCAGCAATATCAATTAGAGTCAATCCATGGCTTCTGCATGATGGGTGCAGACTTTGAAAGCTGAAAACAGATGCTTTGCATGGGCGTATCTGCTCATTTTAGGTACACATCTGCCTACTATGCAGATGATCACATTGCCCTTCATATTGGACACAGAACGACACACAGGACTCCTGGGAGTGTTTCTTCGAGGCTGTAACACTGTGATTATCCCTGAGGTATGTCTAACACCATGGGTGGACATAGCACAGCATATCTGGAGAATTTAGAACTTCAATGTGTTTGGGTGCCATTGATGGAAAGCATATATCAAATCACCTCAAGTCTGGCACTGGCTTCTGTAATTACAGCTATATTACTGACAGTAAATTTTGGGTTGCCCCTCTGCAGAGGGGTCTGCACAGACTCAGTTAGACTTGAGTGGAAAATTTATGTACCACAGACTATTGTGGGCACACTAATGTGGGATGGATTAATTGGCTTTTAAACAGCAAAATGTACTAACATGACCTAACATTTACTCACTGTCGCTGCTGGTAATAGAGCCACAAAAGCTGTAGTAGAAAATGTTCTTTGTGTATTCAACTTTGCAATAGCAGTATATTGTTATTTCATCTTTCAAAAATTACATGGTCTGATTTTAACACCGTGTTCAAAACAAAATTGTCATCTTAAGGGATTTACTGTAAATTCCCTTGTAGCATAAAGGGATAAATGGCTTCAATCATGAGGGGCAGTGCGCAAACTTCAAGTTTGAAAGTGCAAAGGTGGTGGATGACTGACATAAGAGAACAAGAGTGTGTCGTTGAAGCTTTGTAGGCCAAAAACAAGGGGCTAGAGAATAAAATACAAGAGTACAGCTCCCTGACTCAGAAGTCAGTTATATGGTACATGATTCCCTCGTCAAATGCACAAATGCATGAGAAAAAAAGAATGTGGTTCGTGCATTACAGGTAAGTTAAGTGAGTGTGTATCCTGCATCTTCTAATAGATTTGTAGGAAATGAATTCTGCTTCACTGAGCTGCAGCTATATGGGCAGGGACAGCAATGTGCATGTATGGCACATATATAAAGCTGGCTGACTAATCCACAGTAAGACAGCTTTTGTGGGGATGACTGAATTATTGCTTGAGCTCCTAACATGCAGAGCTGTGAACAAAAACATCAGCATCACTTGGTTTGTGTTCAGGATGAGAATTGTTTCAGCTTTAATGCCAAAAGAAATACTGGATGATATTTCTTACATATCAGGCTTTAAGAGGCATGTGTACAAAGTACAACATATCTGCTTTGGAGATTCATCCGACTTTAATATGTAAATTGGTGAAATCATTCTAAAAGGATGTAATATTTACTTCTGTTGACGTCTAAAAAGGGCTTTAATACTACCATCTGTGAATCGTCCTGAATTTCTTGTACATCGGTAACTTCTGTTTGTGGGATCTGTTAGGATTTCAACACTGTCATCATGGTCTTTGCACCAAATTTGCAAGATGCAGACTGCCATTTGCAACATGAGGTAAGCAACTCTCCCGTTAAGTTTCACTCGACTACAGAAAATGAAAAACACAGCTGCAAGCATCACTTTGTGGGCTAAAACCTTTTGTGCTCAACAGAAGGCATCAGTCCACTCGTCAAAAAATAAACTTGCAAGCAGCAAGTGGGTTTCAGACTTGATGAGGCTAGGCAAAGCTGCAATGCACAGGCGATAGTGCAAATTGTCATAACTGGGTTTTATCAGGACGGCTCATTAGTTAATCATAAATATGCACCAATCAGTATGGTACTTAGGATTTGGGTTGATATTTGTTCTCAGATCATGTGTGCCATCGTCTGAAATTTTATTCACTGAGTTTTGAGGTATGTGCTAAGGTTTCTAAGAGGCTCATGAGCAGAAAATGAGATGGAGGACAAAGGTATAAAATAAAGACTTATTTTACAGAAATCAGGGATGCAAGAAAACAGGAATTGTGAATGATCACCAACACTACAACCCGAAATAACCAAGAAACTAAGATAGGCAAAATAGACTATGAGCCACTCCAGCAGACAGGTGGTACGTTCTGTGAGTTTGCCGTTCCTGCCTTCTAGTTTTAAGTAGTTATCCTCCTAAGGAGGCTTAAATAAGAGAAGAACGCAACAAAGAGATATTAATCTAGAGATTCACATAACTGAAGATTGACACTAGCACTCACTAAGAAACATTTCTAAAGAATCTAAGATTCACTAAGACGAATCACGACAAAATACTTAATCTAGGAGATATTCAAAACACGATTCAAGAATACGAAGACTATACTAAAGAACCAAAACAACATTTAGTCTGGATTTGCAGAAGACTGGGACTTAGCTGTCGGATTGGGGGCTATGGAGTCAGGGGTTCTCCAGACAGAGAGGGGCTGGTGTAGGGAGTCAGAGGCACTATGGAGTGGCGATGGTAGGTGACTGGAGGCTGCAGTGGCTGGGCTACAAGTGAGGCGTTGGCGGGTAAAAGGGAGTGGTGGAAATGAACTAGGCGGTTGATACCAGGAGGACTGGAGGGTGCTGAGACTGGTGGCGAGCAGACGAGCCAACCAAGTTGAGGAACAGAGGACCCAGGGAACAAATGAAGGCTGGTTGTGGCAGACAAAAACCGGGAAGGAACAAGCAGGCAGGAATCCAAACTGGAAGGAAATACACACAGGTTACTAAGAAGCTCAAACGCCAGGGAGCAGAACAGAACTGACCGTTGGTTGTTCATAGTCCAGAGACAAATGAGTGGTGTCTGTATTTATTGTAGCTGAGGATCTCTTGATTGGCTTAGTTTCACTTGCCTCTGCTCAGCTCCTGCTGATTGCAGATGACATGTACCTGTCACTGCAGCCTTTGTGTCACCCACACCTAGAGAGAAAGGAGGGGTGGGGAGAGAGCTACCTGGAGCCTGCAGGAGCGGGCATGACAATATGTTCATGGCATCGCTGGGACATCCTATTGGTTGGGTTCAAAGTGGTTTGGACGACCTTTTTTCAAACTCAACCTCAACATATCTACCAGGATTTATAATGATTTGGCAGTCAATAAATTATCTCCAATTTCCTGCCCTTTCTAAAGGTTTTTTTTGTTGATGAGAACCATCTTCTACACAATTCTACAATTTTATTTAGCAGACGCTTTTGTCCAAAGCGACATACAAAACAAGCAAGAATTCAGCCATAGGGAAAAACCTGTATTAAGTGCAAAAGTGCTTCAAGTGCGATTGGTCAAAGGTGTTGCCATCAAGTTGCAGAAGAATTGCTACCCCCCCCCTTGTTTTGTTGTATTTTCAACTTTGTCAGCGTTAAATAAGTGCTGGGTTTTTTGACCACCTGACTTATTCTACCCCTAAGGTGGAGTCAAACTACAGCCATGGCCATAAGTTTGGACACAAGTACCATGACGCTTGTGAATCTTAGAAAATACCACAAAATTGTCACATACAATACAGTACACAACTCCTGAGAACTATATTAAGTTACACATTTAAAAAAAAAACATCAAAAGAGTTTGGTGTCATTTTGTTATTCTTACCAAATTCGGTTGTGAAAGTACTGCATTTTTTGTTATTTTCTTCTAATATTATGTTTTGGGAACAAAATTGTTCCAATTGTTGGAATTTATTGATCATATTATATCCCTTGTTGATTTGTTGACTAATTAAACTGGTGCTGTCAAAAAATATTAGTTATGTTCTGTCATAGACATCAAAACAGACATAGGAAGTCATGCTGTGTCCAAACTTATGGCCATGGCTGTAAGTGCCTAGGTGTTCTCTGACCAATTGAGTCTTCAGTTGTCTCTTAAAAGTATGTTTTTACGACTAATGGCAATTAATTACTAATAGTAGAAACTCATACCTGCAGTGCTGTATATCAAGTTTAGTGCATGATGCAGTTAATATAGAAATGATTAGATGGTACTTTGCACAATGTTAAATGCAGCAAAACATGGTCACTGTGTTGTCGATGTTATCAAATTTTCAGTCAATGGGACAATTTTGTCAGGGCTCCCTCCTCACCCCCATCCTTCCAGCCTGACATCCCAAATACCCCTTTTCCCATCTGTTCCTCTCTCCTGTTCCTCTGCCCCCGTCTCTCTCCCTGTCTCCCATCCGCTCCTCTACCCCTGTCTCTCCTTCTGTCTCCTTGGTCTCCCATCCGCTCCTCTGCCCTGTCCTTCCCTCTACAGCTCGGCGCCTGAGTGGAGTTCAGCTTCCCAGCTGACTCCACTCAGGCAATCAACCACCTCTACGGCTCCCGGACAGCTGAGGGACATCACTCTGATTACTCACCTCAGCAATAAGAACCGGCTCATCCTTCCACTCCCTGCCAGATTGTTGAACAAAGACCCACAGTCAGTTCGCTCTCTAGCCTCCTGTTAAATCTTTTGAGTTTGCCAATTCTCTTACGTTGTTTTCTCCTGCCCCTCGCCTAGATCCAGCTGTCCGGGATCCCCACCGTCCTCCTTCCCCTCCGGCTCTCCCCAACCCATTCGTCACCGGTTTCCCCCTGCCTGGACCCCCCGTTCCTGCCTGGACCCCCCAACCTGCTTTCCTCCCAACCACCCGGAGACCCACAGCAGCAAGCCTGCTGCTCGTCACCTCCCAGAGCCTCCAGACCCACCTGGCCAAGCCCCCCACTACATCAGCCGCTCCCCGCTCCTGCACCCTGGTTTCCCCCCACCGAGCCACTATTCACTCCCTCACAATAAAGCACGTTCTCATTCCAACCAGCCTTGGTAGTGTGGCTCTCTGCTCGGGTCCGACCCGTTAAGCCGTGACAAATTTGGGCTGAGTGGCCACAAATTTTTCAGTTTTTAGAATTAATCATATCACCATCAAAATTATGTTTCTTGGGAGGCATTTTCATCTTTTTCGCTTATTTCAAGTCATGGCATGAGAAGGAAAATAATACAAATTAAACCAATTTTTTTTTGGAGTTTGAGCTCTAGCAGTGGGGGCAGAAAAAAACCCAAAACATCAAACTTGGTTGACTTGGTTGACTCCGGATTGGTCTGACACTGCTTAGTCTTTTGAATACATTTTGGATATTTTTGACAGACATATATCATTATATTGGCCTTAGACATGTGAGGTCATTTTTTTTGCTGTTTTCATGTGTCACAGAATAACCCATTAATCCATTAATTGGAATAGTAATCCACACATTAATTGATGATGACAATAGTCACTAGTTGCAGACCAAGTACTTTTATTTTCTTCTCTTGAAGAAATGACTTTAACATAAGACTCTGCTTCACAACAGAGTTTCCTATAAAACAAGGCCTTCTCCAGATCCACAAAACACGTGCACTGGCAGGTTGAACACCCATGACCCCCTCAGCAGCTCCACAAGTGTGAAGAGCTGATCCACCATTCCACGACCAGGACGAAATCCGCATTGCTCCTCCTGAATCCGAGGTTCGGCAATCGGTTGGAGCCTCCCCTCCAGCACTCACCTACAGAGAGTAAACTTTCCTGGGGAGGCTGAGAAGTGCGATACCCCTGTAGTTGGAACACACTCTCCGATCCCCTTTTTGAAATTGAAAACCACCACCCCAGTCTGCCACTCTACAGACACCGTACCCGATGCCCACATGAGATTGTACCCAGATAGCAAACTATGGGTGAATCAATGTTGAATCTATGTTGAGACCTAACGTCGAAATTATACAGAAAGCGCAAGGTTGATAAAATGTTGAGTCAACATTTGCTTTTCAACCATAAATCACACTTTACCCAGAGAGCAAAAGATGTTAAATCAATGTTGAATTAGGGTTAAGAAGGTTGAATTGTGGTTACGGTTGAAGACTGATGGTTGGATCAACGTTGATTCAACATTTTGTCAACATTGAAGTTTGTGTTTAAAAGATGCCATTGAATCTACATTGTATTTTGGTTTAATTAAAATGTTTGACAGGTCAATGTTTAATTAATGTTGAATCTATGTTTGCAAACATGTAATCTATGTAAGCAAACGTTGACTCAACATTTTATCAACCTTGCGCTTTCTGTATAATTTCGACGTTAGGTCTCAACATAGATTCAACATTGATTCACCCATAGTTTGCTATCTGGGATAGAGATGTATCAGCCGAGACAGTCCATCAATGTCGAGAGCCTTCAGCATCTCAGGGCCTGGGGTCTTTCTGTGTGGAGTTTGGATGGGTATTGTGAACATTAAAAGAGTAAACGGACAGCACATTGGCGTTTATGTACTGTCAGGAAAATTCTTCAGTGAGGTCCTGACCTCTCCAAATTAATATGCAGAGTCGTCGCTCAATTCAAAGTTTTTCTTGCGCAAGTAATCACTTGAACAGAGCAGAGTCTGAACGAGTGACTGGCAATAGGTGGAAACAATTTAGTTTTTTAGCAGGCACATAAACAAGTTACATTGATGTAATCAGTTTCTGAGCAGCCCGTTTCAAATGGCTGCTTGCAGAATCAACTTTTTATGTTTTCATGGTCAAAGTTAAATCATGGAAATTGACTGGGCACATTGGGTTATATGAGTTCACAGTCACACAGTAATACAGTAGTTTCAATTCATAAGGCATGTTTAATCATAACATAAATATATTTTTGAACATGTACCAACATGTGCCTCACTTTGAAAGTGGATCAGTTGAAATAACAATGAGCCGTGTATATTCTAACCAGCTGATACTCATCAAGCAGTGTTCTGCAGTTTGTATTGGCACATGAATGAGAGCTGTCCTCATTTAGCATAACTGAGGAAAAACTCAATGGAGCGAGACAATATAGACGAATATAACAGTATGAAAATGATCAGATCAAAAAAGAGTGAAATAAAGAGAACTGCTGAAATAGGATACACACTGCTGGACTGTTGGAAATATCCCATATGGGAGGTAGCAAATACCTTGTTTTTAGAAGGTGTAGAAAAAGGTTAGGCCAGAATTAGATGCATTCTCTTTACTCATTACCATCAGCCTTGTGAAACAAAAAGAAACCATACATTAGTCAACTTGAATACAGAAAAAAAAAATAACATAAAAAACCCAACAACTTCAGCATAGATTTCTCTGCACAAGTCCTGTGTTGTGTACATTGTGGCAGTAGGTGGTCTTTGTATGTGGAGACAGACAGATGGCTCCTTCTGGTGTGAAAACTCAAACCAATTTATTTCATCATTTAATTCAACATACATTTCCTCCACTCACCATCAACAGCATGACAAGCTACTGAAAGAATGTTGCCTACATGTGACCTTCTCAGCCTTTGGGGAAGAGCTGTTCGTTGTTTTCTGGAAGCAAATGTGAATTCTGAATTAAAATAATCTGAAAGTGCAAAAAGAAACATCATTCATATGAAATATTAAAAGGTTTTCCAAAGTGTGGAGTGTATCATTCACAGACATTCCATCTATTTAACTTGTCCCAAAGTGTTTTGGTAGGTGTCCACTAGATCCGACAATTCTCGGCATCGCATTCATTGTCTATGTGAAACGCACCACAATGCATGCTGGTCCAGTTGTGGTGCATTTCTAACTGCGATCCGGTGCATCTTCCCGCAGCGGGCAGCAGCTTGTTTGCATAAAGTAGACTCAACTTCTACTTTATGCAAATTCCAGGCGGCATGCAGAGGTCCGAGACATGGAGGAAACTTTTGTCAAACATCTAAACCAGCCATTGTGTAACTAAAACGAGGACACATTCAGCAATTGCATCGGTTATTTCTTGCCTTTCAGAAATACTTTTCGCTGAAGTATTTTCAAAACAAAAGAGAAAGTTTGCAGCTGAACCGCCATATTGGTCCTATGCATCTGCCAGACTCTCAAGCTGAAAGCGCTGTCATGTGACAATGTAGTGGTCTGCTAGTGACTGCCAACCCAGCAGGCGATTTTCAGATGCGGCGTGTTTACATGCAGGAAAAACGGATCTAGTGGACACGTAGCATATGTGTACTCTTTTTGTTGCACAATAATGGTACTGAAGGACAAACAGTTTGCATGTGCCTGTGCAAGTTGTTTGTGGAGCCTGCTCGGTATGAAATTTCAACTTCACACAGTCTACACTCTCCCTTTGTACCATCAAGCACATTAAAATGTGTCCAGACTTTACTCCATTTTCTTTCAGTCATTTTCCTTATCCTTTCTAACACGTAGTTTCTGTCCCTGCAATGTTCTCTGTCTCCCTCCTCTTCGTGTGCTAACCTCTCCCCTCTCTCTCTCAGTGTGGACACACAGATGCCACCACACATCTTGACCAGTCAATTTGACTTTAACAGAAAACAAAGACAGAAAAAAGAGACACCCAGATTTGCTGCGACAATGCCACTTTGGTCTTAAGGCTGAGTTATGCTTTCCACACGAATGAGCCGCGTGAAAATTCGCAGGAGAGAACATGTTTGATTTTATACTCCATGCGGTGTCTGCTCCCAAACTGCAGGGGGCAGTGTATCACAAACACAGGTCTATCTCGTCTAATCTAGAACTAAACTAGAGTATGAAGAAGTTTGCCATTGTTTACACCACGTACAATATGGCATTTTACTGAATAATTGCATTTCAGCAGTTAGTTTTAATTTCACACCATCAATTGTTCATAACTTGGTTATCACTGTGATCTCTGTGTGATGAATCGTGTAAGTTCCTGTACTTCTAGACTTCAGCTACGAGTAGGTCTTGGTCTTCTGCCATGTTTGTCAGTGTAGTAAGGAAAATGTGGAGGTGGTTTACTGTTTTTGTTGTTGTTTTCGGGTTAAATGTGATTAAGTAGCGAACTGCAGACATGTTTTCCCGTTAAATATGGTTAATTGACAGGTTTCTCCTCACCACCAGTGTCTAAATGGCATCGGGGGAGATCCTACACTACTCTCAGCTTCACTCGTATGAGAACGTCAGGACAGGGCATAATCGACAAATATTGTTCATATTCCATCAGTGTTGTACACGTGTCAATAGAATAATTTTTCACTGAGAAAACTTTATATCTCCTTATTTAAAATCAGACTCCCCTAAGAATGCAAGACGTGGTACCAAAATATTTCTGGTATTTATGCATAAAGTGTTTAGTATAAGTATAGCACTTTTGTATAAAGTCATTAATTATTGTTGTTATTTTATTGGACCAGTTAACAACAGAATGGAATTGAAATACTTCATATATCCCACACCTGGGAAATTATTTTCTACAACAGCAAAAACACCAAATCACAAGTTTTAAAAAAAAAACATAAGAAATTACAGTCTGTAAAAACAGAATTAAAGAATAAGGGGCTAAAGTGATCACAGTGTGGCAGATTAGGAACAGAATGACTATTTAAAAACTAGGACTTCAACAGAAATATGCAGGTTGAGTTAACTGTGCAGGTTGCATGATATGAAATAAAATCTGGAATCAAATTTTGTTGGGTCACTGAACAAAATCTGACTCCCCCATTATATCAGGAATGCAAGAAGTGACAGCCTCCAAATTTTCTCAGCTGGAACAGCTGCATTTCTGCTGCTGTTGTATGAAGTATCAAGTATCAAGCAGTCATCACACGGGGGAAGCTGCAGGGGGAGTCAGACTTTGTTGGGCCACTTAACAAAATCTGACTCTGAAAAAATCTAACACAATGCCATCTGGGTGATAAAGGAAAATATGACAAATGAAGGAAGTCAGTAGACCAATCACACTCCAAATGAAAGGAAGCCGTCTTGGTGAAAGTTTTGTTTTTCTTTGATGAGAACAAAATCAAACATAGTTCTTTACAAACTATTTACAAAATATACACACAGATATCTTGTTCTGACAACAAAATCAAACATAATTCTTTACAAACTATCTACAGAATACACACACACACACACACACACACACACACACACACACACACACACACACACACACACACACACACACACACACACACACACACACACACACACACACACACACACACACACACACACACACACACACTAAACACAAGCAGCACAAATAAATGGATCATCCACTGAAGGCCGTTTAACACAGGCGTGGTGGTACCACTAGGGACAGCTATCATAGCCAATCTGAAATATAAAATATGGTACTGTATTTACATTATTATAAGTATTAGACTCTGATTATACTTCGAATGTCATTACCTTAAGACCACTGCTATTATGATTACTACTAGCTTATATTAGATCATTTCACAGCCTTACCCAATATGGCTCACCAGGCTCGTCACAATCCTCCTCCCCACAAAAGTGACAGCACTGACTCAGGTTGTCTATTTTAAACATAAAAAAAATCTTAGAAGGTATATGTATATGTATGTGTTTGTGTATATATATATATGTGTGTGTGTGTGTGTGTGTGTGTGTGTGCCTCAGTAACATTGAACATTGTTAAATGTTACTAAGACATTTAACAAATGTCTTTTACGTCTTTTAAAGTGTTTTTTTATTCTGTGTCAGCCTTTCAAATGGCTGGCTTTACGTCACTCACAACAAAATTCATATGAAAATTTGAGGATATTCCAAAACAACCATGAACACACCAGTTCTTAGTAGCAGCGTTTTTATCTCAAAACGATGCCTTTGCAGGTCCTCAGCTGACGTTTTTAGTTCAATTTCATTCTCAACCTTAATAATGCTCTTAGCAAACTACAAATAGAAATTAGCAAATATTTCTAAAAAGTAATGTATTTTTCATTGTTTATAGGCATCATAAAAGATGTAGTAGTACAGAGGTTTCACATAGGCATAAATATTGGTTTATTTTTACAGTTGAAATCATCATATCATGCAAAACAATGCTTTCCCAAAAACACATAATATGAATGACTGATCTAGGAGCATTATCCATGAGCTAATGTAACACTTACCTTGAGGGCGAAGACCCCACATGATGGACAACCCTTTTGGATTGGGTGGGGGGAGTGCTCACCGCCACTCTGGATATATTCCATCCCTTGTCTCGTAGGAATGCTCTATATATTGAAAAAACAAAACAAAACAATATTTAGTGTGTTTTAGAATCAATTTGGAATATGTGCTATGTCCATGTGTCAATAAAAAAGTGATTTGTTGTTGTAGCAATCAGGATAACTACATTCTTGAATGAAAAGGAAAACAATAGCAGTCCTAGGAGCTGCAGTCTAGACCTATAAATGTCTGAACTGTGAACTAGTTGTACTTGCCGCAGTATACGGCGAACTGTAGCGGCATATTTTGCACACGGTTTTTGTTTTATCTGCAATCTTCTCACCGTTCTCTCGTCGTTTACATAGGAAGCCACAACCGATTTTTTTGACAAAGGAGTGTCAGCTAATTCCTCAACCTCATCTTCCTCCGTTTTGAAGTGAGTGTTTTGCTACAGTAGGCGAGGAGGGTCAAAAATTATCAGTCTCAGTGTTTTATTTTGTGTGTCTTTGAATTTTATTTCGTCATTTTTTTATTTTGCATTACACCCCTAATATATACAGTGGGTACATTAAGTATTGAGGTCTCTCCAGAGATGCTCAATTGGGTTTAGGTCAGGGCTCTGGCTGGGCCAGTCAAGAACGGTCACAGAGTTGTTCTGAAGCCACTCCTTTGTTCTTTTAGCTGTGTGCTTAGGGTCATTGTCCTGTTGAAAGGTGAACCTTTGGCCCAGTCTGAGGTCCTGAGCAGGTCTTGGAAGAGGTTTTCCTCCAGGATATCTCTGTACTTGGCCGCATTCATCCTTCCTTCAATTGCAACCAGTCGTCCTGTCCCTGCAGCTGAAAAACACCCCCACAACATGATGCTCCCACCACCATGTTTCACTGTAGGGATTGTATTGGGCAGGTGATGAGCAGTGTCTGGTTTTCTCCACACATACCGCTTAGAATTAACAGCAAAAAGTTCAGTCTTGGTCTCATCAGACCAGAGAATCTTATTTCTCATAGTCTGGGAGTCCTTCATGTGTTTTTTGGCAAACTCTATGTGGACTTTCATGTGTCTTGCACTGAGGAGAGGCTTCCGTTGGGCCACTCTGCCATAAAGCCACGTCTTCTATTTGAGGATTATGGAGGCCACTGTGCTCTTAGGAACCTTGAGTGCTACAGAAATTCTTTTGTAACCTTGGCCAGATCTGTGCCTTGCCACAATTCTGTCTCTGAGCTCCTTGGGCAGTTCCTTCCACCTCATGATTCTCATTTGCTCTGACATGCACTGTGAGCTTTAAGGTCTTATATAGACAGGTGTGTGCCTTTCCTAATCAAGTCCAATCAGTTTAATTAAACACAGCTGGACTCCAATAAAGAAGCAGAACCATCTCGAGGAGGATCAGAAGAAATGGACAGCATGTGAGTTAAGATAAGATACGATAATCTTTTATTACTCCCTGTGTTCGGGGAAATTTCCCATGTTACAGCAGCACACAGCATACAGTATGAGCAGCAATAAACAACAATAAACAACAATGTAATTATAAGCATAATAATATTCACAGTAAGCTCAAGAGTGTAGGATGGAAAAAGTGGCTTATGGAATGATGTAAAGTACAAGAAAAATTCAAATGGTGCAAGAACTGTGCAGATTATGTGGTAAAGGATGATGTGATAGAGTCCAGTTTTATGTTAACATCATTCAGTGATGCTGATGTTATAAAGTCTTATAGCAGATGGAATGAATGACTTGCGATAGTGCTCCTTCTTGCAGGGTGGGTGTCTCAGTCTACTGCTGAAAAAGCTACTTTGAGACTCCACAGTGTCATGCACTGGGTGAGAGGGATTGTCCCTGATGGATGTGAGCTTTGCCAACATCCTCCTCTCACCCACCTCCTCTATGGAGTCCAGGGAACAGTCCAGCACAGAACTGGCCCTCCTCACCAGTCTGTTCAGTCTCTTTCTGTCCCTCTCAGTGCTCCCTGCTCCCCAACAGACCACTGCATAGAAAACAGCAGACGCTACCACCGAGTCACAAAATGTCGAGTCCTGCACACTCCAAAGGACCTCAGTCTCCTCAGCAGGTGGAGACGACTTTGGCCCTTCTTGTACAGGACCTCTGTGTTGTGTGACCAGTCCAGTTTGTTGTTGAGGTGAACACCCAGGTATTTGTATGAGTCCACTATCTCAATATCCATACCCTGGATGTTCACCGGTGCAGTCTGAGGTGCCCTCCTCCTGCAGAAGTCAATAGTCATCTCCTTCGTCTTACTGGCGTTGAGCTGCAGATGGTTTCACTCACACCAGTCGACAAAGTCAGAGATGACTGTCCTGTACTCCCGCTCGTCTCCATCAAACACACACCCAACAATGGCTGTATCATCAGAGAATTTCTGGAGGTGACAGCTCCCAGAGTTGTAGTGGAAGTCCGATGTGTACAGGATAAAGAGAAAGGGAGAGAGCACTGTCCCCTGTAGGGCCCCCATGCTGCTGACCACTACATCAGAAACACAGTCCTGAAGCCTCACGTACTGTGGTCTGTTGGTGAGGTAGTCGATGATCCAAGCAGCCAGGTGACAGTCTACTCCCGCTCCCTCAAGCTTCACCCTGAGCAGAGAAGGCTGGATTGAGTTGAAAGGACTGGAGAAGTCAAAGAACATGACCCTTACAGTGCTGCCGGTGTCCTCCAGGTGAGTCAGCAATCTGTGCAGCAGGTAGACAACTGCGTCATCCACTCCAATGTTCGGTTGGTAAGCGAACTGCAGTGGGTCCAGATTAGGGGTCACCAGGGGACGTAGATTCCTGAGGATGATCCGCTCCATGGTCTTCATCAGATAAGAAGTGAGGGCCACAGGTCTGAAGTGGTTTGGCTCCCTGGGGTTCCTGATCTTTGAGACAGGAACCAGGCAGGAAGTCTTCCACAACACAGGAACCCTCTCCAGACTCAGGCTCAGGTTAAAGATGCGCAGCAGCACCTCACAGAGCTGGTCTTCACAGTCTCTGAGGAGTCTGGAGCCGATTCCATCAGGACCTGCAGCATTCCTGGTCTTGATCTTTTTTAGCTCCCATCTCACCTGATCAGCAGTTATGGAGAGGCCGGGGGGGTGGGGGGGGTGGGGGGTGGGGGGTGGAGGAGGATGACAGGAGAGGGGGTGATGGTGGTGGTGGTGAATGTCGCTGCAAAGGGTCTGAATACTTATGACCATGTGATATTTCAGTTTTTCTTTTTTAATAAATTTGCAAAAATTTCTACATTTCTGTTTTTTATTTTTTTGTCAAGATGGGGTGCTGAGTGTACATTAATGAGAAATAAAATGAACTTTTTGATTTTGGCAAATGGCTGCAATGACACAGAGAGTGAAAAATTTCAAGAGGTCTGAATACTTTCCGTACCCACTGTATATATATATGTGTGTGTATATATATATATATATATATATATATATATACATGGCCGTCGTAGTGGGGGGAAAAAGGGACCTGACTACCCAGGGCCCGAGTAGGGAGAGGGCCCATGAAAATCCTGATTTTTTTATTTTTTTTGGTGATGTTTTTATTTCGAATGAATTGGGCCCTCTAATTAATTGGTGTCATCATTTATTTAAAATGTATTGATAACATCAACATATTGGACATCCTGGGGCCCCCTCTTGGAGGCGCAAAATGGTTTAGTCCGCCGATAGACAGGGCCGGCGATAGTGATGGCTGATCGAGGCTTTGTTGAAGCTTCGACACTTCATTCAAAACATGGTTCATTACTCGAGGCTTCAATGACACACAGTGCTCCAGTAGGACATCTCGTGGTCAATAAAATGAAATGCAATTGAGACGTGGTAATTGGTTCATGGATTGTTGTGGATTTGATAGGCCATGTACACATTGGTATTTAACTACACTAGATGATTGTATGGGTTCTCGCCGAGAACAACAACAACAACAACAATAATAATAATAATTATTATTATTATTATTATTATTGAAGAGCATGTTTCTTATTTGCCATGTCTGTAACCCTATGTACTTTTCACTTATATTCTGTGTGATTAAACATTTAAATGGTGCTGATACATTCATGAAATGTGCTCTATAAATGCAGACTGTTGTTATTTTCAGATGGGGCTGGTGCAAATACAGATTATATTATGGCAATGTCTTGGGGTTCATTGATAAAAGAGGTCAGTAAAGAGGGTGTGCTTGGAAACAGGGTAGTGGTTGTGCTTGGAAACAGGGTAGTGGGTGTGCTTCTGTAACAATTTATGAATTTTTATTGAGAAATAATAACATGTCAACAGTTTTCGGACTCAAACGGTTCCTCCTTTTGCTCACAATCTCCCCAGCCTTCGAAAAAACACGTTCACAGGGAACAGATGAGGCAGGTGTACACAAGAAATGTTTTGCAACATCATATAGGTTCGGGTAGACACTTTTGTGGGTGGCCCAGTAAGCAAGTGGATCTGCTGTTCTGTCAATTGGAGGATCAGCCAGGTAGCGATTCACCTCAACAATGGCACTGGCTGTGGTGCTTTGGGTTTGCCAGGCTCTATTCGTGTCTTCGTCCAATAAGCTCCAGAGTTGAACTGAAAAATATTTAAGATCATCATCAACACAAACGTCATTAGTCATTCCTTATTCATAACAGACAAAAAAAGTACCTGTGGAAGGTGCTGGTGGTGGTGGAGGATAAGGCTGCTGTGGTGCTTGAGATGTAGATGGTCGTGGTTGCGGTTGCGGTTGCTGCTGCTGCTGCTGCTTGGCATTTTTAATGTTAATTACTGTTGTGCATTCAGTAATTAGTCTTTCTTTGACACCGGCTGCCACTCTCTGATTTGAAAACCCAAAGGTTTTGAAGCGTGGATCAACCAGAGTGGCAACAGCCAGTGAACTGTTTTTTTCCTTGTCTTGCAGTCTGTCAGCTAAGCACCTGACAAGGTTCTGTGCAAGGTGTTTTGCCATGGGGGTGATGAGCTGTGAATATACTTGCTCTGTTGTATGTCGCAATACACGGTAGAGGGGGATAACCTTAGAACCTGACACCCGTTTCTCCTCTGACAACTCCACAGTTGCCACCTGGAAGGCAGCCAGCAGCTGAAATGACAGCAAAGTCCATATTATCTGAATGCATATACTGTGTGGTGAACTTCATTTCATTGTTCAGTCCAGTATGATGCTCTGAGTGAGTAAACCCTTCTGCAATGACAATGCAATAAAACAACTAAACAATTTGGATTCTACTATCATTTCTTCTGTGGTTTTAAATTCCATACCTTGATGCATTCCCCTGTGGCTTCATGCTGCTGGTTCGTTAGTGGAGTCAGGTCTGTGCTCAGCGAAGCCAGGGCTAATGCCACCGCATCCCTTTCCTCATAGAGGCGCTGAAACATTTCAAGGGTGCTGTTCCATCTTGTGTCCACTTCCAGTTTCAGCTTTTTGACAGTGCGGCCCAGTTGCTGCTGCATGTGGCTCAGTCTCTCTTTAGCAGTTGTGCTTGTTTTGAAGTAAGTAACTATCCTCCGGCTTGATGCTCTAATTTCATCAATGCCAGGAGTGGCTTCAAGAGAGTTCTTCACCACCAGATTTAAGCAATGTGCAATGCACTTAGACTGCCTCAAATTCAAATTATTGGCAGTGGCATTCATGTTGCTGGCTGAATCTGTCACGATGCATCTAATCTTGTTTCCGAGACCCCACTCTGATATCATTGATGCGATCTCTGCAGCAATGTGGGCTGCTGTGTGGGTCCTCGGAAAAGGCTTGGCCCCCAGAAGAACAGTGGACAGCTGGTCATTTGGACTGATATAGTGGCAGGTGACTGCCAGATAAGAGTCCATATTAATAGATGTCCACATGTCCGAAGTGAGGCTGACAGTCTCAACACCCAGGATCTCTGCCTTGGCTTTCTGTTGCTCCTCCTGGAACTTGGCAGCCACCATCTCCTTGAGCGCCTTTCTGGTTGGTAAACTGTATGTGGGGTCCAGTGTCGCCACAAGTGCTCTAAAACCAGCATCCTCCACTACAGAGAAGGGCTGAGAGTCCTTGACGACGAAGTTGATGAGAGCGTCATCAAGTTCTCTCTTTCTATTGCCTGAAAAAATTCATGAAGATAATACTATACAGTAAGTTACATAAAAAGTACTAAGTGTTATTGAAATGTATCACAGGGCAATGTGAACCAAACTTGCAAGGCAAAAGTAATTCTTTGCGAATGTCATGAATAGGCCTACCTGGGTTACAGGCAACAGCCGGCTCCGGCCTGTTCTCTGGTGCCGGTTCCCTCTCTCTGCCATGCTTGGCCCTTAAATGCCTCAGCATGGACGAGGTGTTGTTACTGTAAGCCAGCCTGGCATCACACAGCATACACTGGACCTGTGAAACAATTGAATACATTCAAGTAATTATATTTTCTACAGCGACAGCATTGTACATGGGGTTTGCCATGAGTTTTCCAATGTCAATACAGGTGAAATCAAAATAACACTCGAAGTTACCTTATTATCCGGGAGCAAACTGAAAATCGTCCCATGCACGGGACCTTTTTCTGGTTGGCTCCTGCTGCGGCTCCATCTATCTAGATATATAGCGCTATATATCTAGCTAGATAGCTTATCTATCTCTCCCTCGCTCTCTCTCTCTGTGTATATATATATATATATATATATATATATATGTATATAATATATCTATCTATATGTCTTCTCTATATAGCTATATATATAATATATCTGTCTATATGTCTGATCTATATATAATATATCTACCAATTTATCTATATCTAACGTCAATGGCTATCTATCTATCAATCTAATCTGTCTAATCTATCTATCTAATCTATCTATCGATCTAATCTGTCTAATCTATCTATCGATCTAATCAGTCTAATCTATCTATCTAATCTATCTATCGATCTATCTAATCTGTCTAATCTATCTATCTACTACGAAATACACTATCTGACACACTACTAACTCTCAAAGCAACTAACGGCAACAACAGCAACAAAACCAACCAACCTACTCTGCAAAGAACAATTCAAATGAACCACACTAAATAGGATCTCCTATCCCGGAACACTCTCGATCCCGCCAAGTGATTCACATGACAAACCGAACCAATCAGGTGATTCGAAGCAGTTCAGTGCTTCGAACCGTCACTGAAGTGATTCAAACGTCACGAGTCACGTGACCAAACCACGCCTCGGCACAGTGGCTCGAAACGTTTGCTTCATGAGCTACGCGCATGTGTCGAAGCCTCGGGTGTCAGAGAACCATCACTAGCCGGCGGACAAGTGTATCAGTGAGCCCAGACGAATGACGTGAGGTCATCATGCTGCCCAAAAAGCAGAAATCAGGGTATGAGAAAAGGAAAGAACGTGAAGAAAAGGAAAAAAGGCAAAATGTGGGGAAGCAACTCATGACTACTTTCTTTCCGAAAGGTGAACAGAGTTTGCTTGTTACGTAACTGCATCCAATTAAAGTTAACGTTACGTCCACTCCAGACAGCTGCTGCTGATGTTTGTATGCTAACGTTAAATCTTTAGCTTAGTTTGCCAACCACGCTGCTTGACTTGTAGAATTGCTGCCTAAATGCGAGTTGTTTACCAAAAGTATTAAATAAGTAAGCCTTTTGGTTCAATGCGTGTGATATTGCCTACTAACACAGCAGAGCTGAAAGTGAAACTCCGACAGCATGGTGTCACACACACACACACACACACACACGCACACGCACACGCACACACACACTCTCTCTCTCTCTCTCTCTCTCTCTCTCCCCCTCTCTCTGTTTCTCACACACACAAACACACACCCTCTCTCCCTCTTTCTTGAGACTCAAAAAAAAAAACTGAACCTCATTTACTTTAGTGAAAAGTTATTCATATTTATGCTTGTTTATTTATAAATCTTTTTTTTTTTTGCTTGTGCGCTCATCATGCACTGGCATGGATAGGGGCCCGCTGACATGAAGAGTGTACAGGGCCCAGAATCTGGTGCTACGCCACTGTATATATATATATATATATATATATATATATTTATTGTCGATCCTCAGGGCCAGTGACCCCCTAATTAACTTATTCAGCTGTCAGGGAATCACCGGACCAGCTCTCCATCCTTCGGGTCCGGTTCTACTGCCCCCTGAGATCTTACTCAGAGGGATGCTGCAGAACTGTTAAGCTGGTTGACGAGGAAAATTCGCCTAGCTGTCTCACTGCCTTCATCCAGATGCCTATCCCTGCTTCCTCTGATAATTAATTTAACCGAGTAGCCACTTCGGTATAGTTAAATTTAACCACCAGACACACCTGTTAACGGCAACTTTTCCTCTCATAGATCTGGCACTTGGTAAGTTGCTAGGTTAATTCAGAGGTTATGGACATATAGACAACCTCTAGGATATGTTTATACTGGGCCAACCTGACCCCTATGATTAGGTAACCTTTCAGAACCTTGCTATCATCATGCACGCTGTAAGTTAACTTATTACATCAAGAGCTAGATGTATAAGTATTCATTCAGGGATAAAAATAGCACTTGCAATTTGTTGTCTTTAATTGCAGGAAAATGCTTTATTAAAATATATTTAGCAGGGCAAAAGCATAGCCAATAAATCATCAGACAAATAATCAAACATTAGATAATATTCAAATCACTCATCCTAACTCCTAACTGGTATTATGCTTTCCTAAAAGAGAAGTAATATTCACCCAGATTACATAATTTGGAGGGAGAGCAGCTCGGTGTGGCCACACCCGGCTGCTCACCTGAGACCCGACAAGTGTTTGAGACCCGCCGGGGCCCAGGGGGAAGTGGACGGGGGTCCAGACCAGATTTAGATCTGCATGTATCCATTTTTGTTGTTTGGTCCAGTATTCCTCACATGGAAAATAGAGTTCAGTAATGTTCCTTCAGACAGCATTATTTCCAGATCACAGTTCAGTAATCCTCCAACACTGCAGGAAACGCAGTACTTTGGTCCATAATTCCAATAGAACAGTTATTCCTTTGCAGATCATGTTGAATTCTCTGTCCGAGTTACGTGGTAATCATCCCCTGTGCTCAGACTGATGTCTGGATTGCACCCAGGCAGATACCCGCAACAATCTCCCAACTTGCATCTCGATCAGACGTAATTTATAGTTTACTGTATCTTTACCCCCTCCCAACTCGCACACTTGCCCCATACACTGACCGCATGATCACCTCCACTTTTAAGGAACTGAAACTATCTGTTTTGGACTGTCCAGACAGCCCATCTTGCCCCCCCCCCCCGATCTCTCCTGTCTGCAACTCAGCACAGGCTCCTGATCAGGAAATGGAAACGCAGATGTCAGCCTCTAACTGTCACTGGCATCCCATTGTGCAATCTTTTGGACAATGTGTACAGACTTATTAAAAAAACCAATCTATTTTGAGTCTAGAGACCCTTACTGTGAACACTTGACCCTAGTTCACTTAACTCGTGACTTCTCACCTCAATACAAAGTTAAAACCCTCTTATCTTAACAGTAGTCAAATCAAAACTCTTAAAAGCATTCCCATTTCATAAAGCATAAGTTCCTCTTTTTACTCAAATCTATCAAACACATCAGCTTTCACAGTGAGCTGCTGTTCTGACTTCTAAAGTTTCAACTTTAAAGAATGTAAGAAATAGACACTTGGTTAGTTCAAACTCATTCATTAGGTTATGGCATAATCTGATCCTAAATCACAGGTTATAATATCACAATGTTCCCTTATTGAGCTGTTGTTCTGTCAGTCTCCCCTTTGTGGCTGATTCTGGGATCTCATATCTCCATGCTTCACAACAATATATATATATATATACATTAGGGGTGTAACGAAATAGTACTATAGTACTGTATACTATAAATCTAGTCAAATTATAAACTCACCATCAGCTACCAATGATAATTTTCATTGATAATTCCGAGAAGTATCTTGTACGCCATCAGATCCAACTAAAACATGAAAAGAGAAGAAAGCATTTGTGTTAGCTTCAGATAAAATAATTAAAAAAAAAAAACATACTAACCCACACTTGTCTTTAACAATCATTCAATGCATTAGATTCAAGTGTAAACCTTCAGCTTTGAATGTTTTTTCTTCCAGATATATGATTGCAGAAGTTACATTCTGTGCATTATTCACCTGATCAGACAAATAGTTATATATTAGTTAGTTCATAGTAATTAGTTCATAGTCAGGTGTCAATAGATAATAAGAGATATTACCTCACTTTGTAATTCTTTATTTGGAGCTGCCCTTTCAATATTTGAAAAGAATATCTTGTATGGTCCTATTTTTGCCATGAGCACAAAAGTCCTCTTTTCTGTCCATGGATCTCAGATGCCTGTAAAACAAATGCTTTTAAAGTATCAGTAAAACAGTATCTTTCTGGGTAATACAATCAGTCCACGATTTTCAACAAAACGTTTTGAGAAATGCTTTTACAATAGTACATAGAAATGGAAAATCTCAGTGTAAAATGGCACTTTTCATACACTTTTCAATGATGTCTGCTGCTGATGCTGCAGCTGGTGAAATGGCAGCGGGGTCTGGAATTGCAGGGGTGGCAGAGAGGGCTGGAACTGAGGCAGGTGTGGCATCTGTAGGGGCTGATGCTAGGACAGGTGTGGCAGATGCAGGGGCTGATGCTGGGGAAGGTGTGTCAGCTATAGGGGCTGATGCTAGGACAGCGGTCACAGGAGCAGAGAGTAGCTTACGAGGTATCTTTGGTTTGTGGTCTTTGGATCGGGTTAAGTGGTCCACATTTATTTTTGGAAACACCACCCCCTTGTCATCAACCAGGTCGACACTCTTTCCTGCTATGCCAGAAATTGTGTGGGGGCCAAGGAAAGAAGCATCAAGTTTGCCACCCTTCCTCTGTTGGCTTCTGACATTCCTCCGCCACATGTTCTCACCAACTTGGAAAGCCTCCCCAGTGTTTTGCCAAATCGTGCCCAAATCGACTTTTGTTTTTTGTTTGTTTTTTTGCGCCTTCGCAACATTGTCCTGTACAGTGAGGAGGACTTTGGAAAGAGCCAGCACATCATCAGCCACCGTTTCTGAAGCGACAGCACCTTCAACACTACTGTCAATCTGTTGATGAAACATCCATAACAATAGCAATATCAGCAGTCATGCAAAACATAAACCAATGCTGCATTAATATGATGTGATCCTTCTCTTCACACAAATGAAAGATCAATGTCTGTACACCAACCGTGAAATCTTCTGGTATTTCAGAAGGGTAACGTTCCTCTGTACCAAACATCAAAAAGTATGGACTGTATTTTGTGGTGATTTGTTTTTTGTTCTGATAGCAAACATGATGGCATCAAGGTGGAGATCTCAGTCCTTCAGATTATCAGACAACACCTTTGAGAGTGCGCTGATAATGTAACCAGAAAATAAAACTGTCAGTGTTTATTAGTGAACCAGGTGTTATCTTGCCTGAACCCTCCAAAAGTTAATTCTGTGATTTTTTTTAAAAGGGACAATTGGCTACGTTATAAACGACACCAATTAAGTGGATGAGGGGTTGGGGTAACAAACACACCTTTTCAGAAGCACCTGACTGTACCTTTAAATGTGTAAAAATCTGATACAATCAAAGTAATGTAAAAATCACAAAGCCATTCTTCTCACCTCTGAATGGTGACATTCATTTTTTCAACCAAACCATTTGTTTGCAGATGATAAGGTGAACACAGACTCCTTTCGATGCCCAGCACGTGGCACACCTGTTTGCTGAGCTGTAAATACAAATATTGTTGATTACACATAACATGTTTTCTTGCAAGATGTTTAGACAAGCTCACTAGTTTAGAACAGTGTGCATCATACAATATGCTTATATCCATTGGGTACCAAAACAAAATACAAAAAAAAGTTTCCTGTATACCAAAACCTCATTTGCTATAAAGAACATTAATTTGCAATACTTCAGTCCGCTATTCTCATGCCAACTAATTCAAATGGATGAGTTACCTTCAAGAAAAGGTGAAAAAAAGTGTCAAGTTATTGAGAAAGTAATAAATATTACTCAGCTATCATCTGACAAAAAGGTTAAGCAAGCATTTAGTAAAGCGACATATATACAGGCTTCACTCTAACAGATACATCTGAAAGTGGAATGATTTTGAATCCCTGCATGCTTCTTTAAGAGACTAGCCTCTACTTCAACACTTGCGACAGCATCACCTCTGTCACTGTTCCAATGAAGCTCTTAGAAATTAGAGAAAAAAAATCTGACTTACCACTACTGGGGTATACTCCACCTCCTTTTAAACTGTCTGGCAAGCCTGACAAGCAACACACTGGGACACCTAATTTAGGGTGACTATACGTCCTCTTTTGCCCGGACATGTCCTCTTTTGAGAGGCTGTCCGGCCTGTCCGGCCGGCGTTTATAAAGTCCTTCAAATGTCCGGGTTTTTGATCCCCTAAATTCCACATAACGCGAAACCGCTGCGCTGCGCCAATCGTACTGCGCAGCACTTAGAACCCATTCTCTTCTATCAGACAATTTCCACTGCACGCGCTGTGGAGCGCAAGCGCCGCGTCTCTGAAGCGCCAGCGCGCGCCACGGCGCTGGAGATTCGCTTTCTCGCAGGCTGATAGGCAGGTAGGCACACTGCGAGAGAGCACTCGAACAGAAAGAAAATGCCGAAACGCAAATGTCATTTCACTGATGAAATGCGAAAAAAGTACCCCTGTTTTCGTCCGGGTCGTGTCAAATGGGAGGCAGAATGTACAGTCTGCAAAGCTGGGACTTATGTCTCTGTAGCTAATAAGAAAAGGAAAAGGAAGGGAAAAAGGACTGTTGACTTGAGGCATTATTTCTATATTTTTTCATTTGCCATTAGACACATTATTTTGAAGAATGGGCTAACTGAACATTGAAGAATACGCTACCTCTCTTTTTTCTTTTTGTTTAATATTTTGAGGCATTATTTCTATTTTTACATAATTGATAATTGGGAGGTTATTTTGAAGAATGATACTCTACCTCACTTTTCCTAACTAAGGTGTAAGTGTCAGACTTAAGAGAGATGATTATTTCTTATTTTGTTAAACATCTGAATACATGTGTTCCTACACAACTTGAGTCAATAACTATTAAAGACTAGAGCATGCCATATTTGTATGTGACTGATTATATTGTTTAGGAGAATTGCTTTAATTTAATAAATATATTATTTATAAAGCAACTCTTTGTGAGTGTTTTGGGCTATTTTTCTGTATATCCAGGTAAAGTGTTCTTTTCTGGGGAATTCAGAATATCTGTTTAACTGAGTTTGAAGCACAGAAAGCCCCCTGACCCACAGAAAACCCCTAAAAATGGGGGGGGGGGGGACTGAAAATTTTTCGCATGCGAGCTGGAAGTGTGTCCTCTTTTCAGAGAAACAGAATATGGTCACCCTACCTAATTGCATGAGACAATTTAGGAAGACAAAAAATTGCAAGAGTACATCATGTCATTAATAATACTATTACAAAGACTGGAGAAATACAGTTCATTATTCCATTAGTAAGATACATCATGAAAAATCATGTTGTTGTGGACATATTTGAAATGACGAAAATGTTTAGTATATTACCCAATGTATTGATGTCCTTTGTCATTCCTGGCCAGTAGAATCTGGTGGAAATGACATCCCTTGTTTTCTGTTGGCCACAATGTGCACCTGTGGTGCTTGAATGAAAATTGGCAAATACAATGCTGACTTCTTCCGGGCCATTGACTACTTTCACCCTCATGGGCTTTGGTGTTTCCTCGTGATGGATGTAGTATAGATGTCCATCTGTAAAAAATACATTGGTGCATTAGTTCACAAAGTCCTGAGGACCAATGAAGCTGATGTGTCTGACACTGATGATTATCTATTTTGTGGGAGAAGCTTTGTTTGTGGGGGCTGCACAGTGGGCTAGTGGTTAGCACTTTGCCTTGCAGCAAGAAGATCCCCGGTTTGAATCCCGGGGTGGGCCTGGGATCTTTCTGCATGGAGTTTGCATGTTCTCCCTGTGCATGTGTGGGTTTTCTCCGGGTACTCCGGCTTCCTCCCACAGTTCAAAAATATGCTGAGGTTAATTGATTACTCTAAATTGCCCGTAGGTGTGAATGTGAGTGTGATTGTGTGTCTCTATATGTAGCCCTGAGACAGACTGGCGACCTGTCCAGGGTATCTCCTGCCTTCGCCTGAGTCAGCTGGGATAGGCTCCAGCGACCCCAGTGAGGATAAAGTGGTGTATAGAGGATGGATGGCTGGAAGCTTTGTTTGTCCAACGTTACTGTTGTTAGAAATGCATCCAGTTATATGATATCTAAATGCCTGGTTCAGATTGCTGTTCAATCATTCTTCACATCCATATATATAAACATCAGCGTTATATTCCCATAAGACCAGAATACGAAGCAAAAAGATGACTAAATTAGTTGAGTAGACCTACTTGACAGCACAGCACTAAAGCATTTAATAAATTCATTGACATGTGTGCCAATTATTCAGACAGTTTCTCACCTTCTATGTCATAGGTCTGAGCTTTTTTCCTGAAGGTGTTTTTCTCCACCTTTGTAAACCCTCAGGATATTCCTCTTGAATTTATATCGAACAATTTGTTCGTATGTGAACAGATCCATGGTTCTGAAATACAAATGACAATTTCAATTAATGTGAAACACGTGGAACAGGCCACACTAGTATACATTACATACTATAATGTATACTGTGTGTACTGTATATTCAGACTGTATATGGGCAACAGTATATAGAGTGAGTATTGTTAGTGGAACACTGCATTCCATAACTATTTACTGATTCTTCCTATTGTCTTGGCACATAACTTCATATAACTGTATAAAGATGAACCCTATTCATAAAATATGTTTAAAAAAAGAATCAAACACAGAATTACTTAAGCCTAAAAGTCTAACTGATACCTTTAAAATTCCAGCATTTCAATGACTTTCTTAGGGTAACCAAACAAGCAGCCTACATGCAATTGTAATTTTGGTGTTGTAGGCTACTTGCACATTTAAAGATATGTATAGAGCAATTTTTTTTAGGCTACCTAAAATTCAAAGTATTATACTTTTTAAAAGAGAGCTGTCTATCACTAAATATCTATGGGATGAAGAAAAGAAATACTACAGGTCAAATACTTACTTGGAAAATTGTTGAAACATTTCCAGAATACAGAGCTGTAATGATCAGTGGAAGAAGGTTGAACTCTGAATGTCTTTTTGCAGTTTTGCAGTTCAGGGTGTGGGGTGCTGGGATATGTAGTGTTTATCGAATCTTTTTCTATTATCGCTGTTGCACACACATTGCACAGATACATAGATTTGAATGATATTTTTCATTTTTAGATGACTGCACGGAAAAAAAAAAGTATGTTGCTGGGCACAAAATGTGCATTTAATCCATTGGCTATGTTTTTACAACAGCAGCAGAGGTGCAGATGTTCCAGCTGTGAAAATTTGGAGGCTGTAACTTCTTGCATTCCCAATATAATAGGGGAGTCAGATTTTGTTCAGTAACCCAACAAATTCTGACTCCCCCTGCAGCTTCCCCCCTGTGATGACTACTTGATACTTGATACTTCATACAACAGCAGCAGAAATGCAGCTTCTTCAGCTGAGAAAATTTGGAGGCTGTCACTTCTTGCATTCCTGATATAATGGGGGAGTCAGATTTTGTTAAGTGACCCAACAAAATCTGACTCCAGACTTTATTTGATATCATACAACCTGCACAGTTAACTCAACCTGCATATTTCTGTTGAAGTCCTAGTTTTTAAATAGTCATTCTGTTCCTAATCTACCACACTGTGATCACTTTAGCCCCTTATTCTTTTATTCTGTTATTACAGACTGTAATTTCCTATGTTTTTTTTAAAACTTGTGATTTGGTGTTTTTGCTGTTGTAGAAAATAATTTCCCAGGTGTGGGATATATGAAGTATTTCAATTCCATTCTGTTGTTAACTGGTCCAATAAAATAACAACAATAATTAATTACTTTATACAAAAGTACTATACTTATACTAAACATTTTATACATAAATACCAGAAATATTTTGGTACCACGTCTTGCATTCTTAGGAGAGTCTGATTTTAAATAAGGAGATATAAAGTTTTCTCAGTGAAAAATTATTCTATTGACACGTGTACAACACTGATGGAATATGAACAATATTTGTCGATTATGCCCTGTCCTGACGTTCTCATACGAGTGAAGCTGAGAGTAGTGTAGGATCTCCCCCGATGCCATTTAGACACTGGTGGTGAGGAGATACAGATGAGGAGAAACCTGTCACTTAACCATATTTAACGGGAAAACATGTCTGCAGTTCGCTACTTAATCACATTTAACCCGAAAACCTGTAGAAAACAACAACAAAAACAGTAAACATACAACAGACAAGCTGTTTAGTGGCCACAGAGTGAAATGTAAGTTGCGCGCATTCACGCAAAGGGGGAGTCAGATTTTTCCGGGGAGTGGGAAAATACTACAACACCGGAACAGCCAGTGACACGACTGACCTCTGCAGAGCAGGCCCAGGTGGCTCTCAGCCGTGCTGGGTCATGACATTGTCTGCTCTGAGCATTCAGGAAAACAAAAAAAACAAACAAACAAAAAAATCCCAAAGCAGTACAAAAAACAAAGAATTAAAATAGCAGCACAACTCGGAGTGTTGATCGTGTGCCGGACTGTTACACCAGGCTGCTAAGAAAGAGAAAGGGATAAACCTACAGCCATGGCCATAAGTTTGGACACAGCATGACTTACTATGTCTGTTTTGATGTCTATTACAGAACATAACTAATATTTTTTGACAGCACCAGTTTAATTAGTCAACAAATCAACAAGGGATATAATATGATCAATAAATTCCAACAATTGGAACAACTTTGTTCCCAAAACATAATATTAGAAGAAAATAACAAAAAAATGCAGTACTTTCACAACGGAATTTGGTAAGAATAACAAAATGACACCAAACTCTTTTGATGTTTTTTTTAAATATGAAACTTAATATAGTTCTCAGGAGTTGTGTACTGTATTGTAAGTGACAATTTTGTGGTATTTTCTAAGATTCACAAGCGTCATGGTACTTGTGTCCAAACTTATGGCCATGGCTGTAAAGGTTAATAAATTAACTAAAATCAACCTGATCGCTGGGCTGCCACACCAAAAAGATGCTGTTACACACAGCCACCACGCTAGCAAGCAAGAAGTGGAAAACAGGAAACACCACTGCTGCACACCTGGACATAAAGGGTGCATGGTACTGCCCAGCAATTACGGTACCCACACAGATGACGTGGCCAAGAGGGACACAACCTCTGGTCAGACTATATTAGATGTTGTCGTGGCTCTACTCAGTTCTGAGGAACTGAGGTCAAACCTGATACTCAAGCCAGGTCACAACAAAGTTGTACTCATTTTAATGGGTTTGGGTCTGTGTGTCAACATGTCCAATACCAGAGTAGAACAGACCCAAGCCTCACCTTTCATTTATATCAGCTTTTATTGTTGATCTCAAAGCTAAAAATATGACTTTAAGTTTTTTTTAGATTGTTTCGGATCCATTCATCCATCTATCCTCTTAATCCTCATTAGGGTCGCAGGGGACGCTGGAGTCTATCCCAGCTGACCAGGATGAAGGCAGGGGACACCCGGAGAAAACCCACACATGCACAGGGAGAACATGCAAACTCCATGCAGAAAGATCCCGGGAAGGCCGGGACACGAATCAGGGATCTTCTAGCTGCAAGGCGAAAGTGCTAATCACTATGCCTAACCCTAAACCTAACCCATTTTCCATATCTTTACACTCACTATCTACGTCATCATTATTATTCCTTCCTACTCCTTCCCACCACAGTAGCTTGGTGAATGACTGAAGTAATTGATCATGCTGGTGGAGACTGTGTTCTCACATGTTGGATCAAGTTTAAATGTCCTATTGTATTTCAAATAACCAGTGAAGGTCATGAAGGGTTTTCACAAATCAATTTAGAATTCAAGGCCTTTTCTCTGCCTTGTAACAGCTCAAAAATAGTATTTTTCTTCTTTCCCCTTTTACTGCTGACAGCATTGAGCCTCACTTTTGCACCGGTAGTCACTAGGTGAGGCCATTTAAGAAGAGCTCAAAGTGTCTCTGAAAAAGAAAGAAAGACAGAGAGATGGCAACATGAAAGTGATTATGAGTGATGTAAAGAAAAATCACAGCAGATCTCACTGTGGTGGATAAGTAATCTGACTGACAAAGCGAGCAGGGGAAGGAGACAGAAATGAAAGATTGCCAACAAAGCTGCAAAATGTAACAAGAACGACAAGGATGTAAGATATAAAAGGATGGACTCTAGCAGATTCAAACACACGTATAAAATATTGCGTATGCATGTGACATGTATGCTGCAGCATCTCGCCTGTTTTGCTGTTTTCCACTCTTCTACATTTAGTACATTTAGTAAATAATAAAGGAATTACGTTAGAATGCTGTATTGAGTCTAACTTGTCCTAATACCAAAATAACATGAATCTGCTAGGACGAACGAGTAAAGTTTCAATATGTGATTACACTCATGTATCCCTCTCGATGACGTTGTTTATCAAACTTAGTGCATTTACGCGTGTATATGTGTTACATTGTTTATTTATTTCTATCTAGAGTTCAGAATTGCATGACTCCTCTGACGAAGAGTATGTCCCAGACGCCCCAGCATCTTCCTCCAGAGGTCCGGCATCTAAAAGAAGCCGTCAGGCGGGCTATGGAGGCCGTGGTCGGGGAGCGAGGCGAGCACCCCGAGCCAAAAAACGTCCTGCAGTCTCTTGGCCTGACAAGCCGTGGGATTGGTAACTTTTCTGGAAGTTGCTGAGCCCTGATGCTCTCTCCTCCACAAGCAAAACAAATGTGCACGCGGTTGCGTAGTGCGTCGCTCGCCCACCTCTGCATGGGCTTGCTTGCTGTGCGCGTAACCGTTGATTGACAGCATGACAAAGCTGAAACTCGAACTTGATTGGTCGGCAGCAACCGGCGCTTTTTGGAATAACATGGGGGTCTATGAGAGGAAGGCGGAGCTCAGGAATAAATTTTCATATCGCGTTATACTAACTTTATATTATAGTATCGAACTAGACTAACACATTTAAGCTTTGTTAAAAAATGATACATAAATTGAAAACAAACGGAAACTCCGGACAGCAGCTTTAATGTTTATGTGTGTCATCAATTCACCAAGTCAATGAACAGGGTAGAGAGAGTGTGTGCCTGTGCATTTGTATGTGTGTGTGTCAGCAGGCTGTGGGATTTATATTTCATTTAGATGTATCATGATTGATTTTTGCATCTCATCAGATGGGATTAGTTGTAAATGTGCTGGTGTTAGCTGGCTTGTGTGATAGGCACTCCACAACACCCCAACTCTTCATTCACGCATTCATAATGCTCAGAATCCACAAAGAATAAAATTGACAATGCCATTCTCTATAAAGGTATTTGACATATTCACAGATAACACCAGTATCAAAAACTAAAGTGTTCAAACATGTATTGCCCCCACTGTGCCTCTGGGGTCTGTCTGCACACCATTTTTTGTCTTTGTTCACACATTATTTGTTGTCTATGTCACGTGCAGGCATATTTTGAGCTTTCGTTCCGATGCGGATGACATTCCGTTTGGGTCATTCCGTATGAAATCAACCAATTTTAAGAAAACTTCCCACCCGACCCTCACAGATTTTGCTAAGTTTTTGCATACATTTAGTACATTATATATGATGGGAAAATCGAAAATTTGAATGCTTTATTGTCATTAGTTTCAAAGTTATGGCCATTTGAAGTAGGTAGGGGGTACCCTATTATTGCAACCAAAATTAAGACTTGAAATTTTCGACCATTTTCAAACTTCTATAACTTCTGAACAACAAAAGATAGAGATCTGAAATTTTCAGAATCATTTCACAGTGACCTATAGTCCTCAGAAATGTGAAAATATGTACTTTATATTTATAATTGCATGTTACAGAGAATGACAAAGTTGCAATTTTATCCATCACGAACGTCTAAACTGCTACATTTGGCCACCCATTACACAAAAACTAATCATCATATCCAGTAGAAATTTTATGTGGTATAATTCTATCTAAAGATTGGATCTGTATAAAATGAAAATGCTATGGTATGTAATGCATGAAATATGAAGAGCTAAAAATCAAAAAGATCTGTCCAACCATCGGATTCAAAGGTCAATATCAGCATGTGGGATAGCTGGTATCAAAAAATAAAAGACATCATGTGAAATTACAGGAATTTCCCTAAATTTTGACACCAAGCACAACTTACTTCTATAAACCCTTCTATGTTTAATGTTGACCTTTGAATCCGAAGCCAGATTCAAAGGTCTTGTCCATAAAGACATGATGACAGAGTCTGGTGTGGATGAACTTGACTGGCCTGCACAGAGTCCTGACCTCAACCAATAGAACACCTTTGGGATGAATTAGAGCGGAGACTGAGAGCCAGGCCTTCTCGTCCGACATCAGTGTGTGACCTCACAAATGTGCTAAATGTGCTTCTGGAAGAATGGTCAAAACACATTCCTAAACCTTGTGGACGGCCTTCCCAGAAGAGTTGAAGCTGACACCAGCATACCTAACCACACCCCTTCATTTAAATTTACTACCAGAAAGGATTATGGGGGTAAGACATAAGCCGCAATCTTACAATACTTGACACACATTTTAAAAAGTATGATTACGAAATGTATAAACAATAACGTTAAACATTCACTCACTAAATACATAACCAAACTAGCCCCAACCCAAACCCTTAACCCTAAGGAATGAATCCTAAAAAAACGAGATTCCTACATGATACTTGATCTCACACCGATACACAGAATGATCAAAACAATAACGGTCAAGCACAAAAACATAAAACTGGTGTGAAAAACTGATTACAATAAGGAAGTTAAAAAAGAGAACATCACCCCTACTAATCTCAAAACAATTAACCTCTATACAACACAATTTAAATTTAAATATAAAAGAACCAAAATGTGGGCTGCACAGTGGAGTAAGTGGTTAGCACTTTCGTCTTGCAGCAAGAAGATCCCTGGTTCAAATCCCGGGGTGGGCCTGGGATCTTTCTGCATGGAGTTTGCATGTTCTCCCTGTGCATGCGTGGGTTTTCTCCGGGCACTCCGGCTTCCTCCCGCAGTCCAAAAATATGCTGAGGTTAATTGATCACTCTAAATTGCCCGTAGGTGTGAATGTGAGTGTGATTGTGTGTCTGTATATGTAGCCCTGTGACAGACTGGTGACCTGTCCAGGGTGTCCCCTGCCTTCGCCCGAGTCAGCTGGGATAGACTCCAGCACCCCCCGTGACCCTAATGAGGATAAAGCGGTGTATAGAGAATGGATGGAATGGAGAACCAAAATGTAAGAACAACTACTACAAATAATAATAAAAGCACAATGGAATGAAAAGGGTATTTCTGCAAAGCCAGGGGTTGCACCTACCAAATCCCAGACTTCTCTGTTCTGATTTTTCCAATTTCACCACTTTTGTCATGTACCGTTCACATTGCTTGTTTGATTAAGTTTAATCACACTGAGGTAACATGATGTGTTTAACTGGGCATGTCAAAATAATTGTGAGAAAAGTGGTAACTTTCTGTCAGAGATTGATGTAGAGTTTTCAACATGTTATGTGCTTCGAGTGAAAAGTTTCTTTTTGCCTTTATGGCTGTGGTCTGTGACAGAGAAGGGGGTGTTTGTGGCTCGTGTGTGCTTCTCCATAAACACTTCAGATTCAGTGTGTTCGTCTTCCATACTGGTCCTGATCAACCTGGCATCAGAGACTGAGTCCAGATTGTCATTCCTGTGATGCTGCATTTCCTAAATTTTGTCATTTAATCTCTTCAGTTCATTCCTGCATACCAAGTTCTGTGTGTTAGGTCGGGTGATCGGGTCAGAATGCCAACCCGCTCCTGCAGGGGTGTGGTTTTCCTCACAGTTGACCCTTTATGACCCTTATCAGATTCTGATGGAAGTAGTAGGCATCCTGTTGTGTCCGAGAGACCCGTGAATATTCCTTTAGAAGTAAATCCAATCAGCAGATGTTCCATTGGGATGTGAGTTTTAGGTTAGCTGTCTCCTGAAATGGTTTCTTACCAAAATTACAACTTTGGGAAAAGGTCTCTGGATCTTTGTGTGTTGCTCTTGAATGTTCTGCTCCTTAGTACGCTACAATACCTCATTTACTTCATATGTACACATTTTCTTTATATGTCCATGAACTCCTTTCCTTAAGGTTCTCCAATGCAGCTTATTTTTGATATGTCCTTTTTGTCCTGTCCTTGGTTAATTCCCTAAACAACACATTTTCTTCATATGTAGTCTTATACTGAAAATTCCTTTTCTTTTTCAGTCACTTAGAAAAACAGCCATTCATATGCCTATTGTTGCCTGCCTGTCCTGTTGACTCCTTTCCTTTTACATCAGAAGTCAAACTGTCAACATCAGCAACATTTTTTTCTGTACTCTGCTGTCTGAAATTGTATCCTCTAGAACTACTCACATTCACTTTGCAGTAACCACAGCAACTGTGCATTTGAGATCATTGTACACAAATGGTCTCATACTGGTTACCATTTCAGTTCTCAAAATACACTCCCTGATTAGTCAACAGCATATTGTTGCAACTATATTCAAGCCAGTGATTACAATAGTAGGTAAATATATTCACTCCAAAATAATTAGCTGTTGCTTGAATCTCCAGTTCTGTAGCCCAACTGCCGATATAGTACATTTTGGAAATTATAAGATATTCTGTCATTTGTAAGGTCCCCGAAAAGGCCCCTGGAATTCCAGATGAAACTCAGATAAGCACTTCCCCTCAGCACTGGACTCTCTCCCTACAGGAAGATTGGGACAGTTGTATTTCTGTGTGTTTTCATCCACAGAAAGATGGATCTCCCTGCTGAACCTGTACCTGGAATAACTTTTTCTTTTTGAAAGACAATGACTTTCACTTTTATGCTATGAATGTTTTGTTTAATTCTTTTTCACACTAAAACCCCTCCTTTTCACCATCTCAGGAATGCACCCTAACTGGAGACATCTCGGCCTGTCTCCGGGAGTCATAAAAACTTTTACGACCTGCTGCTAGAACAGAGAGAGACACTTTCTTTAAGGAACAAAGAAACTCTTCAAAATTCATATTTCTGAGATGTATTTGGTGTTTACAGGTTTACCAAAGCTACTGAAAGTGTTTCCTCTCCAACCTATCCAAAAATCACACTTCTATCTTTTACAGAAGTGGATTTATTAATTTGTGATGTTTAATCTGATTTCTTCTTTTTCCTTCTTCCTATTCAGGTTGAAAGGATAAATTCTTGTGCTTGTTCATTATCAGATGTATGACATCATATTTTCACTGTGACATATATAGTTTAATGTCCTAAACATAAACATATAGTTATGAATTGAATAATTCACATAATTCTACACGTTTCCCTTTCACACAACTGGATTATGATGAAGGAATAGACAGATCGCGTTTTGTTTGTTTAATATATTTTTACAACACTCTGGATCATTCCTTCTTCTCTGCCCCTTCTCTTGAAAACAAAGGAACTGCTGTTGCTAGGCAGATTTCGCTTCCTCTGCCTCTAGCCACGCCCCCAGACCTTCGACCTTAAAAAGGCCAGACAGAGCACTGTCCGCTCTCTTCCTGTGTTCACTCTCTGGAGGCTGCACATCAAGCCTCTCCCATTATTTCTTATCTTCTGAAGTTTTTCGCTTCAAAGTTTAACTATTTTATCCTTTTTACTTGTTGTAACTTAATTTAGACATTTTGCTAATTTTTAAGCCGAGTTTTATTCGTTTTAGCCCGGAGAACTGATTAAGAACCAGCCTTTTTAAATCAAGTGACTCTCGATCAACCGACTCCATTCAGCTGACCACACCGGAAATCTGCTGGCCCAGATTTCCATGCATGGAATCAATCACTGATGGCAGGACATTAATGCTTTGCCATAACGACGATACTACTCACAGAACCAGCAAGTCCAGGTGCGTTGTGAAGCGCGGTCCCAGCCAGGAGTCAACTCCGACAGATGGTTCTGTTACCGTAAGGCCAGCTGAAATGCTCTGATTCTGATTTCTGGGTTGATATTCCTAATCACTTGATTAATTAATTCATTTAATTTGTTTATTCTTTTACAAATCATTAGGATTCTTAATCCAAATTACCGTTACCTAGTCAGGTTAGCGATCCGGCTTCCCTCACCATATTTCCGGTCTCAATACACATATACACACACACCAGTCTCTAATACACACGCACACACACACACACACACACACAACCACACACATTCCACCGACGCACGCACACACACACACACACACACACACACACACACACACACACACACACACACACACACACACACACACACACACACACACACGTAGTCACGCATGCACATACCCACCCATATGCACTGTATATAGGATTTCACTGCTGTTATTCCATAGAATAGTAAATAAATGCTTCATTTTAGATCAAATTAAAGCCTTGTGTGTTTCATTGTGAAGAACGTGGGTCCCTTTAACCGAGGATTCTAGCCTTAGAGATATGAGACTGACTAACTGAATTTCTACAGGAATCTGATTGTGATCCTGCCTAAATTAATTAATGTTTCCTTGCAATTAAAGCGAGGTGGTGCCCCCTTTTTATATAAAACGAGTGCAATTATATTACGTAGTGTCTTCTACACATTGATGAATACTCACTCCTCAGAAACCTTTCATATGTTTCAGCATTGGTTGCCAAAAGCTTGACAACTGCCAATCCAAGTTTTTTTGTGAAACTTCTGTGTACCACTCACAGCTTGACTGACTGCTCTAAAAACAATTTCCATCACAACTGCTGTCATTGTGACATGGAATGCCTAAGTCACTAACTTTATTATTTACTACATCCATTTTTTTCTGACTCTAAGTTCAAATGTGAGTTCAGAGCTTGTGTGACCTCATTACAAAGAGGATTGAACAGGAGATTTCTGTTTGTCACATCACTGACAAAAACAACACCAGCTTCACTGACATCACTCCTTTTTTAGCATCTTTGATGTACATGGGACGTTTAAGACCTCCCAGACAATTTGGGACACCAATGTCGGTACAGCTCTATACTCATGACTGCTAACAAGCACACTCTTTATGGTGTCTGCAGATGTGGAAGAAACATTTGAAAAATCATTGTTTACCACTGACTCTTTATCAACACCTGCAATCTCAGTTTGTTGCAGCTCGTGAGGCCACTTACCAATTTGCATTTGTGTTCAAAAATGTGGTCAAGGCTACTGTAATACACAACTACACTCAAGCCACCAGCATCGACCATTTCATCCACACTGTGTGCATGAGTCTAAAATTGTATAATACCCATATTTAGTAGTAATTGCACCTGCACTGTTCTTTTCTGGGTGAGGAGAAGGATTTTGAATCGGATGATGTTACCAAGGGGGAAGATGTAAAGTATGAAGAGCAGGGGGTCAAGCACCAGACTTAGAGAGTGCTGATGGAGTAATGGATTTTATATTTGGGAAGCTTATCTTCTGTTTGAGCTCGGGGATGCTGATATCTATTTTGATAACCAGGTGATCAGATATGTGAAGGTTGTGGCATGATGGCTGGGATATCTGGAGACCGGTGAAGCAGACCATGTCTAGGATGTGGCCAAGTGTGATGACCCTGGGTCATTTTGTGCAGTGTTCATGTTGAGAAACTTGGTCTCCTCTCCTCCTCCTGTGTGTGTGTGTGCGTGTGAGTGGGTGTGGCTGTCCAGCAGAGTCAGTAGCAGTGATTAGATCCTGGTGCTGAGGCTGATTGGACTGCTGGGAGGATTGCTGCCACCTGAGAGCCTGCCTGGAGGCTACAAAAACCAGCTGCTGCAACCTGCTCACTCTCTCCTGATCCGGCCACCCTCGATGAAGCAGCCTGTTGTCAGCTCTCTGTGTCCATGTGATAGTTGGAGACTGATCCTGTGGTAGGGGCAGGAAGCCCAAAGACCTGTTAGTGACTAAGTTTGTTAATTGTTTATTCTGGAAACCCCAGTTTATAGTTTGCTTTATAAAATTAGAATTTTATGTTACTGGGAGTTTTAAGTTACTTTTGTTTGCTTTATTTGAAGAATAAACCTTTTGTGCACTTTTTGAGATTTTTCCAGGCTGGCTTCATTGGGGGTGGCTGAGTCCAGAGCATTATCATGTTGCGTTCATGGTTCCCCTAGACTAGGGACGTAACACCAAGGCTGTTTGTGGGGAAGTGAATGCGATGTGTGAAGTTAAGCAGTGGAGAAGATCCAGATATTTGTTGGAATGTAAACAGTTGGGATTGTTAATGTAGCTCTGTCTACAACATCTACATCACCTGTGACAGTCACCACCAGAGTCCAGAGTCTGTGGGCACAAGGTGCAGAAGAGGGAAGGGGGGCAGAAGCAGGGAGGGAGTTAAGCAACCTGATGGCCCAATGGATGAAGCTGTTGCTGCAAATAGAACACACACTGCACTGCTGCTGTAACAAATTTTGTTGGTGTAGAAAGTGCATCTAGTACATATTTTCTTTTCAGATTTTATTTGGATAGTTCACACAACACACCACTGACTTTAAATAACCTGCATTCATTGTAAAGTGCGTAGTTTGCATCACCGACAAACAAGCAACTCGAATCAAGTTGGACAGTTTCATTTGAAATGTGCTATACCTCACTGCAATAAATACTCCGAGAGCAATTCACCTGGACCAAAGGATGTAAATTTCCACAAAGTACAAGAGACATGACAACAGGCGTAGACAATTAGAAACAATTTATTTACAATGCAAGGCAGAATAAATAAAACTGCACGTTCCGGTAAACTACAACCAGAAGTACAAATGAACAGGAAGTAGCTACGAGTATGAAGGACCAAGGGTCCTCAAGTGGATACTAAAAACTAGAGTACATAACAACAGAATGAAAATGACTAACCCACATAAGGTAAAACCCAGGCTTGAAAGCAGAGACTGAACACACCTTGAAGTAACTAAACACAGTATAGATAAAAATTCGGCAAGGCTAGAACTAACCAGGGGCAACTATACACTAACAATAGTTCTGGCACGGAGACTGAATGGGAATTCCCGCAAATTGGATTGGCAACACCTGCCAACAGCTGCACGCCCAGACACCACCTGAGGAAAGGAGGGGGAAGGGAGATACCTGCCATTATCTAGTGCCAGAGGCTGAGAGCGTGACACTGACAGAGCAAACTTTAGTTATGTCACTAAGTATCTAGAGATGATACAGATTGTCAGCAAAGGTTTGTCAAATGCTGACAACGTAAAACTGTCCATGGTTGCTGGAAACTGCATCATGTGTCATACTAGAACAGATCGCTTTACAAGCACGCATGTATTTACAGAAAGCACTGTATTCATGTATGCAGTTCCAGTCTCACCTGGTAAACAATGACAAAGCATAGATCAATTATATAATCAAATTGTGGTTATTCAATTGTGTATACTACATCAGGCAGGAATCATACCAAAGCAAAAGGGTTGCCCCCTCAGCAAGATCAATTACAATACAAAGAGAATCATTTAGAATTTTGTTTGTAGTTTAAGCCATTCACGCTTCAAATGTTGTTCTTCTAGTTATGATGCAGTTGTATGACTTTGGACTTTCAGGGAGCATAAATCTAATTAAGCTCCTTATTATGAAGAAGGTTGGGTTACATACCTATTTTATATAAATCTTTCTGAAACTGACTCTTGTCAGTTTGGCCATAAACCAGTGGAGCAACAAATATACTGAGAATTTTGCTGCCGTCCTCTGCAAATATAAAGTTAAACACGTGCACGCGCGCGCACACACACAGGACCATCATTGAACTATTTTGATTGGTTGACTTTATGACTGTCTGTGAGACAGCTGTATTGTGTGCATGGTACTGAGGTCACTGTACAGTCTGTCTGTGTGTGGATGAGTGTGTTTGCAGTTATAAGGCTGTAAACCAAGACCAGACAGATGAAATAAAGCTTGGGTCTTTAAGAAAGACAGTGAGAGATTGAAGAGATTATGGAGGAGATGCAGTAAAAAAAATTCACAAATGAGGCTGAGAAATGTGAATGAGGAACAACGGATTCAGGAATGACGCGACTGGGAAGAAAAACTGGGTTCATCTACAAGTCCACAGAATATTATTTTCCAAGAAGTAATGGCCAGGAATTTTCAAAAGATTGTGCACTAACGTAAGTGTGAATGATATGCAAGTGTGTTTACAAGCAAAATAGCCTGTTTCAGTTGGTGTCAGATTCAACAACATTAACACAGAGTGCACTAAAATATTGGCAAATATTAAAGTAGTTAGTGGAGGGAACTCAAGTTTTTCAGCATGTTGCAAATAGTACACTGGGGGGGGGGGGGGGGGGGGGTTGTTATGTTAGCATATAATGCAAATTTTACATAATTGACCTCAATGTTAGAAGTAGGAAGATTACTTAACAACAGCATTGAGACATCCTGCGCTCTCCGAGTTTAGGTGTTAAGGAACGCTATTTAGTTGAACCCAAGCAGAGAACACACAGAGAAGGCTGAGACAGGTTTTAGCAGATTTAATGGAGAACTCAGGGGGAGATGAGGGAGGGGGAATTGGGTCCTGGGGAACCAGCTGACTTCTGGGCTGAAGGTGAGGGCAGCGGAGCCAGGGGACAACGGCTGGTGATCGCCGCAGGAGGGCGAGAGTGTGGCGGCTGAGGGCAGATGGAGACTCGGCGAAGGTGAGCAGGGTGGAACTCAATCGCCGGAGAGGAGAAGCCAACAGACAGTAGAGCTGGGCGGCAGAGCGTCCGGTCGGGCAGACGGAGGACGGAACCAGGAATCCACAGGTACACACAGAATAATCCAACAGGGGCAGGAGACGATCGACAGAACCAGGAGTCCAAGGTAACTCACAGAATAATCCAACAGAGGCAGGAACTATCCGAGCAGCTGGGTCCAACTGCAAGGGAGGGAGGACAGGCAGGAATTAGAAACACAAAATCAGAATTGCAAGGTACGTACGTGGCGAGAGGGAAACTAACTCTATGAGCCGAGTTTACGATCTGGCAGGGTGTGGAACCAGGAACCGGTCTTTTAGTGCAGGTGTGTAGATTGAATGATGACGCTCAGCTGCTCGTGATCTGGAGGGATGCTGATTACTAAGTGGAGCCAGCCAAGGGCTGTCTCCACAGCCGGGGAGAGAGAACAGGAAGGGAGAGGGAGAGAGAGAGAGAGAGAGAAAACACAACACAATACCCCTGCAGAGGAACCCTTACATTAAGCAAACAAGATGGTGGCACACAGCAGTGCAGTGGCTTCTTGAGCTCCCAGGACAAAATCCACCTTTAGTGATTTAAAGGCCAAATTTTCAGCAAACTTCAATAATGTAAGGCTGACAGACATTCTACCCAGGTTTTTCCAGCATGTCACCATACCAACACAGGGAAACAACATGTTGGACTGCGTGTATGCAAACATGTGGTGTATACAGAGCCATCCTCTGCCCCCACCTTTGCCTCTCCAACCACATCTCCATCATGTTGGTTCCTGCCTGTCATCCCCTGTCAAAGTGGACTAAGTCCACACAGAAGACCAGCACCATATGAAACAGTAACACTGCCTCTGTGCTACAAGACTGCTTTCAGTGACTGGCAGGTTTTTAGAGAGACAGCTGCATGTGAGAGAAAGGTGGATCTGGAGGAATATATGTCTTCTGTCCTCAGCTTCACCTCCAAGTGTGCTGATGATGTCACCACCACCAAGACAATCGCCTCTTACCCAAACCAGAAACCCTGGCTGAATGCAGAGATCAGACCTCTGCTGAGAGCCAGGGATGTTGCATTTAGGGCGAATAATGCACCAGCACTCAGAGCAGCTAGGAGAAAGCTCACTGCAGGTATTAATAGGGCCAAAGCGATATATGCTCAGAAATTTCAGGATCATTTCACACCCCCACAGCATGTGGATGGACATTAAGTGCATCCCACACTGCAACACCAGGGATGTACAATGCCCAAGGGACTCCTCTTTGCTTGACACCCTCAATAAGTTCTATGCCACCTTCAAGAACTCATCTGGACTCAGAACATTTCACTATAAACATTTTGCAAATTGTAATTCTACTCATGTCGTATACCGCTTGGACTGCAAATGTGGTTGTTTCTATATAGGACTTACAAAAAGAAGACTGAGAGACAGATTCTCAGAGCAGAAATATGCAATAAGAACTGTAAATCTCAATTACCTGATTGCCAAACATTTCAAAAATTCCATTTGTTGTAACCCCAACCAACTCACTGTGATGGCAACTTTTTTGGATTGAGACTCTAAAAGCCACTGTGTTTCCAGGCCTCAATGAGGAGGTGGATTTTTCAGTATTTTTATGAATTGCTGACTTTCTTGTTATTACACTGCCTGTTAGTGATGTACTGTGTGAATACCATCCTCTATTGCTTCAGGTTTGAGGGGTGTTGTAGATTTATCTTATGCTGTACAAAACTGTTCCATTTATCGGGCGTTGTGGCAACATTGGTATTGTCTATGAGTACCTTATTCTTCTGGTCTCTCTATTGTCAACGTATTTCTTTTTGTTTTTAAATATTGCTTTTCTGTTATTAAATAGTGATGTCTTATATCATGTGATGTGGTCATGTGACCTCGTTTCAGTCCTTATGAGGCACACCTGTGCCCTCGTTTTGTATTATGTTCTGATGAAGGCCTTGTGGTGGCCGAAACGCGTAAACTGCAATCCATGAGTTATTAAAAGACTTTTAGGTACTCTGAGTGCCTCGGACCTCTCTTCTTTTTGAAGTTCTATGCCTGCTTTGAGGACCCCAACACCCCTTTCAACCCCACCCCATCAACAGATGAAGTACTCTTCAGCTTGACCTCAACATAAGTGAGTAGAACCCTACAGAGGACCAACCCTCGCAAAGCTGCAGGCCCTGATAACATCCCAGAGGATACTGAGAGACTGTGCGCACCAGCTGTCTGTCAGGATCCATGACATCTTATCCGCCCCATCACCCTCAGCACTGGCTTCCCCCAGGGTGGTGTGTTGAGCCCCATCTTGTTCACCCTGCTGACAAATGATTACTATGTGACAGCATGGGTGTTTCGCAGACCAAAGTTTGCAGACAGCACAGCAGTGGTGGGATGCACCACCAGCAATGATGAGTCCAAATACAAAGAGGTGGTAGAGTATCTGGAGGGTTGGTGCAGAGAAAACAATCTCTGCATCAACGTGAGAAAGACCAAAGAGATGATCGTGGACTTCAGGAAGGTCAGACACATCCCCTCTTCACTACACATCAGAGGCTAAATGGACACTACTTCAGCACGGTTTTGCACACATGCCTTTTTATCTGTTTACCACTGGTGAACACTTGTGTATATTGTTTTTAGTGCTTTATATTTCCCTATTTTTTTTTATTTCTTAATTTATTTCTACTGCTTCCAACCTGGACCCAAGTACTAATTTTGCATCATCTCATGTGAATTAGTTGGTGGTATGACAATAAAGAACTTTAAATCCTTGAATCCTCGAATCAGCTTCAAGAGCTGTTGTTTATAGTCCTGAAAAATTATTGCACAAAATGTGTACTTTTTTCAAAAGACGTCTGCCTTATCTTCAAGCTCTTACAGTGGTGTCCTTGACCTAATCCTCTAGAAAGTACTACCTTCTATAAATGAGACTAACTGCTTAATTTAGACCCTCTGTTTCTGGTCGAGTTTCTCAAAAACTTCCTGTTCTCCTGGAGAAAGTTGCTGTGGGTGAAACACGTCAAAGGGAGACAGAGGGAAAAAAGAGATATGAATTGGCAAAGTCAGAAGATGAAGGTAGGAAAACTTGCCAGAAATAGGATGGAGTTGGGTGAAAAAAGTAGGATGAAAGACACAACAGACTGCCAGACAAACAGAAATGACATAAAACTCAAAAAACTAATCGCTTGTCAGGTCTTTGAAGTGAGTATTTGTGGTACAGCATGAAGCTTGTGTGTCAGGAAGTACTTGTTCTTCATACAAGCTGAGAGGAGAGACACTGCTACATTCGGCAGCAGCGTGGTATAAATCAATAAAGCTTTCGTGTCAACTTTTAAGTTTAAATTTGACATGTATCTAGACAAATATTTGAACCTGCTTTGCAGAAAAGCACGTTAAAGAAAGCATCCATAGATTGAAGAGATACGTACTCTGATCTCACCAAGTTGTGATTTTCAAATGATCCCAAGCAACATACTGCACTTACTTTTTCTTTCCTTCTTACAAACTACCCTGTCTTTCTTGGAAAGAATTCTAAAAAAAAAAAAAGATGCAGATTTCTCCAGTTGAGAGTAACCTCCAAGACCAAGAATAGCTTCTTGCCAAAATGTACACATTTCCTCTTTCTTTGGTCTTTCTTTGTGAATGATTCTGCTTGATCTCAAGAGAGACAAAAGTTGTTTACATCCGATCAGCTTCCGAATATCTTTTTGTTTTCTTGCATCTGAATGATATTTTCAGGCTTGTAAGCTTTAGTCAGGGGCATCTCTAGGTACAAGCCAGCTAGTGATCGCACGGCGGCACCCTCCACACTGGAGTCATCCAGCTCAGTCAGTAGGCTCCAGATAACAAGGTCGATGATGACAAACATTGGCATTAAATAACTGATGTCCAGAGCCAAGCAAATCCAGGAATTCTGATTATGAGCATTCAGTTAGAAATCCCAGTGTGTGTTCTGGGAATGACAGCTGCACCACACTGTGCTCCACAAAACACTGAAGACACTGTGATGTGAGTAACTGAGTCACAACAGAAACAAAAATAGAGTGACATCTATCTAATTGTTTTGCTGCTGAATACATTGCTGAAGTGTTCGTTGAAACCATCCTTTCTGCCACATCAGATTCACATTCCTCCAACAATGCTACAGTAATTATCTCAGAAGAATAATTAAAATAAAATAAGAAATCCGAATGTGCTTGCTGACTTGGTAAGAGTAAGAAAAGCTCTGTCTAAATTCCTTCCCCAAACTTGACACAAGAGCAAAGTGTGCAAGCTCATATGATCAACAACCTCCACAGCATGCAGAGAAACTAATAAGATAGTTATGGTGATGATTTTTATATTTTAAACTTGAATTAAACTCAGATTAAAAATAAAAAGGGACTCGGGATTAATATCTGATATATGATGCTACATATAAGAGCTGGTGCATTTCGTTGTGAGCGGCACGAAAAACATGACGAAATCGTGTTGGTGCGCACGAAACTGAAACAAAAATTTACGTGACAGTTTCACGAATCCTCGTGAGATCGGGCTGGCCTGCACTGCAATAAGAGATTTAGTGCATCAGTAGTTTCTCCTGCTTCAGTCTCATGAAAAGCGGTTATGTTGATGACATTTGGCTTTTCCAAACTTGCCTTTTTCTAAATTGATAGCACAAAATCAAATCTGTTTGTTTTCCCTTGTTTATAGCTTGAGGCAAATAGCTGAATTTTCAGCTTAATTTTCACAGCTGGAAGCTCTGATGGAATTGAGGGTAAAATTGCTGTTAGGCTAAAGTGGTACAAAGCTTGTGTTATGTCAAACAAAAACAGTAAAGGAAAATTCTTTTGACCCAAACGTACAGGGTGACCCAAAAGTTTGGAAACAAAGTTTAACTGCAGTGTCTATTTGAGTTGGGGGTGCATGAATTCACTCTTATTTTACCCATTTTTGTTATAGCATAATAAAATAACTTAAAAACATAGTATTTGCCAAGTTTAATAGAACCATAAGGTCCAGGTATGCTGGAGCATAACTTCAAAATGTAGGCCATCAGTGTCAGATTTCAAAACTCTTGGGGGTCATTCGGGGGGCGCCCGAATATTCTGATCCGTTCGTCTGGTCTCCCGGGTCCAAATTTTGCCTTCGTTTTGTCTTCAGTTACACTGAAGAATTCCCGAACAGCAGAGGTCTTCCGCATCTTGTCTTGTGTTTATGCAACGAAGTGAAGCGTGAAGTCAGAGTCAGCAGCTACCCGGCCATTCGAGTGGTGGTAAACACGAATGGATGAGCCAAGATGAGCTGAAGTGGACTGAAGGCAAAGGGAAGAGACGAGCTCTGAATATTTTCGTCTGGGGGAGGAAGGGGTGATCACATAGACATATGTTGTGTATATGTCATAGACATATGTATATGTTTATGTGATCACACGAGGAGATGAGCCGATGTGGGCCGAAGATGGAGGGAAGATATTAACGCCGCATATTCTGTCCCAGCATCACCATAAAAGGTCAAGATGAAATAGCCAAACCTGTTGCCACTTAGATCAACTAGCAAACTGCTAAGCAGACCAAGGGAGACAATGAAGGTGGACACAGGCCTAGCCATGTCATCCACTGAGTCCCACTCAGCACCCACTCCAAAGGAGGGAATGTTGCTATATTCAGGGAATGACTTTGAGATAAAGTGGACTGAGATGACTATGTGGCTGCTTTACATATGGCAGTGAAATAGGGTCCCCGACATGGACCAATGTGGTAACCATACCACAAAATGAGTGTGCTCAGACCCAGGATGTGACTAGCATACCTGGGAAAACACACATCTGCTGAATGCTGTCCAGAATTCAGCATGGCAGCCGAGACTTCAACAAGGGCCTGCCCAAATTGTTAGAGTCAAAACTTGGAGCATTCGCCACTGACCTGGCCATTTCAGATCAGCTACAGGAATCAAAAGAGGGGAATACTGAAGCACAGCACAGACTTCTTCATCTCCAGCTAAGATTGTATGAACATTAGGAGAGCCTGGGCTATGCTAAGGAGATATTATGAAACCTCAGGGCCCGAGACCCCCTAATTAACCGAGTAGCCACCTCGGTATAGTTAAATTTAATCACCAGACACGTCTGTTAACGGCAGCTCCCCCTCTCATGGATCTTGCACTTGGTAAGTTGCTAGGTTTAATTCAGAGGTTATGGACATATAGATAACCTCTAGGATATGTTTATACCGGGCCAATCTGGCCCCTATAATTAGGTAACCCTTCAGAACCTCTACTATTGTTATGCACGCAATAATCTGACTTTTTACATCCAGAGCGAGATGTAAAAGTATTTATTCAGGGATAAAAAATAGCACTTGCAATTTGTTGTCTTGCAGAACAATGCTTTATTAAAATATATTTAGCAGGGCAAAAGCATAGCCAATAAATCATCAGACAAATAATCAAACATTACTATTCTTTCATTGGCTTAACACGACTCATAAGTGGAACTACAGCCATGGCCATAAGTTTGGACACAAGTACCATGACGCTTGTGAATCTTAGAAAATACCACAAAATTGTCACTTACAATACAGTACACAACTCCTGAGAACTATATTAAGTTTCATATTTAAAAAAAACATCAAAAGAGTTTGGTGTCATTTTGTTATTCTTACCAAATTCGGTTGTGAAAGTACTGCATTTTTTTTGTTATTTTCTTCTAATATTATGTTTTGGGAACAAAGTTGTTCCAATTGTTGGAATTTATTGATAATATTATATCCCTTGTTGATTTGTTGACTAATTAAACTGGTGCTGTCAAAAAATATTAGTTATGTTCTGTCATAGACATCAAAACAGACATAGTAAGTCATGCTGTGTCCAAACTTATGGCCATGGCTGTATGCTTTCCTAAAAGAAGAGTAATAATCACCCAGATTACATAATTTGAAGGGAGAGCAGTCAGCTATGGCCGTAGTCGACTGCTCACCTGAGACCCGACAAGTGTTTGAGACCCGCCGGGGCCCAGGGGGAAGTGGACGGGGGTCCGGACCAGATTTAGGTCTGCATATATCCATTTTTGTTGTTTGGGTCAGTAAAAACTTTGTAATTCCATTCTGGTGTTATTCCTCACAGGGAAAATAGAGTTCAGTAATGTTCCTTCAGACAGCATTATTTCCAGATCACAGTTCTGTAATCCTCAATGCAGAAAGAGCAATTCCTTTAATCCATAATTCCATCAGAACAGTTATTCCTTTGCAGATCATGTTGAATTCCCCGTCCAAGTTACGTGGTAAAATCCCCTTAGCTCAGGGCATTTCTACCCTGGTTTGCATCAAGCGACTACCCCACGACGACTCCCAACTTGCGTCTCGATCAGATGTAATTTATAGTTTACTGAACCTTATGCATATGCAATGACTCCATCTTTAACATAGCAATGATCTCATACTAAATTAGTTTGAGCAATAACTTCATCTCTACCCCCTCCCAACTCACACACTTGTACCATGCACCGACCGCATGGACACCTCCACTTTTAAGGAACTGAAACTATCTGTTTTGGACTGTCCAGACAGCCCATATGCAATTAGTTCTCACCAGTAACATGACAACATTTTGTTGTAATACTGGCTGAAAAGTCAGCATTAAAATATGTGGACAGTAAAACACACAATGCATAAAAAAATATATTTTTTAAAAACCCAAACATTAAAAGTAAGAAAATATATATACAGTATATGCAGCAGATTTAAAGTGCAGCACTTCAAGGTGCCAGTTCCATGTTGTCTCTAGCTTTTAAAGCGAGTGTGTATGAAGATGGACAGAGTTTACAGCTCTGAGGAAAAAGCTGGTTCTCAGTCAGGTGGTTTGAGTTCTTATCGACCTGTACCTTCTTCCTTAGGATAGAGGCACAGACAATTTGTTACCAGAGTGAATTGAATCTGCAGCAATGCTGGCAGATTTTCTCTGGAGATGACTAGCTTAGACAGAGTCCAAGTTTGACAGAAGGCGTCCCACAATCCCCTGAGCTGTCTTGACCACCCTGATCAAGTCCTTGTTGGACAGAAAGTCAAGGATCCAGGAGCACAGTGACGTAGACAGTCCCAGGTTGTGGAGCATCAGAGCCAGTTTATGAGGGCTTACTGTATTAAAGGCAGAACTGAAATCAATGAAAAGCATTCAGACATATGTGTTGGGATGCTCCAGGTGGGACAGGGCTGTATAGAATACAATAGCGACTGCATCCTCTGCAGATCTATTACTCCTATAGGTGAACTGATGGCTCACCAAACCAACTGGGATGCTGTCATTGATGCATTTCAAGATGATCCTCTCAAAACACTTCATGATTACTGGGGTCAGTGCAACAGGGCGGTAATCACTGAGGCAGGTGGCGACTGATTTCTTGGGCACAGGAACAATGACAGATGATTTGAGGCAGGCAGTGACTGTGGCAAGACAGAGGGACAGATTGAAGATGTCCAGGAAAACTTTAGTGTCTGACCAGACACCCTGTCTCGTTCAGTGTTTTCACCAGCCGCTTACTGGGAAGTATACGCTCAACAGGGATCCCTACTTTGGGACAAAAACATGGACAACCACTGAGTGTGTTAGCAGACCACCACAGCAATGCACTGCAGGGGAATGCAGCATCAGCAGAGGAGATGCCAACACAGCTGGAGGAAAGTTTCCTCACCTGCTGTTCAGCCAGTCAAGAAGTTGACTCTCAGCAGGTATCCCACTGAGTGTGTTTGCTCACAAATCCATGAGCGATATGCTGGTAAGGAATCAGTCACCATGACCACCAAATACCAGCTCTACTAGGCTGGAACAGATTTCCTCCCGTTGTTTGCCAATGTCAGGTCTATGATAAGCAAGGTCCCACCGAGCATATCAACTCACTAATACTGGTGTATTGTGCAAACAATACACCAGTATTAGTGATCACCTTCCTGATGAATGGTGGATGCCGCCTTGACCAGGCTGACAGAGAGTTTCTTCCTGCTGTTAGACAAGGTAAAGTTTGTGCTCAGCACCCATCCCACTGAGCACATCAGCTCACACATTATGAACAACACGCCGTTATAAATACGTGATTCTCTGAAATGGGTGCCTTTTGGCTTTTGACATTTTTGAAAAAAAATATCTCAAATAATGGTATTTCTGATCACTACATCTGATAGTAGACTGGTTAAATCTTTGAGAAAAGGTATTTTCCCACCTCAGGCAAAAAAGGGTCATCATTATTATACATTTCTTTACAACTAATAGTCGTTTTGAGTTCAACCCCGTCACAGACAAATTGGAGCCTGTGTGAACAGGATTTTAAAAAATATTCTTGTAAATTCTTGTACATTAATAATGAGATGTCCCTTGTTTAAGATCACTTACTCTAAATGTAATTATTATTGTTAAATACTAAAATTAGACTGTTAAAACAGATCATGAAAGTTTATCTAGCATCAACCTCATATTTTATCAAAAATATGCATTAATGTTTAATGTTGATCAGACTTTTATAATAGTTCTTATTTTACAGTAAATTGTATACACAGTTCAACAAACATAAACCTCATATTTCCTGTTATCATAAAAGTATTGATAAAAACTCATCATGTGACAGGGTTGAAAATAACAGGGTTGAACAGACGATCAACATTGCAATATCATATGGATACATTTACCTGCAAAAGTAATAATATTAAATAAAATTCACATTAATTTTTTTAAATGACAGAGGACAACAGTCGGATTTTTCAACTGCAATAAAAACCATGAAACAAATATTTTATTAAATATTTAAATCCAACATTTATCACTGAATCAAAAACATCAGGTATAACTTCTTAAGACATTAATGAAATGGATCTGTCTGACAAACTGCCTTTCTGAAATCTCATTTTGAATAAAAGTAGTATTCAATACACTTGAAAAAATGATATAAACTGAACTCTAAAAGCATGACTGTAAAATACTAATTCATACACCTTTAGGTTTCAGCAGTCATAAATTGATAATTTGACAACATGACACAAACAAAACATTTGAATATTGTACTTTTATCATGAATCAAAATATTAATCCAAAGATTAAGCATAAAGTCATCAGAGACAAAAAAGAAATGGATCTGTTTATACGGTCAAAAAAGGTTCATAAAATGACAGAAAATTGTGAAAAAATCCTTATTAGTTTTTCCTAATATTCAAGGCAAGTTCGTCAAGTGTCATATTTTGTCCCAAACCCAAAGATATTAAGTTTATTGTCAGAGATTAATTAAAGGCATGACCCAGATAGCAAACTATGGGTGAATCAATGTTGAATCTATGTTGAGACCTAACGTCGAAATTATACAGAAAGCGCAAGGTTGATAAAATGTTGAGTCAACGTTTGCTTACATAGATTACATGTTTGCAAACATAGATTCAACATTAATTAAACATTGACCTGTCAAACATTTTAATTAAACCAAAATACAATGTAGATTCAATGGTATCTTTTAAACACAAACTTCAATGTTGACAAAATGTTGTTGAATCAACGTTGATCCAACCATCAGTCTTCAACCGTAACCACAATTCAACCTTCTTAACCCTAATTCAACATTGATTTAACATCTTTTGCTCTCTGGGTAAAGTGTGATTTATGGTTGAAAAGCAAACGTTGACTCAACATTTTATCAACCTTGCGCTTTCTGTATAATTTCGACGTTAGGTCTCAACATAGATTCAACATTGATTCACCCATAGTTTGCTATATGGGGAGAGCACCACACCCCTGTTGATTTTTACATTCAGAGAGCCTGGCCCACACTTCTCTCTGAATTTCCATGTGACGGATGTCACAGGTTTTGGGGGTGGAATGAGCTCAAGCACATCATCAAAAAGATACCATAGCCATCCTCCTGCCTTGGCCAGAAGAACCTGTTTTGTCCATCACTGTGCATGCATTTAACTTGCACATGTTTCATCCATGGCCAGAATAATTCCTAGATACAGATCTTTGTCGTATCTTAGCATACACCATTGCCCTAACACCTCTGGGTCTTCCCAATGGATTTGTGTCTGCCTCTGTGACACAGCAGCTGGCACCTTCTTGATGAAGCTGAAATGCTGTGTATTCCAACACACACAGGCTAACTACTTCTTGATTGAGCACATTAACTGACATCCCAAGAAATTATCTCTCCTGGAACAAGAGTTACCACTTGATGTATTTTCATTTTTGATGGGGTTGCTGGTGGGTCTGATGATATCTTCTCAAGTGCCTGCTCAACAGTTTTGCCATCAATAAAGAACGACTTGATAGCTGTGTTGGTCTCCAAAAAGGCCTTGAAGAACTCATGTGCATCTTGGATGTTCCAGCCATGGCTTATTAGCATGTCGGCAGTCCTCTTCAAGGCTGTTCTAACACCATCTGGTGCTCCTTTCCCATGACCGGCCTCAAAAAAATTCCAAGTTCCTGCCTTGATGCCTCTTTTATTCCAGCTCAGTGCTTAAAAGAAAAAAAAAAGCCCTTCTGCTTGTATTGGGTACAAGGACCATCACTAAAAAAGTGGATCACTGAAACCTCTGGGTATGTTGCCTGCACATAATCCAGTATAGGGTTCAGATGCAACCATATTGCTGTTGGGCTTTTGTGCTTTGATGGGGATAATGGGCCTCATTCATGAACGCGTTCGTAGAAAAGTGTTCGAAAGAACGGCTTTAAGAACTCCCAAGAGAAAAGTACGTTGGATTCACGAAGCGTTCTTGACAAGCCAAATCTGTTCTTAGGAGGGAGATGCGCCGGATTCAAGAACAGTCTCTACGAACACCCTCCCCTCTCATTAACATGACATTTACATTGTATTGACTTGTAAATGTTAAAGGTACACCCTCTAAACTTCCTTATAAGGCAGGAGCAAGAGAGTGTTTGAGACACGTGAGCACTGGAGTGCAGGTGAAACTTCGCCCACCAGAGTGATGGTCATTTCTGCAGATGATAGAGCTTCAAACAGCCAATAAAGTCTGACCTGAGACAGCTAAACTTTTATACTCAGAAAGGGTGTCTGTTGTAATAAAACACCCTCTGCCTCTGCTGCAGTGACAGGTAAAACTGCCCAGGCCATGTCCGCCTTGTCTCCCCGGTCAGCGCGCGCGTGCACACCGGGGCGTGTGCACGTGGCGGCAGTCAGCGTGGTGGATATTACGCGCGCACGTTGCAATAGTTATTGCGTGTGCACGTGGCGGGGGTCATCTCACGTGCACGTCGTAGTGGTCATTGGGCTTCTACCTCCCACAGACCTCCAAACACGTTAATGTGATCAAGTGCAGCTTCAGATCTAAAATCTGATTTTGAGTTTAACTGGCACTGAACTATAAAACCATTGATCACTAAAATTCACTTGAATAAATCTAGTTTTAAATTAAATAATTTGTGGTAATATTTGAATCATTTTAAGAAAGAAAGTCAAATTTTTGGATCAGTTTTGACTGTAACAAGAGAGGAGTGGACAATGAAATGAATGTCATTGAAGAGCTGCTTGACTTCCTGAGCCTTAAGGACCAAACAAGAGGAACAGATTTATTTGTTTGATCCGCCGTAAATCACACGAAACTACCGTGGAATAAAGTCACCGGGATTACTACGGATGGTGCATCTGCCATGGCTGGTGAGCAAAATGGATTATCAACCCTCATCTGCAACAAGGTCAGCAAAGAAGGAGACAAAGCTATCAAACACCACTGTATTATTCACCAACAAGTTCTCTACGCCAAACATCTGATATATGACCATGTGATGAAACCGATGATAAAAGCCATTGATTATATTCGCTCCAAAGCCCTGTTCCACACCCAGTTTCAACAGTTTCTCCGCTACATCCAGGCTGAATACGGAGATGTTGTGTATCACAACGACGTAACGTGGCTCAGTTGGGGGTCTGCACTGCAGTGCTTCTACTCTCTTAGGGAGGAAATCTGACAATTCTTGGAATAAACAAACAACCGATGCCTGAACCATCCGACGCTATTTGGCTTGCTGATTTGAGATTTTTAGTTGGCATAACCTGACATCTGAACACGAGCATTCAGGGTCAAGATGCAGCGATGAGCCAACTGTATTCTCACATCAAAGCCTTTGGGACCAAGCTGCTACTTTTCCAAAGGCACCTGTCACACACGCAGCCCAATACCACACATTTCCCATCGCTCCTGGAAATAATGATGAGTTTTCCACAGAACAAAATCAACATGCAAATGAGGAGGTATGCAGCAAACATCTTTTCTCTGGCTGATGAGTTTCAACAGCTCTTTCGGGATTTTGCAACTATTGAAAAGGAGATCACACTTTTTCCGCTCCTTTCACCGTGGACCCTGATGGTGCTCCAGACCACCTGCAGTTGGAGCTCATTGAGCTGCAGTGTGATGCTGAGTGTCGCAGTTGACACCAACAGCTCCCTCTTGTCAACTTTTACCGCCAGCTGAATAACGGCAGTTTCCAGGAACACTGTTTTGGGATTCTCCTTTTTCTAGTGCTATAACAACTTTTCCACACAGATCCACAGAGAAATCCATAAAATGTTGAACAATTCTGTTTGAGTGAATTGTCAAAACCCAGGAAATCCAATGAATTGAAGGACGTCAACATTTTCCTACAATTTGAAATGAAATGAATAATGTCAGTGCAGTACACCATAGGAATCACTTTGTAAATAAAGACATCTATTTCAACATGTTCATCACAGTTCTCTTGATTTGAGGATGATTTGATGTCTTTTAAGGCTATTTTTCATCACATTTCAGCAGGAAAGCGGGAGAAATGCAACATGCCAAAAAAAATTCAAGCAGACATCCATCCATCCATCCATCCATCCATCCATCCATCTCCTTCCACTTATCTGTGGTCGGGTCACGGTGGCAGACAAAACAGGTCATTCCAGACCCCACCCCCACCCCCCCGACACTTTCCAGCTCTTCCTGGGGATCCCAAGGCATTCCCAGGCCAGATGAGATACATAGTTCCTACAGCGGGTTCTGGGTCCACCCCAGGGTCTCCTTCCAGGTGGACATATTTAGAAAACCTCCAAAGGAAGTCTCTCCAGAGGCATCCTAATCAGATGTCCAAACCACCTCAAACTGGCTCCTTTCAATGCCAAGGAGCAGCGGGTCTACTGCGAGCTCCCTCCGGATCTCCGAGCTGCTGAACCTATCTCTAAGGCTGAGCCCAGCCACCATGTGGAGGAAGCTCATTTTGGCCACTTGTACCCGCGATTACATTCTTTTGGTCACTATCAGGCAAACAGAAAATTGTTTAAATGAGATAAGTTGCAGTTTTAATTATGCTCCAGCTGTAACTTTATATAACGCAAAATCAAGATTCTTCCTCATGGCTGGTTTCCACAGCAGCATTCTGCTATTCAAGAAAAGTGACACTCACTGTCTTCAAGCTATAAAGTTGTCTATGTTTTCATTCTAGCTTGTGAGGTTGTATCTGAAATGGCTGAAAACAAAGTCTTATCACATGATTGATTAGATCCGCAATTAGTGGACTGTCCAAAGAGATTATAACTTTCTTTTAAATTCGGTCATTAATCTGCCTCCAGCCTCAAAAGGTAGATCAATACAACTGTCTAGACAGATAAACGTAGAGGCTTATGTAGAGGCTTATAGCAACGAAGAAAAGTGTGTTTCATACATAAGTGTTTGTGAGTTTCCTCTGTCAAGTTTTCACATAATGCAAAATTTTATAAACTCTAACAACGTGTGGCCAGGGCACACCTAAATGTATTTTTTTTTCTGAAAAATTCTAAGATTGTTTTCTCTGATTACCACACTACAGTGCAGTGCTTTCTTTCATACAAATTAAATCTGCTCTCTTTTTCTACTGTCTGTGCCATAGAAAAGAACATCCCCTGTCCTTGAGGGAACTTTGAACAGTGTTTCTGCGGTAAAACAGTATGTATGTAGCAAGGATTTGAATTTATGGGGACATTTTGAAGTACATTTTAAAACCAATGGTCTTTAGTTACCCAAGATAAATTCCTAAAAGAAAGAAGGAAAAATGCTTTAATGTCAGAGCAGAAGTGTCCTTCACTGCTGAGGACCACAGAAAGTGGTCAACAGGAGAATGGCTTTTCTGATTCATACAAATTCCATCTACTTCCCCCTCACTCTGCTTTTTATACATATGTCCTTGAACACACCTGAGAAGTTGCTGGTCATAAAAAAGTTGCACTGAAAAATATGTTACTTATTCAAAGAAAAAATATCCCAAGTGTAGCGCTCCCTTTGCACGTTGTAGGAAGCTCCAAAATCACTTAAACTAGGTACTTTTCAAGGGGGAGTAGAGGAAAAATATTTAAACACTTGCATAGATTTTTTTGAGAACATTTAGCCGCCCTTTTTTAACAGTAACACTTCGCACTATACAGTTTCATACCTTCAGTGCAATTTTGTGATAACCAACCTTTTCAAGTAAATACAAAACCTTCTTTAGATCAGTTGGTTTCAGTTAGTAAGGATTCAGAGTTTAAATTGTCTTTTCCTTATATTGTCATTTAAAAAACTCAAATTTTCCCTGACCTTTCAACCAGTTCAGGTTGAGGAGAAAATTAAACAATAAACCTAATAAAATCAGAGCTCTGACAAAATAACAAATGAAATAAAGTGAGACCAAAGTTAATCTACCTAGGTAGTGTTTATTTTCCCCTTTGGTTGTAGTGTGATTATAATTCAGTGCTTGTCTGTACAATGTACTGAAGAACATGGAGTGAAGTCATCTTCCTAATCGGCAAAACGATCCTCTGCACACCCAAAATATACTCCTTGTTCTTCTGTTGCACGTCCTGTTGTCTGTATGGCCATCAGCAGCTTGTAAAATGAACTCAGCCTCTTTCTCTCACTCTTTCTCAATTCATCAGGGTATATAAAAAACCAACCTGCCTAAGCAGGGCAACATTAATTATTCTCTCATAATCTTATGCATCGCCAGATCTGGATTTTATACCATTGAATGTTCGACAGGAATGCATTTACAGTAGGTTAGAAGATACAATATGTTACATTTTGTTTTCCTCCATTTCATCCTCTGCATCTACTTGCAGCTGTTCTTGACCTTTTATCTAGCTGCTGCGCCACCACCTGCCATCTACTGGCATAAAGTGGTTACTAGATCTGAAAAACCGAAAACAAGTTGATCCTGATTTGGGCTACTTTGCGTGGGTTACAAGAAAAAACGTGATGTTGAGATATTTTAACAATTACTCAATGGATTATCATGACATTTCGTAAACATATTTATGGTCCCAGGAGGATTCACACTCCTGAATTTGGTAATCCACTGACTTCTCCTCTTGCAACACCGTCAACAAGTACTGATGGATCGTCTTGAAATGTGGCAGTCTTTGTGCCTATTTTAAGATGTAGCGTAGTCACTTGGTGGTCTTCCGAATTTTCACCTTTTGATGTGGATAAAAAGTATATTTTTTCAAGGTGTGACATATCTGTCATGTTTAATTCTCTTGTCAATCGGTTCTGCCCTAACGCAATAGCCAGTTAACCTGATGAATCCTGTTTTTTTCCAGGGTGATGTCATCACCTTTACTTTTAATGCGACCATCTTGATCATTATGTGGGCTAATCAAACATGCTGTATCATGTATTATTATTTCAGGACAGTCTAGACTATTCACATCTTCCTTTGTTTGATTGCAAATTTGCTACTTTGGCTTGAATAATTGTCAGGTTTTGACTCAGAGACTCAGGTGCAGGACAACGAAAACACAACAAGCGACTGTAAAAGATAGAAAACACCTATGTACCCACATAAGAAAAGACTACAAGAAATGTATCAAACTACAACAGGAAAGTTGCATAAACATGACTAGACTCACAGGACACCCCTAAGGGTTGAGAGGAACTATAGTAACCAAACTCAAGTTAACATATCAGAAATTAAGACAAGAACTAACCCAAACAAGGGCTGCACAGTGGCTTGGTAATTAGCACTTTCACCTTGCAGCTAGAGATCCCTGGTTCACATCCTGGCTTTCCTGGGATCTTTCTGCATGGAGTTTGTATGTCCTCCTGTGCATGCGTGGGTTTTCTCCGGGTACTCCGGCTTCCTCCCGTAGTCCAAAAGCATGCTGAGGTTAATTGATTATTCTGAATTGCCCGTAGGTGTGAATGTGAGAGTGATTGTTTGTCTGTATATGTAGCCCTGTGACAGACTGGAAACCTGTCCAGGTGTCCCCTGCCTTCACCCCAAGTCACCTGGGATAGGCTTCAGCCTCCCTGCGACCCTAATGAGGATTAAGCTGTGTATAGACAATAAATGGATGGACTAACCCAAACAAGGTAAAACCCAGCTAGAAAAATTAATGGACATCAAAGGCTCAATGTTACAACTGACGCCAAAATTTCAGCACAAAGGAATCTAAACAACAGTTCTGAAACTTGAAATAACTAAACTGACTGGCTCCAATGGGGGGGAGAGCAGGGAACTTAGCTGATGACAAGCTTGAGGAGGGAAGACAAGCAGGAGGATGGTAGATGGAGGTGGCATATGGCACGGCAGCGGATGCCATCTCGGTGGTGGCTGTGAATGGCGATAGCAGTCTGTGGAATCAACACTGATGAGGGACAAGGCAGGAGATCTGGTTGAGTGGAGACGAGCAGGTGAGAATCTGGAACTGCAACACAGGAGATGGGAATAAGTAGGAAACAGGACACAAGTGAGTCAGGCTACATGTCCACTTGATCCATTTTTCCCGCATGTAAACGAGGTGCATCTGAAAATCGCCCGTTTGGAGGACAATCACCAGCGGGCCACTTGGTGATCACATTGACAGCGCTTGAGCTTCAGCGGGCCATTATGTGGTCACAGGACAGCCCTTCAGACCATCTACTGGATTGGTAGATGCGTCAGACCAACACGGCGGCTCGGCTACAAACTTAATTTTATTTTGAATACACTTCAGCGAAAAATATTTCTGAAAGCATCTGAGACGAGAAATAAGCTGTGCAGTTGCTGAAACTGGCCTCGTTTTAGTTCAGCGATGGCTAGTTTAGACATTTGACAAAAGTTCTGCAATGTGTCAGACCTCCGCACGCCGCATCGAATTTGCATAAAGGAGAAGTCAAGTCTACTTTATGAAAATAAGCTGTGGCCTGCTCCAGGGAGATGCACCAGATCATAGCTCGAAACGCACCACAACCGGACCAGCATGCAGCGTGGTGCTTTTCACATAGACAATGAATATAGATGCAGGAAATTTCTGGACCTAGTGGACATACACCTTCAGACGGAAATAGGGTCAATATTGACTGTGCAGTTTAACAGTCCAACAAAGAGTGATGGCAGCTCTCGTCCTTTATGGAAAGCAAGCGTGATTGTGAAGATCACTCCCACCAATTCCGCTGGTAATCATTAGAAACACCTGGCCGCAACACACACCACGGTCATGCCCACGTGAGGGACAGGAAACAAGAGGAGGTAAGGGAGGAAGGGCTGCCACTCCCTGGTGTCTGAGGTAGAAGGTATGATAATTATGAAATGTTTATGTTTTTTAGAAGGGCTGTCAAAATTAACACGTTCACGCGGATTTTTTAATCTCTATGTTAATCAGATTAAAAATTTTAACACAGTTGCATTGCAGAATGACTCAGTATCCCTGAAACGTCTCTGGCAATGCATTTCGGGTATTTTAAACTTGACTGGTCACTTCTTTTTTACTGCCGCAGCTTTTCCAGTGTTTACAGCATTGGTTTATCAGCTCAGGAAACACACAGACCAATCACATACGAGTTCAGCCATCCCATGTGACGCTATTCAGCCAACTGGTCTCTGCATCGGAGCTGCTAAATGTCACAGATCAGTTCAGAAAACAGGGGAGGGACAGACGAGAGGAGGAAAGAAAAAAAGAAAAAAATAAACAAATCGACACCAAAAGGAAAGTAGCCCTGCACATGTTGACAATGTTTTCCAAAATGTCCAAAGGCTCCAAATGTGTTTGAGAATGGACCTGACACCACTCAGACTATGATTTAAAATACTGGCAGGACAAGCTGCAGCTCAGTTCTCCCATTAAGCAGCAGAGGATAGAAGGGAGTGATATAGGACAGAAAAAATGTGCAAGTGTTCAATTGTTTAAATCCTTTGAGATTTAGGTATTGTTAAAGATGGATAGAAGTTGGTTCAGGTTGTTCAGTCATTATTTTTTGAAGTTCTGCACTTTATTTTAAGATGTACAGTTACATCAAAAGTTATTTATTAATAAATATTGCCAAAATATTGTTGAACCAAACTGAATTTATTTGATTTGACGGTCAGTTATTGATTATGTGTAGACACTAATAAAACTACTAGGTTACATCAACATCACACTAATTCAGTTAGACAATATGATGTTCAGGACCTTTGCTTTAATAAATTTTCTATGACTAGACCTCTTTGAATTTTACTTGAATACCCCTGAGATAAACAGCACATTGGCCCTCTCGATGGGAAATTTGAATATTAAAAAAACCTCCCAGATGGAACAGTCGACAGACATAAAGTAATATGAACACTCTGGAGGAAGGAGTTTTCTTTCACTGAAGCACAGGTGTTTTATAAACATGTTAAATGCAAATATCTTCCCTTCTTTCTTGAATCTGTTTGCTCATGCAAAATGAAATGCGAGTAATGTATATTAAAAATGAATGACATTTAATTGTGAATAATTGAAATTAATTCTCAGCAACCCAATGATTAATCTGATTAAAATTTGAAATCATTTCACAGTATTAGTTTATAAATGTATACTGTCATATAGAGCTTGTCTGAAAATATCTTTTTTCATTCACTGAAATATCCACATGCAGTAGCCTACTCGCAGAAATGAAAAACCAGGAAAATGCTTGAAAAAGGTTGACGAAATTAGTAAACAGAAGTTTTATGTCATCATAACTTGTACTTTATTATAAGTCGTTCATGCAGTTTTCAACTGTAACTACATTTTAAACAAATTCAAAACAAGTAAGCAGCATTTTTGGAAAGGTTAAGTCTTGCAGTTAAGATTAATATGTGCTTCACCTCACTGCATTTATGCCTATAGAGGAATTCAGTCGAGAAGCGTGGATGTGAATTTCGATGCAAAATGTGGCTGTAAGCATTAAGGACAACTCGGTCCCTGATAGTGAGTCATTCTTTCAGTTGAAAGCTTCTTGGTGGCCAAAACAATTTCAAAGTGGACAGCACACTTTAGTGTTCTTCTCAGTCGAGCCAGTAGAAAGCATACATGACTGCAGGCTCCCCATACACAAATGGAATAAAACAATTGTGTCTTCTACAATTCCCGACTCTATTTACTGCATCTAATTCTGATAACAAGAGTCATTAAGCAGATATTGTAATGCTGTTGTTGCTTCATTGTGACATCATTCAGTCTTGTTCCTAGTGGCTAGACTACATTAACATGGTGAACTTGATACACTAGAGCTCGTACACCAAACAACAACAATAATAATAACAATAATAATAAAAAATAGAAAATGAGAAAATGACTTGTGAGGAAGGGGGATTTAAAAAAAAAACTTTTTGGACTATAGGACATGAAATGAACTCTTGGAAAACAAAAACCAACAAAAAAGAGAAAATAGATTGATTTTGGTTGGTCTAAAAGCAGCCATTTGTCTTGTGATGATGATAATGTTGGTCAGTTAATGCAGACAAACATCCCAACAAATACTGGATGGAGTGCCTTAAAATCTTGTATGGACAATCAAAAATATTACTTGCCTACAAAGGAACCAGGCTTTGTTGTTGCTATTTGGTATTTCGTGGTAAGCTGTGTAAATAACAAATATATCACAAGCTACTGTTCAATTAATTGACCTATTGACCTAAGAATGGCATGGAAAAAATTAAATTGTTGGAATTCATGTCAGTCCAAAGTGGTGAAAATTGATTAATTGCCCAGGGGGTTGCAAATCAATAGGGTGAATATAAAAAGAACACCATGATACAGCTGTGGTCAACATTCAGGAAAACCAACTCATTTCAAGCTACTGATGCTGCCTCAGGAACACTTTGAAATGTGTTAATCATCCCGCATTAGTACAAAAGCTAAAAGCTGTATTGTATAATAGCTCTTCATGTGGCTTATTGATTTCTTCCAACTGAGCACTTAATCAGTTTTTACCACTTGTACTGAATTGAATTTGCTGACATTTTAAAATTAAACAAAAATCTTTTGATGTATGATGCACTTCATTGTATTAAACCAGCCATTTTATCATTACTGCTTGACCAGTTTAATGTGAGGCAAATCATAAAAGGGGCAACTTCTGGTCTGTTCTACAAGTCGCACACATCAGCCACAACATCAAAACCACTGACAGGTGAAGTGAATAATTTCTCAAGGGGTGGGATATATTAGGCAGCATGTCAACAATCTATTCAAGTGCGATGTTAATGTAATGATCTGAGAAACTTTGACAACGGTCAAATTGTGATAGCTGGACATCTGTTTCCAATTGTCTTCAAAACAGCAGGTTCTATGGGGTTCCGTTGTGGCATTTTAAGAGTGAACAAATGACAAAAATAAGATGAATAGGATGTGTAAATGAAATTTAAGAGTAAACAATGATTAAATTGGAAAACCTAACGTGTCAACTGAAGTTATTCATCCATCCATTCTCTATACACCGCTTAATCTTCCTTACGGTTGCAGGGAGGCTAGAGCCTATCCCAATTGACCTGGGGCAAAGGCAGGGGACACCTGGACAGGTTGCCAGTCTGATACTACATATATAGACAAACAATCACACTCACACCTATGGGCAAATTAGAATAATCAATTAACCTCAGCATATTTTTGGACTGAGAAGCCGGAGAACCTGGAGAAAACCCACGCATGCACAAAGAGACCATGGAAACTCCATGCAGAAAGATCCCGGGAAGGCCGAGAGGCAAACCAGGGATCTTCTATCTGCAAGGCGAAAGTGCTAACTACCACACCACTGTGCAGCCCAACTGAAGCTATGAATACACCAAATAATCCTGTGGAAAGCGGCAACCCAACAGAAGCTCATGAAGCCCATATAAGGCAAATAAACAGAAGTGCATGTCCTCTCTTTTTCTGCACTCATGAGTTGAAACCAGGGTCACCATGAGCTAAGCAGAAATAATGCCAATCTAGCAGGAATAAAAAAAGAGAAGATGGTTTAACTTTTGATATGATTAAATCTTATACATCCTGATTGGAGCAGATTGTGGCTTTCCATCAAGGAACAGGAGTGGTTACAAGAAACATTTAATGATAAAGTAACGCATTGTGTGGTCGGTTAAACTTTCAAAATTTTGCTCATGTTTATTGAATAAACAATATTTGCATCACACTCTGAAGACTGCTTGGACACTCTTTCTTGACAACTTTTTGAAGACTCCAACTTTTGATCCAGAATTGATTTTTGACTCCATGTTTGACAAAGTTGCCTGAACATCACTGGCCTTTGGCGGGCAGGCTGAGTCCCAACAGTTCATGGCAATCAGTGGTTAGTTCACTTTCACAAAAACTCATAATTCTGAACAAAATAATCAAAGTACAGTTCACTCATATTTTTAAGACAGCAGTAGAATTTGTGTTTTTAAGCTGAATGCATTTCTTAAGATTTAAAATTTATTAACATTTAAAGTGTTGGTTCAGGCTTAGTACACAAGATTTTTACTTCAATTTTCATCATTGTTGTGTAGCATCAAGTTTGGCTGAGATTCCCATTCTTATTTTTATCTCATCAGATATTGAACCTTACTCATCATTCGATATGAGCTATCATGGCTTGTTTCTTTCATTGTACACACAACCTTCAACATAGTGGAAATTGCATGAGGTAGTATTGCAATGACATGCAAACCAGATGTCTCAAAATGCATAACATCAAAAGCATTCACACTTTTAACCTTCAGTCAAGGTAATTCAGGCAGAATCAAAGTAAGGGGAATGGTTTCGGTTGTCAGGTAACAGGCTAGTTTCACAAAAGCCAAGGTGCAAAAAAAAAAAAAAAAAATGCAGGCATCAAAGGGCAGACAAAAGGATAGTCCAGGCAGGGGACCAAAACTGGCAAATACAAAAACAAGAACAAAGCATGGAAAACTGGAACATAACATTCTCTGGCTAGGAATGAGTGGACATGGGTCGGTATGTGTACTGACGGAGCCAATGGAAAAGGGGAACAGGTGAGTAGTGGGTCTGGAGAACTGGGTGGCTTGATAGAGTTAAGGCGTGGTCCCATTACATTTCAATATTTACCAAATGTTTGATCCACTTCTATGGAAGAACAAACAATGCACCAAAATCCTGTGTGTTTCTTGCTGGTGTGATGTTCAGCCATCTCTGGTGGCATTTACAAAACACTATTTCGGGTGCTGATCTGACAGCCAAGGAGCTGCCACTGGTCCTCAACAAAGCTGTCCTCACCTCTCTGGTGATCATCCTTCATATCAACATCACAGAGAAATTCTCACTTTATTAATAGCATCTCACTGATAATATGGTCATTGTCATTTTTTTGTCCTAATATATAGTGTGAATTGTAGGACCTTATTTATACAAGCCAGTGTGTCCCTGGCAAACTACCTAGAATCCAACTTAAATCTGTCAAGCTATAGACCTATGTAAAGAATGATTAAATTAAACAGGGTAAGTTTAACCACATTTACAGTACCATCAAAAAGTCTGAACACTGATGACTGATTTTAAATAAGGTTGCTTTTTTTTTTTTAAATTTAACAATAAATTTGCAACACAAATGGAAAAGTAAAGGAGTCTGAAGTGACTGAATATTATACAGAATACATTCTTTAGAGACTTTTTAAAATGATTTTTCACTGAGAAATAAATTGAACAAGACTAACCATAATCTGATTACTGTTTAATTTATGTGGATATCCATACTTGCCTGATGCATCTGTGTTTAGTTCCACACACGTTTAGATTTTATTGGCTGACGTCTTAAAAAAAATGCTAATTCTGACACACTCAGCCCTCAGAGTTTGCTCAACCTCATTGTATTCCTGAGGGAATTATTTCGCTACATGAAAACCTGTGCAGTAATTGGTCTCTCGTCTGTCTCCTCCTTACTCTTTTCACTTGTAAAGGTCACAATAGTTTCTACTTCCACTCAACAGGCTTTTGCTGAGCCTGTTTGTAAGATGGGAAGGACTAATGACCACATAGCCACACATTCACTAACACTGACTGACTCAGGAGAAGGTATCTTTAGAAAATGAGCCATTAAATATTCACTGCATTTAAGGATTTAACTAGAGACTGACCTCTGCATTAAACAGAGTCATAGGTTTGGGGATCGGGATGAATGCAGAGCATGAAGTGAGTTTGGGATTAGGGCTTTGCTAATTAATTTAGTCTAAATACAAGAACATCATGGATACAGTGTGTGTGTGTGAGTAAGATAGAGTGCGATACAGAATGGAGGCTTACAGTACTGTATGTGCTGTCAGTCTTGGATTAACTAAGACAAATTCACTTTAGTGTCTCACACACGTACAGTGGAGCTCTCTCAGAGACGAGGAGACCAATATACTATTACATTTTAATTCATCAGAGGACTGAGGCCAGTCATGGGAATATTTAATGGCACTATTTCTGTGAACAAAAGCCTGAATGCCTCTCTGTAGCACACACTCACACATACACACACAATCACAACACCACAATGTCTCTATACATAATGTAACTAAATATTACAGTCCATCTGATGATAAACTGTGTCTGCAGTACATTCATCAAACCACAATCCTATTGTCCTCAACAAAACATAAATGCATGTCACCTTCTGCAGCAATGTTTTAATTAATATTTAGTATTCCTTTGCAACCTTTGATATCAATGATGAGTCAAAATCAGAATCAGAATCACTTTATTCATCCCCAAAGGGAAATTCATTTGTCAGGGTTCTTATCTGTTTAATTTTGAATTGAATAGCCTGACTGCTGATGGCAAGAAAGATTTCCTAAATCTTTCGGTCTTGCATCGCAGGGATAGGAGCCGTCCACTGATGTTTCGTTGTTCATTGAGGCAGATGTGAAGTGGATGATCCATGTTTGTCAGAATGGCCTCCATCTTGCTCAGTGCCCGTCTCTCCACCTCATCCTCCAATGTGTTCAATCCGATTCCAACCACAGAGCCAGCTTTTTTAATCAGTCTGTTCAGACGTCTTGCATCCTTGTTCTTTATACTGCCTCCTCAGCAGACTGCAGCATAAAGCAGGACACTTCATACCACAGACTGATAAAACATCTGCAGCATCTTACTGCAGATGTCTAGTGATTGAAGTCTTCTGAGGCAATAAAGTCGGCTCTGGCCCTTTTTGTAGATGAAGTCTACATTTGTCGACCAGTCCAACTTATTATCAAGGTGGACATCTAAATATGTATATGATGTCACCATCTCGATGTCCACGCCACAAGTGTTCACTGGAAGAAGAGGGGGTTTGGATCCAAGCTATAGATAATGTAGCTTAATGTCCTTTCCTGACTTTATATGATGAATACTTAGATGTAACTACAATGTCGCTTCCTTTAGAATGTCTAGATCTATGATGTTAGCATCTGTCTCTTCATCAACGACCTGGCTGCTCACTGCAGGTCAGCACACCAGCTCACCTACGACTTTGCTCAAACACTGTCAAACTACAGTACACAACAGCAAGTTGCAATATAGAAGAAATTCAGGAATACATGCTTAAATCAGAAACTGACTCTGAAGAAGAATATTGATACAGAAAGTACCATCCTGAAACCTGACAAATTCAGTTCTTTAGGTTTATTACTTATGAAGGTGTGGAGGTCTGATTACGAGCATTTCCACCTTGAAGCGGCACGACAGTATCAATAACACAGTCATAGTGTTGACTGCATATTTTAGTCTTCTAGTATATAAATAAACACCACACTTACAGGTACATGAGGTAAAAGCTTGATTTTCAGTGGAGAGGGTCCCTTAAACCTTATCAGTCAAAAATCTTATAGTTCATGATGATATGAGTGAATGAGTGAGGTTTGATTAGATGTGACTGACAGTAGCCTTGGTAGTACTGAAGTAAGTAGTCTGTGTGAGGAAAGTTGCTATTGAATCAACAAGTCTAAAGTAATATCACTGAATCATGTACAAATAGCAAACCACTTAAAGTACTTTTAACATGTCATGTGTATGTGTATTACATTTTTAAAGTGTTATGTTGTGAACTTTAAATAACATGATAAATGGTTGAAATTTGGGTTCAGTTCAGAGAGAGGGAGTCATTCATCGCTACTGCATTGGGTACACTGACACACCAAATACTTCCTCATGCCTTCATTGACGATAGTTGATCATTCTAACAACTTAACCAACTAGTGGAAGGCAGTGGCTCAGGTGGTAGAGCAAGATGTCCATGAATCGCATGCTGAAGTGTTCTTATGGAAGACACTGAACCGCTGGTGTGTGAATGGGTGAATGTGAAACATTGTAAAGCACTTTGAGTACCACTAAGTTACACAGGTGCTATTTAAGTGCAGACCATTTATCAGCATTTTCTAATATGACATCTCTATGCTTGAGAACCAATACTGCTAGTTAGTGTCGTGGACAATTCATGGTTAAAAAGCAACAAGTATTAACTGTTAGTAACACAGACTGTATGTCCCAAATACATAGTCGTTTCTATCATATTAGGTTCTACTTTATTAGGTCCTACAAAATGGCTGTAAATCATAATGACTGTTCACAGATGCAGTAAACCTTAGCTTTCAAAATAGTCCTAGAGACCTCTTTGGACTTCTGTTATGGATTTGTAAATAAATACACTGAAGGGCTCTTCTTGTCCTTAACTGTGTGTTTTTTTTGCTAACTGTTTAAATGATTAAATGAACCAATATTCTGAGTCATCTGGGAGACCTTTGCAGATTTTTTTCAGAACGTTTGTATTTAAAGGCTAACCTAATGAGTAAGTTGATGCCAAAGCAAGCTAAGAGCACCCAACGACCTATGGGGCAAAGTAGCTGATACAAGTAACATGGGGTTATTATTTATCTAATCTTAAAACTAACAAATGAACTGAGAGCAGACAGAAGGCTTGTGTGTCCATAAAATGTTGCTGCTGGCATGACAGATAGGTACAGACAAGACATGGTTTGAAAACCAATCACTGAAGATGCATCGAGTACAAGACAAAAGGAAAATGGCTCAAAAAGAAATATGATAGCAACTGACAGTGAAGCATTTGAACAAAACCTCTCTCTGTTCCCCTCACAAACTGTGCATTCACATCAGCTCTGCCTGTCTCTACTCATTGCTGCATCTGGGGTTCAAATATAATGCCAACCTTCCCTCGGAGGACAGACTGTTGTCTTCCTCAGTTTGGTGATGGAACTCATTTTCCTCCACTCATTCCCTGAATGTGTCTTTTGGTCCTCAGTGTGTTCTATTAAGACAGAAAATGATAGCTTCATTAGTATGCAGAGAGGATATCAACTCGAGGAGAATGAAATAGACATATAGATCTGGATGGAGGTACAGTAGGAATATTGTTTTGACAATGCAGATACAGTTCCATGATTTGCACACAGGGGGCACTGTTGGTCTGCACAAACCTATTGGTGTGTGTGTCATGCTCTCTCCTTTCACACTGGCTGAGTTTCCTTTCCTCAATGCCAGAAATTAATGATTTCACCCTCTCTATTATTCTCCTCACACACAATAACACACTCTACCTCTCCACTCCTTTCCTTTCTGTCATGCATGCATGCACACTCACTCCCTCGTTTTCTTACACACTCGGACACTAACATCTGAATACCTTCAGTAAAGATAATGTCTTCCACTCAGTGTGTCTGTCAGTTCAGGTTTTACTTTAGGAAACGTTAGAATTTACAAATGGTGCTCTCTGTTGGTTTTCTGATCTCATCCTTAGAAATATCAGGCAGTAACAGACGCATAATGACAAAAGATGAGGCTTCCTTTTACTTTGTTCGGCGGCCTACTGCCACTTCAATTTAATACAGATAATCAATGATAAGAGCACTGGTTTATCTGGTCAACAATAACAGCAGGAGCTGTGATTTCTTGAATATATTAAAGGGGGGAAAAAAGCCCTGCCGGTCTATTTCTTGCCTACAAAAGGAATCATGGGCAGTGCTTTTTTTTTCCAGGATATACAATGCTGCTATGAAACAAATGCAAATAAATATTTCAGGACATTTACATCCATAAATGTTAAGCTATATTTTAAAAGAACTGCCTATTTTCTGTTTATTGTGACCCAACCTGAGGGCCTAGCCCTGCATGTTGCTATCTTGATGAATGAATGAATGGACTTGCTCTTATATAGTGCTTTACTACTCATCAGAGTACTCAAAGCGCTTATACAACAATTGCTTCCATTCAACCATACACTCACACTCTGGGGCGGACAGAAGCGTGGCTTCCAATCTGCACCTACGGCCCCTCCGACCACCACCAACATTCACACGCATTCATACACCAGTGAAGAGCACTGGAGGCAAGGTGGGTTAAGTGTCTTGCCCAAGGACACAACAGCACATGACTAGGCAAATCGAACCGCCGACCCTTCGATCATTGGATGACCCGCTCTACCACCTGAGCCACAGAAAGTGACCCACTCAGCATCCTTTAACCGTGCTGTTCAAGGCTGATGGAGGTGGTAGCTGCTCCAATCAGTTGTCTTTTTAAGGGAAACATGCTACAAATCCAGAACACATTGCTCCAGAACACTAATCAAAATCAGTGTTTGTTTGAAGTTGCAGCTACACAGAGAAAGTGTACAAACCATGGACTTGATTCCAATCTCCAGACTCTTACTCGGAGGCAGATTTCCATCAAGTCTATAAGTCAAAGTCCATGATGGCTCTGATTTGGACTTCTCAATGCTATTAAGCACCCTGAGTTTGCATATGTGCAGCCTTTCCACGTGGACTTGCTCATAGTTCACAGAAAATCTGGTGGCATATAAACCTTTTCTTTTTAATGGTGATGCATTGTTTCCAAGCAACATGTGCTGTCACAACAGTATGTCCAGTATCACCTGTTTATATTATGTTGAGCCTCTACATACTTAATCATTCAGCTGTGACAAACTGAGCTTGTGAAGGTAATGCATAGGCCTCAGAGTGGAGACTGAGACTGGGCCATCGACTGTATCTATAGATGGATAAACCATCTGTAGTTTTTCTGACAACAGGTGCTGAGGTTCCGTGTGATGGCTCTGGCTGTCACCATTGTGGCAGTACCTGACTCAGCATAACTCCCAGCTTGTTCAAAAATGGGCAAAGAGGTGGCTCAAGAGTGAACTTCTCTGTCTCATGCAGGCCATCCTATGATGGCAGACAGATGTCACTCAAAGTGACCACCCCTTATTTGTGCATAGCTTTTAAGTCCTAGGAAACAGGCGAGTTGTATAAAAAAATCAACCCCGTGCAGTTGTCATGAATATAGAAATTAACAGCTAATTCCTATATTCATGACAACTATACGGGGGTGATTTTTTGTTACTAACTGTACAAACCCAAATCATTTTTGTTCCAGGCTGTAAACATGTGTTTTTTCTTCTGTGAGGTTGGCCATGATAACATGGGGCTCTGTGGGGACAGCCCGATCTCACGGGGATTTGTGAAACTGTCACGTCAGTTTTTGTTTCGGTTTCGTGCGCACCAACACGATGTCGTCATGTTTTTCGTGCCGCTCACCACGAGCGAAACCCGCTGTGGTAATCACATCTGAAAGTGGTTTATACCGGCGGATTCATGACGATCTAAGCTGTCCATCGGCGTTTGCGGCCACCGCTGCGGCCGCCAGACATTCTTTAAATTCCTATGCAAATTCGGCGGATTCATGACGATCTAAACCGTCCATTGGCATTTGCGGCCGCGGCCACGGCCGCGGCCGCAAACGCCGATGGACAGCTTAAATCGTCATGAATCCGCCGGTATAAACCACTTTCAGATGTGATCCGGCCGCAGTGGCGGCCGGATGTCCGGCGGCCGCAATGGACAGCTTAGATTGTCATGAATCCGCCGAATTTGCATAGGAATTTAAAGAATGTCCGGCGGCCGCAGCGGCGGCCGCAAACGCCGATGGACAGCTTAGATCGTCATGAATCCGCCGGTATAAACCACTTTCAGATGTGATTACCACAGCGGGTTTCGCTCGTGGTGAGCGGCACGAAAAACATGACGACATCGTGTTGGTGCGCACGAAACCGAAACAAAAACTGACGTGACAGTTTCACGAATCCCCGTGAGACCGTGTTGGTGGGGATGGACTAACTTTTGGAGCCAGCCTCATGTGGATATTCAAGGAACTGCACCATTTCAGCCCAGGAAGTCACTTCTTGGTGCAACCATAACAAACTTAGTCTGATAGACACACATAAGAACATTTAGCACTGCTGCTTTTTCAAATTCAACCTATGAAAATCCAATGGTACATTAAAAGTGTTTAAAGTTAGCTTGTAAGAACCATATTTAAAGACAGAATTAATAGACAGCCCTCACAAAGAGGGACGAGGAACTGTTTTACTATGTGAGTTTCTCCTGAATGCCTTCATAGTGTTGCACTCCATTGTTCACATGGAAAGCAATAAATATGTGTTTAAGAAACCTAAAAAAAGAGCTGGGGAGAGATGTTTTTAAGCTGTCATACATTCTTACCTCTGCACAGCTAACCAGTAACAGCATGAAATGGGTGTCAATGTCAGATTGTTGTCTACAGAAATTACAGAAATGCTCAGACACAGATCCTCCTAATCCGAGATGGGACACTGTTTCTCAAGCTATCCAACCATCCCACAAACACTCTGGATGGAATATAGCAGTCCCTTATGTCAGACCTTGAAATGTTAGTGCCATTATTTGAAGTGGAACATGTTTGATAGAAATGCAATCATTTTAAACTTGGCTGAAAAAAATGGAGTGCAAGGAAAAGAAGTTAAATGCATGTTATTTACCAACTTATTAAGACCATTGCAGGAAATTTGTGACTCATTTCTTTTGCACCTAAAAGGTTGTTAAATAAGACAAGAACACTGTGCATCTGCTTGTTTATATCCCTTGTAGTGTGTGAAAAAGAAATAAAGAAAACATTTTTTAGAGCCACTGTGTAGCACTCCAAATATCAGGCAAAGCACTTTGGCTACTGAACGTAAACAAATAGAAGTTATTGTCTTGTTACCCTACAAATGTGACACATATAACACATGGAGGAAAACAAACAAACAAACAAAAAAATCAAGTAAAAGCCTTGCCATAATACATAAAGAGAGTTCAGGTACATGAAGGAGGATTTGTATACAGTCTGAGGAGAAGGTTGTCTTTGAAATCTGAACTCATGGCAGAAAATCCCTTGCAGAAGAACCAATTTGGAACTCGACAAAATGGAAAAATGCAATGTGCTGCGAGATGAATCGCCACTGCCAGATAGAGCAATAACTACAAATAACTTTTTGCGGAATGGGCTCACACTCATGGTCAAAACTAAAAATTCCTTTAACTAGCTGACAGCACTTTAAACGAAAGAATTAGATGCAAAGATGTAAGCGTTGATGGTTGAAGTTGAATGCGGGTTAAAGTACAGCTGTATTATACATGTTCACAAGATTTTTACAAAATTTAAAGTACCATGTAATCTTTTAGTTCAAGTGTTTGTTCTTCCTCTTTTGTTGGAGAGAAAGACATTCTTTAAAGCTGACATTTTTGACTTTGGTAATTCAAGTGTTTGGAGCATAAATTCAACATTCTTGAATTTGACAATAGTTCAGCTTGAAAAGCACACAATAGCTTCATTCAGGGCTGACGAGTTGAATCTCAAATTACTGTTTTTCTTCACATTTCCCTTCCAATCTAGCTTTCAATAGACTTTCTAAATGCAGCGTGTTTCCTCTTTCCTTTCAGCAATAAATCCGACCGGCAGACTGAATTGTGTCTCCAAATGGCACTTGTTAATATTCCACTATATGTAATAATTAACTAACATTTCTGTGTGCTGGACTTCAAAGTGGTTTGATCTGCAGTTAGTAGAAATTATTTCAAAAGTGCTCTGTCTCCGTCAGTAGATACATCAGTTTCTGTATGAAGAGGAAGATAAGAGTTTGGGAGCATCTGCTGCTGTCAGTTTATTCTATTGTTCTATTTTGGGAAACCCAGTTATACCTGTGTTGGATAGAGTGAGACAGATGGAGCACTTAGTCAGAGCACTTTAGCGCTGTAGTCCAAGTCCATTAAAGCTCAACACTGTTGTGTGTCTGAGCCCTGGAATAGCAGATCTTTTGTTTTAATAATAAAATACGCATTTACTGCTCAAGCTGGTGATTTATCCTCCCGTAGTCAGTAAAGAACAAAAATCAAACAGTAATACGTTAGTGAAAACAGTAATACCAATGACATAAATTCATTCAGGTTACTTCACTGTGGAGCTTGAATGACACAGCTAGAGTTGAATCTACAATACTAAGTAATTTTAACAGCGTGTGCAGCAGAAAGAACTGATGTATCACCTTGGTCTTCTCCAAAATGAATGGACTCCACCTGCCAGAGATTTTTTGAAAAAGGTTCAGTAACATCAGTGCTATTATAAGGCTTTGTTTGCTTTATAGTTTGCAGTCTTGATGACACAGAATTAAAGTTTCCTTCATGTTTCTTATCCATAGAGCCCCAGGTTGGTCATCTTGGCCATACAGTTGTGCTGCTGGTACTGAGTAAATTTGAGGATGGAGTACCTGATGGTTTCTTCTCTAAACGTGCAACATTCAGCAATCTTCCATAAATAACAGCCAGTTGTATTTTATTAACAAATCCAACCTGGTTGGGTTACACAGCCACCCAGGCTGGGAGGTTTAAAGGCAATTGTGAAAAGTAGAAAAACAGAATTGGTGACGTGCAAGGCACCTAACATATGACAAGCACAGTGCTGTTCTAGATCACAACTCCAGTTTGATAACTCGCCTGCCTTCAGGCACAGAATGTGTCTGAAACAAAGTGCAGAAGTCATACCCAGGCCATGTGTCACTCCAAATCCCAGCTCTACTGTGATGACTGGACAGGAAGAGTACAGGAGGGAGACAAGAAACAGGCCCTAGAGACACAAACTCAAACCTTGCCTCAGGCTTCTCAACAGTCTGTTTTTACCTTTCTCTACTGTGCTTGGTTGTCTATCTTCCACGTGAAAGCAATTACAACTCTGACTCTGACCAGTGAACAGACAACAACAATATTTGCTATTATAATTTTTATAATCCCTGTATCAAACACTCATATTTAATGATCAATGGAGTTAAGAAATAATTTCTGTTTTTTCATTCTTTTCCACTACAATGACAAAAGTTTACACACACTGTGGCAAATAAGCCCATCTGAGGCTGTCTCCAAAAGTGAGTCCAACTTTACAGTAGAAATTAACATGTTTACTGTCTGGTACAAAAATGTCTGAGTGTCATGGCCTCAGCCTAAGCCTCACCCCCTTCCGGCCATCCGCTCCACTGCTGGTGTGTCTCCAGTCTGTGAGACTCTCCACAGCTGCTGATCAGAGGATTGAGTACAGCTGCGGGAGTCACACACCTACAGCTCATCCATCCACAATAAAGACTGGCTTCACACAGCAGTTGGCGACAGATCATCCTGAATGTTCACTCCATACTGACAACAGTGCAAGCCACACTGACCTACCGGAGCAGCCTACCTTCCCCCCAGGAATCCCCCAGAGTGAGCACCTGGGCTGCCCCAAGAAGCCGTCCTCCCAGCCCGATCTCACGAGGATTCGTGAAACTGTCACGTAAATTTTTGTTTCGGTTTCGTGCGCACCAACACGATTTCGTCATGTTTTTCGTGCCGCTCACCACGAAATGCGCACCAATGTATTTTAAACGGCGGACTTTTCGTGCCACTCAGAACGTATTTCAAACGAATGGGTATATTATATTTTTAATGTAAAACCGTGGCGAATCCAACGCTATATTTTGCATGACATCGTCCCTAACCAAAACCCTAACCATAACCTAACCATAACCTAACCATAACCTAACCATAACCCGGTGGTACACTTACCAATTTGCATAGGAATTTAAAGAATGTCCGATGGCCGCAAACGCGATCACACAAGCAGTATACGCCGATGGACAGCTTAGATCGCCATGAATCCGCCGGTATAAACCACTTTCAGATGTGATTACCACAGCGGGTTTCGTTGTGAGCAACACGAAAAACATTTCGTGGTGAGCGGCACGAAAAACATGACGAAATCGTGTTGGTGCGCACGAAACCAAAACAAAAATTTACGTGACAGTTTCACGAATCCCCGTGAGACCGGGTTGGTCCTCCAGGTGTGACGAAGTGGACCCCCGACTGCTCCGGTCGACAAGGCTGCTCCCCAAAAAGGACCCGGCGTCATCGCTGGCCGATGCTGCTTCTGCTGGATGCCGTCAGTGCCGGTGTGGGTCTCTCCCTCCGGCTGCCTGTCCCCTGCAGCCTGCCTTCTGTAGTGAGTTCTGGCCTTAGTTGGCGTCTTAGTTGGCTTTTATATTTGTAGCTGTATATAAAGACCTGTTTAGATCCAGTCTGTCTGCCATCTGCTCTGTGCGACTCTGTTTTGGGTTGAAACTGTAACACTGAGTCTCTATTGGTGATTTATACATTCATGACAATTGTACGGAAGGTGACTATTTGTGGAATGTTCTTGTTTAAATGGCATTAAAGCTTAAAATTATGCATAGCTCGGGATGTGACTATTTTAAGTTGCTGGTTGGTGCCATTACAGAGCAGTCTATGGCCCAAACAATGATCTCTCCTCAAACCTTGTCAAGTTGTTTTTGGGTCTAACCTTATCTAAACCTTTACCATGTCATTGTTACATGGTAAAATCTAAAGGGTCATCTATTAAACAGCAATTTTTAGCAGTGTATCGGTAGCACATCTCCTGCTGCTGGTATGTTCCTGCATTTTATATTAGAGTATAGGTGCAAATAACCAGTTTGGTTATTTATGTCATGAATTTAATATCTTCATGTCTTTGATAATGTTTTCTCATAGTTCTTTCACTTTTATGTTAAATTGAGACTTTTATGAATCATCATCATATTTTTACTCACCTTTTGTTTTTCACTAAATTCTCTCTTTTTGCTCCCATTTTCCTTTGCAGTGTTTGTTTCATTTCTGCAGCTGCATGTCCATAATTGTAAACACAACTGGAATAAAAGGAACAAAATACTAGACTTGAATTTAACAGCTGTACCAAAGTCTTGAATTAATTAAAGTCTTTGTTAGTCAGCACTGTGTGGAAGGTCACCACAGCTCTAAATACACATGGATGTGGAGGACACACTTTACAAGCAAAACTGTGCCCCCCTTTCAGCATGTCACACTCGTGTTGTTATTACAGTCGTGTTGTTATCTCCCTTCCACAGATTTTTGTGATTTTTATTTTAAACTTCTGGGAACTTTTCAAAGATTCTACATGGCTGATGTACATGGGCCTTAAAGTTTTATGACAGCATGATCTCTACATTCACACACGCTCAAAAACACTCAGTGTATTTTAAAATAACAGAAAAATAATATACATTGATGTAATGCAGCCTAGCATATTCCGAGAGGAACTCCAGGGAGGTGGCTGTGTGAAAACCCAAAACAAATCTCCTTCTCGGTCTTGAGAAAATGTAGCAGTGCTGCAAACGGGCAGGCTGATCAGCGTACATCCTGGTTGGACACTGCAGAAATAGGAATCCATTTTTAAAATGCCCCCCCCACCCCCTTCAATATTGCCATGTATCGCTCTGTGATTCTTGAGATGCGCTTTAAAGCAGATGTTGCACCTCACTGCACTATAACACTTTTACATTTTTTAAAACCTTGCTTCTATTTACTTGTGTGTGTGTGTGTGTGTGTGTGTGTGTGTGTGTACACACACTTATTTTATACAGCCCTTTGTTGTTTGCCATACTATGTTGTTTTTGGAAGTGCCAACAAGTTTTGTTGCAGAAATGCAATGACAATAAATATCTCTGAATGTGGGAGACTGTGCATGTCATTAAGCATTAATACATGCAGATACCATATACATAAGCCACAGGAGACACAGGCTCCAACCATTAAGCTACAGAGCTATGTGCATATTCCTGACATTGCTAATCCTAGTTCATGGATTTGTACAGAAAGCATACTTAAAAGGTATACCTGTCCATAGCATAAAAACAGGAGTTTTACAGCATACAGTAGAGGATAGGACATTTAACTGATCTTTCCACAGAATGCATTGTTTATGGGTTCCATCTATTTCATAGTAGAGTTGCTGTGGGATCCAGGCTGCTTAGAGATTTGATGGAGAGATTTGTCTTCTTTAGAAAAGTGCTGATATTGCCTCCAATATTGTCCTCAGTATCAGAAACATCAATATCAACAGTGGGACAGCGGAGAGATGAACAGGAGAATGTAGAGAGGTGATAACATACCTGATACAATATTGAAGCACTCGACAAAGACTTCATCTTTTATTGCTGTCGAGAATAATGCCGAAGCCAGTATAAGATGCACCTACATACAAACAGAATGCATACATGCTCAAAGTTTACTACCAGTGTTCATTTGGAGACTGAACACACAGCCCTATACTGTGTGAGAAACTATAGTTGCCTCTGGTGTTAGAAAGGAGTGCAAGGTCAGAAAACATCCTTTTTTCTGTCTGTTTCGTGTGGGCAAGTTCTTACGTGACCATAAAAGCAGAGCCCAGGCAGCCCAGGTCACAGTAAATTTAGTGTGTTGGACACCACTTATCATGTTTGTCCCATGTGTGTGACCCACAGTTATCATATCCAGAGATAAAACACAGCAGATCGGCTCTGATAGATGCTGGAATTATGTCATCAGTAATCTACAAATCATCTCAGGGCTACTGGAGTACAGAATATCGTAATAATGGGTCTAATCTACAAATCTGATGAACCTACACACGATACAGACACACTTGTGTGAGTTATCTGGCTTCCCTGGTGCCAGAGAGCACATGGTGATATTAATAACAGGATTTGTAGTTTCATTTTCCTTGCAGTCCCTCAAGCTGTGAATGCGTGCATCAGATTTAAATTGTATTAACAGGCATTTACGTCATCATATGCAGCAGAAGGGTTCATAACTTCTTTGTGTTTTGTTTTTTTAGTTCTTGCAGTTTTATATATGAATTTTTCAAAGAGTTTTAACTCCTTGCCTTTATTAATTGTGGGTGCCACCACAGAGGGCTTGGGGAAACATATGAAATCTAACACAATTCAACAAAACACAGATGCAGCAAGATGGATTACTCTGTAAAATGTAACACTTTAGTTCTAAAATTGAAGAGTTCATTTACAAAAACAGGTAACTCCGTTTTATAAATTTTCAGAAAACTAATTTTTTTATTGTTTACTTGAGATAATAATAATAATAACACTAATAATTTATTTTTTCTCTATTTTGTCATGTATTTTTCTACTGAGTCAATTCCACTCAACTTCAGTTTGATTGATATTATCCCAAGTAAACAATAAAATAAAAAGTTTTCTGAAATTTTATTAAAACGGAGTTATCTGTTTTTGCAAATGAACTCTTCAATTGTTTCACTCTTATAATAATACTATAATGCAATATTTTGTCAATTTTTATTGTTAATGTTTATAGCAGTGCCATGTTGGGACACTACACAACAGAGATGGAGACTTGAGACTTGATGACTTGGACTCGAGTCAACTCGAGTCACTGTTTTAATGATTTGTGACTTGACTTGAAAAAAAAAAAATACTTGCGACTTGACTTGGAAGTTAAAGACTCGGGACTTGACTTGAGACACGATGACTTGAATGATTTGAGTGTTATTATTGTTATTCACATTATGTTTTCAGTTTGAATGACGTTGTTGATATGTAAAATGCTGGATAGTGGAACATATGCTTTTAATTTGAAATCGACTTTCCGTATCAATCAGCCCCGCTCTCTCTACATTGGCTACCTTAGTAGGCCTCCACGGCAGCGCCCACAGCCAGATATCAACATGTCAGCCGTACCCAAGGTAATCATCATCTTCGGGTACCAGGATTTCTATCAAGACGGGAAACGACGAACAGCAGTTTGCAAGACGTGCAACGTGAAAATCACAGACAGTCAGACAACAACGTCAAATTTCGTCCGACATTTGAAGACCCATTCGGCCCAGTAAGTGCTTGTCAATTTTTTTTAAATATCAGAGCCTGTTTACATTATCTGGTTAGTTAGCATTTTAGCTAATGTTAGCTTAATATAACACTAAGGAGTGGGGGGATTAGCTGCTGCCTTGGGTAAAGTCCGCCGTCACACAATCAATAATACTAAAAAAATGTTATTCTCTTTATAAGTGCTTGTCAATTTGTTATTAATATCAGAGCCCATTTACATTGTCTTTTTAACATGTTGGGCACATTATCCAGTGATGTGTACTGATAGTTACATATATCTTGTCTTTTCACTTTGTTAGGATCATATTCTGCAGGTAAAATTACAATAATGTGACTTGATTTGGACTTGACTTGACATAACCTGTGACTTGACTTGACTTGCCCAAGAAAAAAATACTTGGGACTTCCTTAAGACTTGAAGGTTAAGACTTGAGACTTACTTGAGACTTGCACATGTGTGACTTGGTCCCATCTCTGCTACACAATCTAAGTTTCTTTTTCTTTGGTTCCAGAGTGGTACTTCAGTGTTTTCTACTCAGATGCACCTGTTCACAAGACTGTGGACGGATATGGCAATGCCATGGCTAAAGTTTGTTTATGTTCAAGGGCAAAAAAGCCTCATCGGAGTTAGGGAGAGATCATGGTTTGGTTTAAAAGATGTTCAACCATACCCTACATGAAAAAAATTGTATAAAGCCTTTTGTAGCTTGTGTTTTGCTGGATAAAGGTCTGCCCTAAAGCACACCTTACTTTATAGTCTTTCCAAAGTGCAAATAGGAACATAATTAACAAAATGAACGTTCTTTATTGAAGGAAACTTACCAGAGTGGTCAAGGTCATAAACTCAGCAAAAATGTTTGCTAAAGAAACAAATCAAGTGACCATAGTTATTTATACAATCACAATTCAATCAGTCACAGGAGTCACCTGTGGCTGTCTATTAGAAGGAATGCAGGTTAAAGGCACCTCTGCATTGCACCACTTTTCAGACCTTCCTCCTTTTTGTATGTACAGTTTATAGGCTAAAGACTAGACTGGTCAAAGTAGGTGCCACAGCACCCTGAGGTGATTTGAGGGCAGAATATTTTTGTTTTCCAGCACATTATCACAACTGAAAGACTATGAGCCAGCAACCAAGCAATAAGATGCTGTAAAGTTAAAAATATTTTGCAGTTATTAAAAAACTAACACAAAAGCACAAAGCCAAACAAGTCTGGAAAAGAATATGAGTTTGAAATCACTGTCAACACAGTTTTTTTTTCGAATTTTAACAAGAAGGGGGGGGTTTACATTTTAATAGTTTTATGATCTGTAGCCAACGGATCATAAAACTATTTGCGGGGCACAAAGGGGATATGTTCTGTATATTTTTTTTCAAATAGCTGCTGCAGTTACACCTCAGCTGAGAACACATACAGCTGGTTGCTGGTTATTAAAGAACAGAGGTGGAAGGATCTGACAGCAAACAAAGCTCAGTCTGAGTCAACAACAAGAATGGCTTATTGGACAGGTTTCAGTCGCTTGTGGCAAATTCAGATCCATCACTGTCCATGGAATTGTGAATTCCCCAAAGCTCATACTGTATATGTTATCTAGTTGTCTCCATTGTGTTTAATTCAAAAGGAGAACATCAATGCACCACAGGGCAGACAGCTCTGTGAAATACACAAAAATAATTTATAAATAGAGTGGATACAAAAATCTGTCAGGAAAGCAAAACTGTACCAAAAGTGGGTGGAGATCGAGGTAAAACAGATCAGTCTGAAAACCCAATGAAATATCAATCTAAAGGAAAACAAGGTCAAGCCAAAAAGAAACACTAACAAAACAGAAACACTGAGGACAACGAAGAGACACAGGAGGCTTAAAGCGAAGAAAACAGGCAAACAGGAGAGACAAACTCAGAGGTGAGCAGCCAAAGAACACAGACAGCCTGACAACCGACAGGGGAAGACCATAGACTGTATATGAACCATTAACTACTTGGGAAATGGAGACAGGTGAAAACAGGTGAAACTGTGACCAGACAATCTATTAGGGCTGGAAAACAAGAAAATGGACAAAGTGCAAGCACCAGACACACATGAGCTCAGTGTGTAAATTTTCACACCATTTTTTTTATGTGTATCACATTAGAAACCGTTAATGGAAACATTTAGGGTGTGGTACAGTTGGCTTTTGACTTGTTGAAAGGTAATATGCTTACTGGGAGGTGGAAATACTTTTCTCTAATAAGTTCTGACACAGTACACATGTAACTCACGACTGATCAGCTGTTTCTTCCCCTTTTGCCGTCTTTGTCTCCAGACAGCATGAGACTTCCCTCATTGAGGGCAATTCCTGTCAACTTCTGACAAACAGTTGATTTTGTTTCCGGCTTTTTCTGCTGTTTATTACAATCATGTAAGGTAGTCTGTAGTTTCAGACAGGGAAGCTCAAGAGGCTTTAGGAAAACACTTTCAAACACAGCAGGTGATCTTCCAAAAAAAAACCCAAAAAACAAAGAAAACAAAACAGAAACCAAAGGTACAACAAAAATACCAACTCATGCTGTTCTCATTCACCTCTTTTTTCATTGTTTATCTGTCCTTGTACACCTTGAATATGAGCAAGTCTTAAATCTTAAGGAAGCACAGGAAACATATTGGTGTATTTAATAAAATAAATACTCTATTACATTTATTATTTGTCTGGAAATCTACAGAGCATCAGATGTTTGTCACTTTAAATGACTGAGAATGAGGCAACATGTTATATTATATTATATTATATTATATTATATTATATTATATTATATTATATTATATTATATTATATTATATTATAGGGAGGAAATGAGGCTAGAGGCATTTTTTCTACATTAGCTACCACTAGCATAACACACTTGTGGGTAAAAGAAGCACCAAGCCTCGATTATTTATTGTGGATTTGTGGAACATCAGTTGAGTATACTCTAAAGATCAGAGGCGCTTCATTGTCATGGTTACAATGTGCCAAAGTTTATATAAAAGACGGCTACTGATTCCAGCTCACAGTAATGGCCAACATGTTAACTCTTTGATTGTTTGCTCATGTTTGTTGTTTTGAGCATTTTTTGCTGTAAGCACACTAACTTTTAGTTTAACACTATGCATTTCTTGGCCTCAGACCTTCCCTAAAGCTTTAAATATTTCAGAGTGAGGCATTCCATGTGTACCAGCTGCCATCAAATATGGAGTCTCAAGTGCAACACCAGGAACACATTCACTGCATCACAGCATGCAAAGAGCCAAATTTCCCTCCGGTGACAACAAAAATATTGAATCACATTGAAGCGATTTCAGTTAATTTCCCCCCCTCATTTACATCCACATTTTGCATTGTTAGCTTTATTACTGGTTATGTGACGATCAGCATACATTTGTCTGCGAATCTGTCTCTGTCTGTCTGTGTGAAACATTACTCAAAAATGGATTTGGATGAAATTTTCAGGGGAAGTCAGAAATGACACAAAGACTGACTGATTAGATTTTGACAGTGATGCGACTTACGATCTGGATCCATGGCTTTGTTAAGTATTTCCCATCGCCAGATATAGCTGCCAACATGGCGTCGCTGTAACCATGATGTGAACACTCTATCAGTTACCTGCTAACGATCACATGATTGGGATTGACTGTGATTTACCAGTTGGAAATCATACAAGGAACAAATGATTAAACTGTGGGTGTTTCTGAGTCCCATCAATTCCTGCCATGCACTACATATTTAGGTCACACAGTGTAGCAAACCCCAGCCAGACAATTGTGAAGCTCCCAATGTTTCACAAAGCCTTTATTTACATTCAGCCGTCAGCCTTATTTTGAACACTTTTCACCTTTCTGTTCTTCACTCTTTTCTTCAGGAATCACCGTAAGAGCTTGTCACTATTCCAGCTAGGTGCTTCTAAGTTTAGACACATCCTTTGCTAGACAGCAACAGTGTGGAACCGTTTTCTTTCATCTTTATGTGAAATTTTTGACTTTTCGGCAGCATCTTCATCATGTCAAGAAACCGCTTCTCAGATAAGCACTTTCTGTGCTACTGGAATGGTGACAAAATGAAAGCCCATAATATTAAAAATACACCTTCAAAATAAAAGCATGGAGGGAACGATTATTTTAACACTAACAAAACAAAGGCTTGCCAAAAGTGATGAACTGATCAACACACCTTTATAAGGTTAATTTACACGCAATTCATTATAAATACATAACATGCACATGTATAACACATGTTTGTGTTCAGCACAAGGTCATTTTTTATTAAAGATTTCATCCGTCGGAAATGATACGCCAACTGAGCAGCCTTGGTGGAGTACTGTGTTCTCTGAGTGCTTTTATATACTGTATCATCAGAGACTAGAGTGACCTCAGAGATAATTTGCCTTGTTTATATTTCTGTCTGTGACATTTTCTTGTTATTGCATAAGGGAAATTTTAATCGGATCCTGTGTATTCTGTGCTTAGATGAGCCCTGAGAGAAAAAGGATTGGGTCCTGTCCTCGGATGAACTGTCTAAAGAACCTCCCTGTTATCAGTCATGCTTCAGTAAACTTCTGGCTGAGAGGGGGGAAAAAAAGAACTTCGGTAAACTCGCCAGTGAACCCAAAGCAGCACAGCATGGCTTGTGTGTCCCTTCCAGGGGTGAAGCTCTATGTTTTCTCGTTCCCCGTCTACCCCTCTCCACCTCTCCTTCTGTTTCCATCTAACCTTCACTCACCCTCCCTCCTCTGTCTGGATCACACAATCACTCTCTTTCTACTCTCTTCCCTTCCATCTCTCTCTCTAGTGAATGCCTCTGTAATTCCTATTCTTATCTACTCGTTGGCGCGAGGATAAGAGCTTCTTTACTTGCGTGCCCCTGCTCTCCACAGGGAAGGGGAGGCGCAGAAAATATTTTAAAAAACCAAAATTATATGCAGGGAACCAGGAAATAGGAGGACAAGGGGGAGGGAAAGAGGAAGGAAATGTTTTAAACTAGAATTGCATGCAAAGCAGAGCAGCGACAACAGGGCTGATAGAGAGAAACAGATTAAAATAATAAAATACATATATATATATATATATATATATATATATATATATATATATATATATATATATTTAAATAAATTATTGTTAAGCTGTTCACTTCAAGTTGAGCTAATCCTGTCTTTGGTGTGTTGTGTGTCTCTTGGCTCTGCACCGAATCCCTTCCAGGCCTCAGTGACAGAAAATAGGGTTTTTAAAGAAACTGGATACAACTCGACACACACTCTCACAGGGGTTTATCTGTGCGCACACATGCACTCACATCCATGCACAGATAACTTTGAGTTCTGGCAGTATGCTCAAAAAGGCACGTTGACAGTTCCACTCAGTCACACACACACAGTGGTGTGTGAGTTCAGCCTCGCCCGCCAGAGGATGTCAGACAAAAACTGCTCATTAAAAGATTTCATTAGGTTTCAATCAGGCCATAAGTAGGCCAGCTACACTATTAGAGAGTGAGTATTTGACTGAAACATGTCTGCAGGAGACATGATATAATCAATTAATCAGTGTATGTGTGTGTGTGACATCATTACAAAATGATTTAATGAAATACGACTTGAGGAGAAACTGAAAAGAACATTAAATTGAATCACTGCTGAACTGTTTTCTCTCCTCTGCTAAAAGTTTAATGTCGAGTTTGTCCTCTATGACTTTTGTTTGCAGCTGCACATCCAATGTGGTACCAGAGCTGGAAGGACTGGAGACATGATGACACAAAACCCAAGCTGACATCCTTAAGGCACCCAAAGATGATGACAAATAGATGGCGAACATAACTACAGGCAGATGAAAATTCAGAGTGGGAACAGAGTTGATCTCAGTTGTGAAATTTAGGGACAGAGGCAAGTGATGGATTCTGATCAGATTTGTTGAAAAGGGTAAACTCGGATGTTCATCTAGGGAAAGACAATGGCTTTTGTGTCATTTGCTTTTTATTCTCCCACAGATATAACATTATTCTTGTCTAACTCCTTCCCTTACAATTCCTGGGTTCATTCTGCACAAAGTTTATATTTTATATTAGGCACTAGCATTGTATTTGGAAACAAGAAAAGCACTCAGAGAGCACAGTACTCCGCAAAGGCTGTTCATCTCCCCACACCATTGTCTGAAATGCAGCATATTTTTGTTGAAATGCAGTATTTTTTTAGTTATTGATAATCAAAAATCATGGCAACATAGAACATGTGTAATGAGTGATATTTTATGGTATGGAAAGTACTGTGTTGTAATATACAAGTACAGCTGACAAAACAGAGATATGTACAATAGTTCAAGGCTAAAGCCATCATTTCTCCCATATAGAACATTAAAATGAACAATAATGATATCTTAGGATAAGCTTTCCTATCAGTAAATGTGCTCTGAAATAGTCCTTCCTCCACTGAGCACAATTTAAATGCACCAAATTACAAAAATGTCATGTTTTCAGGAGAATTCGTGCACAGTGTGTGACTATGTCATACGTCCTGCAGTCATGTTTCAGACAATGAATCACTGTGTGTGACATGATTTAACTGAAATATGACTCGAGGAGAAGCAGAACAACATTAAACTGAATCACTACTGAAGTATTGTCTCTGCTGACAAAAACAAAACAAAAGGCTGTCACGCTATCAGGCTCCCACTGCAGAATCATCACGGCCAAAACAATTCATAATGACATATTTGGAATATTTTTAGAAATATACATACAGAAAAAGCTAACATTCAACCTTTTAACATGATGAACTAACAAAATGTAGCATTGGAACACAAGAGCGATGGTGTCCAGAAAAGGGCCTCTGTTCTCCTATGCAAATATTCCTTTAAAAATCATCCATTTGTAGCTAGAACAGTCATTTACCACATCGAGAATGTCTAGACTGTATTTCTTATTAATGTTATCTTCATTAAAAAATATTTTCTTTCAAAAATAAGGGCATTTCGAAGTTACCTCAAATTTTTTGAACTACAGTATATATAGTATTTTTGAAAGTCGCTTATTTTTCCCAGGAATACATTTGTTAGCTTGTTGGTTTTGGATTTATTGACAAGAGACTGATCAGAGAGGAACGGAAAACAAAGCAAGATGTTAAATCTATACGCCACTTGTTGATTTAGAGTGAAGGCAGGGGAGTTACCAACTAACCTGAGCATGTTTTTGGACTGTACCTGGAGAAAACCCATGCATGCATTGGATGGGATTGGATGAGAACATGCAAACTCCATGCAGAAAGATCTCAGGCCCAGACCAAGATGTGAACCACTGATCTTGTAGCTGCAAAGTAACAGTGCTAACCACCAAGCCACTGTGCAGCCCTTTCCCACAGCAGAATAGGACAAAATGTGAAATAGATTATATATAATAAAAAATATTCAACACAGAATAATGCTCATATAGCAATACATGTTTGCAAGGATAAATAATGAGGCAGAACCTTCACATAAATAAAAAACGGTTCAACAGTGAAGCAGTTGAAGCACCATTTTACACAGATACAGAAACAGATACCACACCTAGCTGTTGGCTCACTTTACTGTGCCTTTAAGGTAAGCTAAGTTGAAGGACACTAAATGAGAAACTGGAATAATACAATAATTGGATTATGTTCATTTTGTCCTTTCTTACTATAAAATTCCGTTACTTTTAAACCCGACAAAACATGAAAAAGAAACAATTGGACGACTCACAAGAACACAAAAGAAAAAGCCGATCACAAAAACAAAAAACACCCATCACGGACCTCTGTAAAACAAATAATCATGTTATGGACTTGGATAGGGGAAAGATCATAACATCGGAGGCCAACAAACGATAGATCAAGCTGGCCATCGAGATCAGAGAGCGAGCGAGCTGCTCCATGAACCGGGACAAGGGGCCTACATCCTCTCGCATACCTGGGATTCCATCCTGCAGAGACCACCGGACGGCGGAGGATGTGGCCAATCAGACAGATTCTGAGAGATCTGTCAGATTGGCCACGTGATAAGAAGGACACGTCATCACACGTCAGACGACACTCTGAAGAGGACTGCAGATGCAGTCGAAACATGTCAGCAAGGTAAAACCATACTTTCCTTTTTGAGTTGTCAGTTTAAAAATAATGCCATTTTATAGAATAATACAATATTGATACAGCTGCTCACAGTTTCAGAACAAAATGACTCGTGCGACTTGAAGTAGTGGTGATACACTACTGTAGACATCTATTAGTTACTGTCATCTGAAAAAAATGATTGCAGTATAATATTTTAGCATATATATGCCGTTGTGAAACCTCAATGCAACATCTCATTCCAAATTTAACCAAAAATTCAATAAATGCAGCTAAATTTAGCACAATTTTTAAAGGAATATTCCCAACATTCTTGGTTTTTGAACCACAAGTTCCAACACAAACAACTTACTAAGCTTTGGAATATATTTTAACACACAACTATAGTTGTGTGCCGGGTAACGGCAGCAAAGAACCATCTGTCTATAGACAGATGGTTCTTTGCTGGGGTTACCTGGCATTTCACTGGCAGAGTTGCGGGCTGAAGGTCAGTCAAGTGGTGCTAGTAGGTACTAAATACTAGACAATTAACCTGACTTTAGCTGGAGTCTTTATCAGAACTTTGCTCTTTTAACACTATTGTTTTCTTTATGTTGCTTTGGTATCTGCAGGTGTTCTGCATTTGTTCAACTTCAGCCTCAAACTATTTTTTAAACAAATGAAACTAACAACTGAGACTATAAATTAAATTATTTGGGAAGCAGGATCATTTTCTCATAGAATACAGTGTGACTTCTTTTTGCAACCAGAGCAGTCGCCCCCCGTTGGCTGTTGAAAGAAAACACCTTTAAGGTCCCTTTGCACTGACTACACTGAGCCAGCGTTCATGGGAGGTCTCCTAGGCTTTTGGATTCCATCTCTCTTACTCTTGGATAATTTATCACATCATACATCAGTTATATTAATTTAGAACCTTATTCAGCGGGTGACCAACAGGCTAGCATCTGTGGAAGGTCCAGTATGGATCTGATAACCTCCATCTTTCTAACCCTACAGGACCAAATGCCACAAAAACACCAGTGAAACAAGCCATCCAAGCACTAGTTGAGTTTAATATAAAATGAACACAAACATAAGGCCAGGAAGGCTATTTGGAAGTAAAGAAGAAGCAGCGCCTAAAAACAAGACAAGCTATATTTACTATCGCTATTATTATTTGATTATACAAGGACCAGAGGGCAGGATGCCAGATGAGCACTGTCCCAAACAAAGAAAAAGGACCATAATATTGCACCAATATCTGAAACAACTCTTAAAAATGCCTTGAGGCATAAATATTACCACTGAATGAATTTCTGCTCAATCTCACCACATAAAGAATAAATAAATATAGATAGAAAATAAATTTAAAAAACAATATTCCAAAAAATATCCCATGCACCCAAGGCCCAGAGGGCTTGATTATGACTGACCCAGTCGTTTGCTGCTATTTGAGCATGTGGTGGTGAGAGGTAAACGTATAGAGACGAGTGCACATAAATAACCAACAGGGACGCTGAGTAGAAACTCTGTGGTAATGCAAGGTGACAGTATCTGGAATGGGAAAACACAAGTAAACTGGGTTACCTCTGAGGAGTGGAGGAGAGAAGAAATAATAGCATAAGGGGTGAGGAGAGGGAGATGATGATCAAAAGGAGATTAAGGAGGAGAGGTGAAGTTTAAATAGAGAATCAGAAGGAGAGGAAAGGGAGGAGTGCAGAGAAAAAAAGAGGAGAGGACAAAAGGGTGAGGGAGAAGTTAAGGATGAGGAAAAAGTAAGAGAAGGGAATGAGGAGAAGGAGAGGCAGTGAGCAAAAGGCTGAAGTAAGAAAGTGAAAGGACAGAATTAAAAGGCATGAGGAGAGCAGCAAATGATGTCAAAAAGGGACGAGGTAGGTGATGAAGAGAGAGGTCGTAGAAACAAAGGCTAAAAGAAAATGGAAGACAAAATAAAAGGAAGAAAAAGTGACCATAAGAAGAGCTAAGATGGAAAGGAGGAAAAGGGATGTAAAGTAAATCAGGGAACCGACAGCGAATGACAATGACAGAGAAGAGGCAAAGAGGAAAGACTATGACCTTCATATATGAATTGTCAACTGCTTGTTTCCATAGCAACCATGAATCATCTATTACTTGTATGTCACTCTGCAAATTATTGTGTCTGCGTCAGTGTGTATCGGTACAGATTTGTGTTGTAAGACTTTAATCAGGTGTTTAAGCTAGTTTTTTATCGAGAGATCAATAAGGGAGGACCTGTGTGTGTATGTGTGTAAGATGAGGATCAGTATTGCAGTCAGTGAAACTTTATCGATGGATCAGTCAAGAAACAAATCTTCAGAGAGAGATTAGTACCTCAAATGCTTGAATACAAGCCTGCAAATACATCAACACACACACACAAACACACACAGACACACAATCCAAACACATGCACACAAATAAACATGTTGCACATCTCGTGTTTGGTGGCATTTCACTGGCATTTACCAGAACTGTAAATGGCAAAAGGTTGTGAACCTGAGGGGACGTCTGCATTTCGATGCAGCACCTTTGAACCACTCTGTCTCCAGGCTGACATGAAATATAGAGTCAAACGTCAAGTGCCCTGATATAACACTTGTCAGTTTGATGTCATCCAAACGTTCAAGAGATCTCTGATGTGATGGGAAAGTGCACTGCAGGGCCCAGCAGTCCCTTAAAGGATTATTTACCCTCACTCACTATGCTCTGTGGTCCAGTGGTAATGTGGATCTTCATTCACTCATTAATGACCATGATGTCTGATGTTACAGTGAGCGTATTGTGCCATTCCCTGTCCTACCGCTGTGTTGTGTTCTCTCACTATCCTAGCTTATTCACCATATTTAATTTGATATTAAGGTTGCCACCCGTCCCTTAAAATACGGAATAGTCCTTTATTTGACAATTTATTGTAATTTGTAAATTGTAATTGTTCCGTATTTTCATAAATGTCCCATACACGTCTGTCACACACACACAGAAAATGGAATATAAAAGAAATCTATATAATTACAACCAGAGCCACTTTAACCCAAAAGAAAGGGAAATGCAACCAAAACATCAGTAACACGAACTACTTAACAAGAACACAAGTTCCTACCAAACTCTAGTAAAACTGCATAATAAACAAAATAAAACATAGGAAATATTAAGGGCAGCCAGTTTCATCTTCCTTAGACCTATGTAGCGAGGACCCAATGCGAGGTCCAGCGGATACACTTCTCTGTTTGCCGGTGTCATTTAGAAATCTGACCCCCGGGTCACTTTTCTATATAGAATTCTGACCCGCGAGTCAGAAAACTGACCCGCCCCATAGAATTGTGACCCACTATATGAAATTTTAAATTTTGCTAATAAAAACGTTCTGCTATACTTACTTACTAGAAAAACATCTTTTCACCATCATAGCCTATAATTTAAGTATGTTAATAAACATTCTACAAAGTACATTTCTATATGTATGTATGCATGTATGTATGTACATATGTATGTGATAGAAGTATTCTTCCTGCAATATATATATATCAGATTAATCCATATTAATTTCAAAATCTGCAAATATGACAATGTCAAGTGTCAGACATCCACCTGACATCCATGAGTACATACCAAGAGTTATCAGCCGATCAGCTTCAGCAGAATGGAATCCAGTGAATTTGACAGCATATGTGCTTTTCTCAACAGTCCACAAGTAGCCAGGGTAAGTTGAATAAAGTATTTAAACTTGTGTTTATATTACTTATGTGTTGTGACTTAGGTCACTTTTCCATGCTATAGAATATTGACCCCACTCTGTATTATGCTAGTTATTTAATGTTTTGTAACCTAGGTCACTTTTCCATGCTATAGAATATTGACCCCACTCTGTATTATGCTAGTTATTTAATGTTTTGTAACCTAGGTCACTTTTCCATGCTATAGAATATTGACCCCACTATGTATTATGCTAGTTATTTAATGTTTTGTAACCTAGGTCACTTTTACATGCTATAGAATAGTGACCTCAGGATTATTATTATTTTAATGTAAATACAATGAATTTGTAAATAAAATCATCTTTTTCAATAATGTGTTGTAAAGTGTTCATCCAGTCTCTCTTATATGCTATAAAGTACTGGCCCTCATGATTTTTCCTATAATCTTATATATTATTATTATTATATATAATTATTGCAATATTGAAAAATATCATGTATTTGTAAAACACAATAATATTATTTTAATTTTCATGTGTTTAAATATTTTTTTACAGAACAATTCAAGGTCTGCTGCGCCATCAAGCTGGTCCGAATGGAGACAGGTTTGTGTTCTCATCAGGAGCGAACCGAACTGGAGTTCACATAGAAGCGGACCGTGGTCTCGGTCCAGTTCCACGGGTCAGAATTCTATAATAGAAAAGTGACCCGTTTCCATGGGGGTCAATTTTCTATCTGACACCGGTCCTGTCACGGGTTTCCTGGTTACAGACGCTGCTGCTCCCGTGTGTTTAAAAATGTCTACACCCGAAACTCCACCACTTCCAAAGAAGCAACAATGTTTTCAAAATCACAGACTGGAAGATTGGAACCCTGGCAATAGGTACAGGGCAAACTGTGTTTTCTGTTGCTCATAGACTAGCTGAAGTAAGGCAGCATCAGGAGACAAACGTGTAAGAAACATGAGAACAGAGAGGACCCAACGAGCAGGTCACAGTTTATCATCATCTAATCATCTCCTTAAGTCCCTTTGGTAAGGGACATCAGTACATGGTTGTGAATTTACCAGAGGATGATTATAGTCAGACTAATGTGGCCGTAGACTCGACAGTATTTTAGTGACTCAATAAATGCCTAAGTTGTTTAATAGTATTTTAAATGCTTTTTATTTTTTAAATATCATTTATTTAATAGCCTATATGTGATCAATAAATGGCCTTTGCCTATCTAAAGAAAAACTCAGAACTCTGATATGTTAACGGTACTAAATAAATAAGTCAGTAAATACATTCATACACACATAAATAAGTTAATACATTCATTGTGTTAAGAAAAGATTTAGATGGGAAAAATATCTGTAGATAATTTCTTTGTACAGTATTCTACATTCAATTGTTTATGTTTTTGCAGAATACAGTATTGCACAGTGGTTTGCCATTACATTTTATTCGTATGGTTTCACTGTTTAAAATGGTGCCACATCTTTTCAGACAGAACCTGTGATCATAAAACAATACAAAACTCTTAGTTTTGTGTTAATAAAGCACTTAAAGCTTTAAGTATGACTAAGTGCTTTTTTCAAAATTAAATATACCACTCCTTGGGTGATTGTGGCCCCGCGTTTGGTAAAGTTGGAAAGATATTCACAGATTCAGACTTCCAGCATCAATAACTCATTAGATATAGATAAACGATGCCTCTTTCTCATCATTGTAAGGCAGATGTTGTGCTACAAGCCCAGTTTTATCAAAAGTAGCTGTCTTTCAAGTTGCAGAAATAACATTGGTGTCTGTGAGCAGCCGGCTGTGAAGAGGGACTGTCTGCAAATTGCAAAACTGCTGCAACAGCAAAGAGAGACACAAATATTCAATAACTTCACTCTGTACTCTGTAGTGTCAACAGAATCATGCAGCCTTCAACTGGCTCCTGTTGACACCAGTGTTATTCCTGCAGCTTGAAAGACAGCTTCTTTTGATAAAACTGGGCTTGTAGCACATTGTCTGCCTTACAACTGTCAGGCCAGCTGCAGCTGGTCCTAGTTAGCTCTGCTCTGTGCTCTCTCTCTCCCTCTTTTTCTAGGTTGGTTCGGCAGGCAAGAATGGTACAGGTGTTTCATATTTCGTGATCATGATCAATTGGCACAGGAGCAGCTGGGGACAGCCAATCACATCCTTCGTCTCTCGCTTTATAAACGGATGCTGCCCACCTCTCTGTGCTGGATTGTAACATCCCCTGTAAATCCTCTCAGTCAGTCAGTCAGTCAGTCAGTCTTGCTACCATACCGCCAGTGCTTGCTCTTAATTCATTTTCTGTTTCCTCCATTCCAGTCTACGTCACTCCTGGAGCCGCCTGATCATTCACCCTGCCTACAACGAGATGAGATTCAGCTGTATTGCCTCCGTAACCTGGCATTCTTCCTATCAACCTGTGGCAGTAGTCCATCATCTGCCCCCCAAACGGCCAGCCGTCTTCAACCCGCTCCAGCTGCCCGAAACCCAGTCTGAGCATCCTGATTCCCTGTGTTAAGTAGTTGAGAAAGAGAACCACTCGTTTATAAAGATTAAGCTTGAACTGAGCCTTTAGTGATTTACTGTCTACATTAGGGCTAAGCAGACCCGCTTTAGTATATCTCTGTCATTAGGTATCTTCTGCCGTGTTCGTGTCTGATTTGTTTTGATTCGTGGATTAGGTTTTTGAGAAACCCCTCTGATTTGCAACGCGTAGTTACTGGAGAATTTGACCCCCGTTCCGCTAGTCAGCGCAATTTTGGTTTAAGACTGTTGCCTAAATTCTGTTTTAGATTGGTTTCCCAGAAACGTTTCCTGGACTGGGATTTGTAGTCTTTTTGTTTATGGTAAAAATAAATCCTCAAAACCTAAGAACCGCTGTCTGTCGTTTCCTGCGCCTGAGCTCCTCCACTTACCCATAACAACAACAATGGGAAAGAGGCATTGTTTATGTTTTGACAACATATATCTAATGAGTTATTGATGCTGGAAGTCTGAATCTGTGAATGACTTCAATTTTACTGAACTGTGGCCCTGAGGAGTCGTGGTGGGCGTCCTTTATTTTCGTTTCTGAAAGGTAGCAACCCTATTTGATATTCATCAAATCTCTCTGTATAACGCTAATGTTTTGAATTGTAACACACTTGTTCTCTTCAAGCACCTATCACGAAAAGTCTCGTACTTAATTCTAGCTTAATCTGTCATCTCTAGCTTAGCAGTTAGCATGGCTTCTCTCTCTCTCTCTCTCTCTCTCTACAATGCAAAGTTGTAAACAATTAAATGTGGTTTGTTAATTGTTAGATCTCTCTCATCTAAATCTCTGTTCATAAATGATTTGATAACTGATCACCAGATTTATTTGTTCTGTTTGAATGAAACCTGGTTGTAGCAGGAAGAATATGTTATTCTGAATGAATCAACTCCTCCTAGTCATACTTACTGTCATATTTCTCAAATCACAGGCCGAGGAGGAGTAGTAGCAGCAATCTAACACTCTAGCTTAATAATGAACTGCAGATCTAAACCTAGTTACAGCTCATTTGAAAGTCTTAGGGTGCTTTCACACCTATGCCTTTTGGTCCGCTTAAAGCGGACTGGAGTCCTGCAAATACGGTTCATTTGGGCTTGTGTGAAAGCAGACCAGATTTTTTTGGTTCGAACTAAAGAACTGGACCGAGACCACGGTCCGCTTCTATGTGAACTCCCAACCCGGTCTCACGGGGATTCGTGAAACTGTCACGTAAGTTTTAGTTTCGGTTTCGTGCGCACCAACACGATTTCGTCATGTTTTTCGTGCCGCTCACCACGAAATGTTTTTCGCTGTGGTAATCACATCTGAAAGTGGTTTATACCGGCGGATTCATGACGATCTAAGCTGTCCATCGGCGTATACTGCTTGTGTGATTGCGTTTGCGGCCGCCGGCCGCCGGACATTCTTGAAATTCCTATGCAAATTGGTAAGTGTACCACCGGCTTATGGTTAGGTTATGGTTAGGGTTATGGTTAGGGTTATGTTTAGGGACGATGTCATGCAAAATATAGCGTTGGATTCGCCACGGTTTTACATTAAAAATATAATATACACATTCTTTTGAAATACGTTCTGAGTGGCACGAAAAGTCCGCCGTTTAAAATACATTGGTGCGCATTTCGTGGTGAGCGGCACGAAAAACATGACGAAATCGTGTTGGTGCGCACGAAACCGAAACTAAAACTTACGTGACAGTTTCACGAATCCTCGTGAGATCGGGCTGGAACTCCAGTTCGGTTCGCTCCTGATGAGAACACAAACCTGTCTCCATTCGGACCGGCTTGATGGCGCAGTAGACTTTTTGGTCTACGGGAGCTTCCGTAGCAGCCTGCACAGGGAATTTTGGGATAACGATAACGTCTTGCAATGCATCTTCTCCGTGCCAAAAACGACTGTGTAATGTTCTCGTACCGAATGCGAGCTTCATGCTGGAACAATAGCAGTATTTGTGCTTGCTGCATAAAGCAATGATACGAATATATGGCAACAAGAACGAACAGGAGAGCATAGTTCATTGTTTACGAATAAACCTCGATCCATGGAATAAACACAGCCTGTTGTTTTCTTCCGGGATTTTTCCCTCTTCACATGCTGCGCCAATCAGTGTTCACCTACGTCATCTAAAACACCTTATTTTTTGAACAGCGCCGACAAACAACTGGGGGGAGATATAACATTCATCGTAGTTGGTTCAACTGCGAAAACACTGGTGTGAATGCGAACTGAACCAGTTGAAAAAAGCAACATTGTAACAACTTTTGGGTCCAAACGAACCACTCTAATGGACTAACAGGTGTGAAAGCACAAAGTCTTAGTCTCTCACACCCAGACTGAAAAAGCTCAGAAAATAGTTTTATTTGTTGTTATATGTCATCCCCCTGCTCCTTAATCTGGACTTTTACCTCAATTCACAGACTTATTTTCTGACTTAGTGCTTCAGTCTGATAAAGTCATTACTGTGGGTGACTTTAACATTCATGTTAACATCGATAGTGACAGCCTTACAACTGCATTTAGTTCATTATTGGACTCAACTGACTTTTCTCAATGTGTAAATAAACCATCTCACAATTTTCATCACACCTTTGACCTTGCCCTGACTTATGTCATAGAAACTGAATAGCTAATAGTATTTCACCAGAATCCTCTTCTCTCTGACCATTTTTGGTAACATTTCAATTTACAACTATGGACTGTACAGCAGTTGAGAATAAACATCATTACAGTAGATGTCTGGCAACGCTGTAACCAAATTTAAAGAAGTGATACCATCACTATTAGCACCATTTACTGATAAAATGGAGGGCAGTTATTATAACTTTATCCCCACATAAGTGGATTACTTTGTTAATAATGCTGCAGCCTCACTGCGTACAAAGCTCAATAGTGTTGCACCTTTGAAAAAGAAAGTTATATCTCAGACAGGACCTGCTCCTTGGCGTAATTCCCAGCTGCAGACTTTAAAGCAGGCATCATGAAAACTGGAAGGGAAGTGGTATTCCTCTAATTTAGATGAAGTTCAAGTAGCTTGGAAAAATAGTCTAGGAATTTTTTTTTTTTTTTTTTAAAAAGCTCTTCGTAATTCCAGAACAGCATATTATTCATCATTAAAAGAGGAGAACAAGAACAATCCCAGGTTTCTCTTCAGCTCTGTAGCCAGACTGACGAAGAGTCTGAGCTCTGTTGAGTCTTGTATTCCTTTAGCTTTGAGCAATAATGACTTCATGAGCCTCTTTACAGATAAAATGCTATGATAAGAGTAAAAATTAATCTGGCCCTTCCTACAACTGTTACAGATGTATCATCAAGTACAGTTGCTTTAGAATTTGCTGTAAGACCTGATGAATATTTAAACTTCTTCACTCCTATACATCTCTCTGAACTAATTTCAACAGTTTCCTCATCCAAATCTCCATCATATCTTAACGACCTTATATATCATATCATCTTAACGGAACTCTTTGTTCTCAGACTGCAGACTTACTTGTGGTTCTCATAATTTCTAAAAGTAAACTGGGACGCAGAGCCTTCACAGTTATCAAGCGCCTCTCCTGTGGAACTAGCTCCCAGTTTGGGTTTGGGAGGTGGACACCCTGTCTATTCTTAAGATCAGGCTTAAAACCTTCCTTTTTGACAAATGTTATCGTTAAGGCTGATTTGGGTAACCCTTAGGGGGTTAGTTGGAGTCACAACTGATTGCTTCTTTGACTTCTCTTAGCTATTCCCCTAGTTATGCTGCTATAGGCCTCGGCTGCTGGGGGACCTCTTTTGATGCACTGAGTCTTTCTACCATTCCTATATATGTACTATATATACCATTATTGCATTCACTTTGTATCCCCCTGTGTCCTTTCTCCAAGTGTCCCTGGTCCCAGAGCTGGATGCTTCAGATCTGTGGTTGCTGTCCCACCAACTGGTCTAGTCTCCAACATTTCCACTGTGGGATGCTGCTGCTGACCTTCATCCAGCCCACTGTTTCCAGGTGCCCATTTCCACCAGTCTACTCTGCATTGTCCTTACCATACTTGATATGCTCATCTACACACTGTTTGAATCTTACTTACCAGCTATATAGGTAGCATATTTAATGCCAGACCCTTACACCATAACAGTGAACTTATGAATCTGTTTCAGTGTTAGCTTGTATTTTGTATGTGTCATCTATCTTATCATGCATGTATCCAATTGTGTGTTATATGTTCCTTGTTCCCCATACCCCTCTTCTCTTGTCCTTCTCCCTCCCCCTCCCCCACTTCCTCTACCTCTTCTGTCGCTGCCAGCCCGCCGGCCAGTGGCAGATAGGTGCCCCTATATGAGCCGGGTTCTGCTCACAGTTTCTTCCCGTTAAAACAGAGTTTTTTCTTGCCACTATCACCTTAGGGCTGGCTCTTCAGGCATATAGGTTCTGCAAAGCATCTTGTGACAATTTGAACTGTAATTAGCACTATATATATAGATATATATATATATATCTATATATATATGGCATGCCTATGGCATGCCGTTTAGGAAATTATATATATAATGAAAGTCGATATATATATAATGAAACTTGATATATATATAATGAAAGTTGATATATATATAATGAAAGTTGATATATATATATATATATATATATATATCAACTTTCATTATATATATATATCGACTTTCATTATATATATATATATCAACTTTCATTATATATATTTCAAATCTTTTTTTCCTACCGAGCCCCGGAAGGGACATGTCCGTATGGCGAAGCGACAATGAAGGACACTCACCCGGACGAGAATTTTATTGAGTTTTATTTTGAAATCGGCCTGAAATACACAGACATTCAAGCAGTGCGGTGCGCTCAGAGTCTGCCATGCAGACCAGCGATCCTGATAATGGTAAGTTTTATTTCTCCAACATCCTGCTGTTATCCTACTATGAATACGCTAGCTACAACAGTCCCACATCAGTATTATGAACGTTCCGCCAGCTAACGCAGTGATTAGAGGTTGGCTTTGAACTATTGTTTGCCAGCCAGTTAGCCGCTGGTAAGCTAACAAGCTATGAAACAACTCCTTATAAAACCGGAGGAAAGCAGCAGCAATATTTCAGTCCAAGACCTGTATTCAGAACCTCCCACGCTGTTACACGATGACCCATTAATCATTTTACTGAACTATATGGTTATCATTGAAATTTCCCTTGAAGAACCAGTGAACTCTTTGCGAACACATTTTAATTTATGTGTTGATTATGTTTCGTATCAGTAATACAAGTCTAAAAAACTGATTCAAATGATCAAGTTAACACAATGAAGTAAAGAGTACTGGTAATCTGCAGCTATTTTCATAATTTCAAGGTAAAATTCTGATGTGTGATTTTCTAGCTTTGCAGATGTGGAAATCCAATGCACTGATTTCTTATACACAGATGCTTTTGGTGTTTTTTGTTGTAAAATAAAACAAGGCATTTATCACTGTTGGAAATGATTACAGGTATTATTTGTAACACTTTCTAACATTGTATGGACAAAGCAATAAATCAGTTAATGGATAAAATCATTTCTATTACAGATGCTATCAACAGCATGTCTTGTTCATTTTATTTAGTTGTCGGCCTTGGATGATGAGGTCCAGTTACCAGGAGCACTAGTCTGCAGCTTACTGGTTCCGTCCTGCAGCTCCTCCACGCCGTCCTCCTCTCTACAGACCAAATCAAGTAAGATCTGTTTAGACTATGCAGACATCAACATGATCAGTATGTTATCTTTTGACCCATCCTAAAATCACAAAATAGAACATTTACTTTAAGTTAACTGTGTTTATGAAAATAGAAAATAATTACTGACAACTAGTACTTTTTGGTGCTTTTATGCAGGAAAAGGGAACCAGGAAGCTGCTGTGGATCCTCTGCAGTATCTGGAGAGGTCAGAGGAACGGTTCTTGGAACAGATCGGAAGACACCAAGACGTGACCTCTGCCATGCTCCAGAACATCCAGAAGATGAATGAAAACCTTGGTTGCACTGATGGGACGCATGGTGTCGGTGCTGGAGCAACTGTCCCAGAATTAAACTGCATTGTTGACTATTGGCTTTTCTAGAAAATAAATCTTTTTTAGTACTTCACCTGTTTTGTATTTTACTCATGCACTTTGGGTGAATAAACAGAAATTTGTGATGAGAGATGCAAATTTTGTCTATAATCTACAGAGACTTTATTCAGTGTTCAGTGCACACTTTTGTTACACACATTTTGACAGATAAGCAGTTGTGCTTTTCAAGCAGATTTTAGTCAGAAACATCAGTAGCATATGTTTTTTTTTACTGTTACACCAATCTAGGTAGATAAACAGCACTACTGCAGCAGACATATTATTGAAATGTGCTTCTATTATGTGTCTACATACACTGCTCACAAATAGTTATTCAACTTTTGGGTGAAATTGATGGAAAATATAAAAAGTGCATGCTGTAGTGATATATCATAAAAGTAGGGTATTTAGCTAGAAACATGCAATAGTGATTTCCTCATCTCAAAAACTTTATTGAATCAAAAGCTAACAACAGTGGAGGGTATGTCACAATAAAAATGTCTCAGTTTGGACAGAACAGCAGCCTTCAGCTGAAATCCAGTACAATTGTGTCCCACCAGTGGCGTGATCATGGATGTGTCCAGGCAGCAGCTGACCTCTGCCTCGTAATTAGCCTTAAGACCAGCTATAAAGATAAACATAGATATTATCATTATCATCAACATATGGTGCATGTGTTTAACCTTTAAGCTATGTAGGGATGCAAATGTAGTCGAAGCTAAGTAGCTAAGCTAATGCTAACACGTTCAGTGTTCAGAATCAAAACATCTCTAAAAATTACCTGTTTTCTCAAACGTAGTCGCCGTTCCCTGTGACAACCATGAAGACAGATAGATAATCACAGAAGAGCTCATCTGAAGAGCAAATGTCCAATAAGGTTCCTGTTTTTGTTTGCCATGTCCTTCCAGGGCTCAGTAGGAAAAAGTCTGAATATATGGAATGAAACTTTGAATAGATGGAATGAAAATCTGAACATTCTATATTCCGACTTTCATTATATATATATCTCAACTTTCATTATATATATATCAACTTTCATTATATATATATATCAAGTTTGATTATATATATATCAAGTTTCATTATATATATATCGACTTTCATTATATATATATCAAGTTTCATTATATATATATCAAGTTTCATTATATATATATCGACTTTCATTATATATATATATCAAGTTTCATTATATATATATCGACTTTCATTATATATATATCAAGTTTCATTATATGTATATCGACTTTCATTATATATATATATCAAGTTTCATTATATATATATCAACTTTCATTATATATATATCAACTTTCATTATATATATATCGACTTTCATTATATATATATCAAGTTTCATTATATATATATCGACTTTCATTATATATATATCAACTTTCATTATATATATATCGACTTTCATTATATATATATCAACTTTCATTATATATATATCGACTTTCATTATATATATAATTTCCTAAACGGCATGCCATATATATATATATATATATATATATATATATATATATATATAGCAACAGCAAATTTAATATTATTTCTTACTTCAGGACATTTGTGAAGTAAGAAATAAAGATTGTGCAATATATCACCAGTTAGTAATAGTATATAGCAATTTATCTGCTGGAATGCTTTATTGCATGAAAGCTGATTACTGACTTGATATGAAAGGACCACTGTTTTTTAGTGAAGCAATTTATCATCCAAAAATGTTGTTCACACATTGATGTCACCTCTTAGATGAACTGTTTTGGTAATCCTCTGATATGTCAAGCTTGTTATGTCTGAGACCAACTTTTTCACTAAATCTAACCACTTTTCAAACTTCTCTGATGACCTCTTCTGAAAAGCACCAAATGCTAAATCTAACACATTTTAGAGAAGCTTAAGCAACTCTCCATAGCAGTGCATTGCCAGCAGAGCACTGCCAGTGTGAGAACTTGGTGTTCCACTACAGGCATAACTCTCTCTCTACAGCTATTTAATTCTGTTCAGTGAGTTGGAGAGATGACCAAATCTTTTTACTGCAAGGCAGCTGACACGGACATTAATAAGTGTGAGTGAAAAAATAAGCATAGAAGAATACATAAATACAGCCTTTAGCTGCTTTCCATTAAAAGCAGGGGGTAACACTAAAACAGTCATTTGTAGGTATAAATGCTTCTTCAAATCCAAAAAGCAAACAGAACCTGCAAAGCGTTCTTGTAAATAAGAGTTGAAGTAATCCATTGAAAAGAGAATTTAAGATATTAGCAGTAAGCGTGAGATGTAAATATATTTTGCTATAGTCTCAGACATTTCCAGAATTAGCATTAATGACTGGCCATTGGAAAGTCTGGAAGTTCCTGTGAGGGCATTATATTGCTTCCGTCGATATCCAGAGCAAGCAGGAAGCTGAGTTGTATTTCCTCTTTTAGAAAAGTGACAAAAAAAACTTTGATTGAATGACAGTATGCTACTGCTGTATATTTACAGATTATTCAATGTTGCATAGTATCCTAATCCTCCGTCCCAGTATCAGCCAGCCTTGTGATCTCACCCTCCCACCAGTCACATATATATGAATGGTGCCTGTGACTGTCTACATTGTACAGGCCTGTGCTCTTCTGCAGACTTACTTTTCTACTGAAGTTGTCCTTTTATGCTGTATTGCTGTTTTGGTGATTGTTGTATCATGTGATATAAGACATATTTCCACTGGAATGCACAAAAACATGTTATCTTACATTATCCATCCAGAGCTAATACAATTGCAGTACTAGTAATCCAACATGATTCAAATGTACAAGACTGAGTTATCTGTTTTTGCAAATGAACTCTTCATATGAGGGAGAAGACTTTTCATAAGTTACATTAATTTTACTGTGACTCTTTTGAAAGCTTTAATAAACCCTGCATCATTAAACTAGAATTATATTTTTGTTTGTCCATCTGTCACCAGCCTTTTCTGCTGCCTGAGCAAATCCAATACACATCCTTAGCCTTCTAATATTGCCAAGGACCTATCATTGTACTGTGATACAGGGCAGCAGCACAGTGTGGGAATTTATAAAGGAACTCTAACAAGAGGCATCACATACCTGCTGAGACTTTTTTCACTATACTAAAAGTCTAAATGTCACCAGATTGACTATAAATGCCAAAAAGGATATACATGGAACTGTACAGCTCCACAGAATGTCATTATTTGAGTTATAGGTTCATCAAATGAGTCCAGTACAGCTTTTTCCTGAGAGGGACAATTGACATTTTGCATTTTACTCTGCTGCATTTCTTCACTGGACATTTTTCAAGCGAGGAGACACAAGTTTCAGCACCGGGTGGTTTATGTTGGTTAACATTCCTCACTTAAAACAATGGTTGCTGATAGCCACATGCTGTATGATTAATGAGACGTTTAAATAAAATAATTTTCCCTAAAGGGATACCTTGACATTTTAAGTTTATTCTGTTGTTTTTCTACATCACTCACTTGGCTCACTTGTGTGCCTCTAAGCTGTATTTGTCCCCCACTCACCAGTTTTCCTGTTTTACCATCCAAGATGTTTGTGATTGCATCCTGAAAAGATATTACCTCCGACAACTTACACGAAAGTTAGAAATAAATCAAAGCTCGATTTAACAATAATAGTGTTTTTATAACCTGCTGAAGTTTAGTATAGTTGGGCAGGATCTTGAAAGGTTACACGACTTAAAGAAGGCATTAGACCATTTTACAAAAAGACTTTACGTCACAGTGGGACAGTCGAGGAGGTGAATAAGTGCTTCAGTTGCAAGGACCTTGCCTACCTCCTTATGCACTGTGGCAGAACAAAGCAATTGTTAATGTTATGAGCAACACCTGTGCTTTACAAAGTGCCACAGGTCTACTCATAATAATACTCTAAATGATCTGTTAATACCAGAATCCTGCTGTTACATGTTGACTGTTTCTGTAATCTACCATGTTGATTATAGCATGGAGACCACAGTGGAACTGCTCATGTAATCCCATTATTTGTTTGAGGTCATTTTTGTAATGTATTATAGCAAGACAGAGGTTTACAAATGGGCCAGTAATCATGAAAATATAATTAAGAGCACCTGCTGTTGATGCTGTAGTGTTCAGCATGCAAGAGGACATCAGGGATTAGAGTTTAGCTGAGCCCACTCAGGAAAACACACAAACTATGAATATGCAAGTATGCAAACACACTCACTATTATGTGATGCTGAGGGTGGTGTTTGATAGGAGTTTGTCGAAGCTGTAGAGGTCATGGAGAGATTACAGTGTCTCACCTTACTTTACCTTAGACATTTGATCAAATGCTCAATGCCTCACTTGACACAGATTCTCACCTAAAAATTGTCCAGTTTACCCAAGAAAGAGAGCTCTCACGCCTGCTCCCCAGCTTGCGATTTAAAAAATCAGAGCCAGCAACATCAAGGCACACACTTAACCACAAGGATATCCAGTGCACGTTGAGCAAAAACTAATGCCGACATCCTCAAAGTTTCTGTGGGAGTCATGCATTTGGTTGAGGTTGTGCATCACGCAGCTTAATCCAAAGTGGCAGTGTGCCCTCTGAGAGATTAAGAAAGGGCAGAAGACATCTGAGGTGGCGCAGAGTGTTGGCAGCCGCACAATATGGTGTGACCGAGGCAACTAAAGTGGTTTAGCAAAGAGCCCAGGGAGTTTCACTGCTACTTGCCATATCTGGAAAGGAAGTTCTGTCCCACTGGCCAATTTTTCAGTATCTTTGATTTGGAGGGTTTTTATTTAGATGCACTTTGGACTGCTTTGATCAAATCCATGCTAACTATGAGATCAGCTCCAGCTAGTGTGGAGGTCAACACAGACAGCAGAGAAATTGAGACACTTTATTTTAAGATCCCAGAAGAGTAAACAGCATGTTTGTGAATTTGTGGTGATTCTTTTAAAACAGATGAGAGGTGGGGGACACAGAAATTGCCATGTTAGCATTTTCTAAACAGTTATGGGATATGCGCTGATTTGCCTGATAAGCAAGAGGTAAATGAAAAGGTCATGAATATTCTTATCTTTGTTAGCTACTAATACGTTTACAGTTCCTTGCAAGGTTATGTGGCGACATGGGTTTAGGTATAGAGATACCATATGTCACTGCGACAACGTCACCTGGGAATTACACCCAGGAAATCCTAGCTATGGTTTATGTTTATTATCTCTTTGTACTAACAAGGCCACCCAGGTTCCAATACCACAGGGGTGAGATGTTTAAATAAAACCAAATTTATTAACAAATTTATATCAATGAAAATATATATAATAATGTCACACACCAGGTAAGCACATTCAGAATGGGCAAGGGGGAGTAAGAACCGGACTGGGGCTTACCATGCGGCAGAGCAACCAAAGGAGAAGGAGGGTCCTCAAATGAATCACCCGTGACACTGCAAATACACGCACACACAAAACCAGAAAAATGGTTTTGTGTTGGTCACCATTATGCTGCTAAACCTCCTCTGACCCAGTGGGGCATGGACATAGGACCTCTGGGGATGTACTAGGGAACTCAGGTGAACACTTTAGCTCTGTTGTGGTCCTGAGGTCATTCCTGAGCAGTTTTTGCAGTGTGTTGGGGTGCACTGTGCAGCTGAGGGTGGCACATGTCAGGAAAGACTGCTGTTGCCATACGGGGTTGGGGGATTGGGGAATTGCTTGACCTGCAGTGTTTAGATTGGTGGTACATGTCAAACATCCACATGAATGTCATGACTCAAGGTTTCCCAGCAGAACATTACATAACAAGATGATCAATGTTATTCACTTTCACCTGTCAGTGGTCACAATGTCATGGCTGATCCGCATAGAATCAAGATTAGTAGGGGAACAAAGAGAGTTTGTTGCAACAGCTTTTAACCGAGAGTTTGAGAGACTGTTTTGAATTAATTAAAAGTTGAAAAGAAAAGCTTAGTCATCATTTAATCATCATTTTTTGTCTCTCCTCTCTCATGCACTGATCCTTCTGTTACTCCCTCTATTTGTCTCCCCTGCTCCTTCCCTCCGCCCTTCATCCATTCATCTGCTGCTGTCTTTGTGGCCCATCCCTCTGTAAATATTCTGACCTTTCAAACAGCTTCTCTACCTCATCCACATGCGCACACAGCACAGGCTGGCTTGGCATTATCTCGCTGGCATTAGAGAAACAGCTTTTGGTGTCTGTGCCCTCATGTCACGCTGTTGACATTTGAGCTCTGAAAGCCCTCACGCACACAAACACCTCTGCCCGTCTCTCTTATCTGCTCACTCCATCTCGCCATCTTCTTTTCTTTTGGACACCCCTGACTTACATAGACTATACAAAATAAGTGTCCTGGCCTTACACCTGTGTTCTTTTCATTGAACAGCAGGGGGTGACTCTTCTCATAGAAACAAGAAATCTGATTGTATAGACGTTAATTTGAAAATGACCCCACTTCTCACTTGATTTGTTTGTCTCATTAAATATTTTCTTAATGAGTTTATGGTCTCGGTAGCTAATTTCAAGTTTCCTTCAATATAACATGACGTTTATGTGTAAATGTGGCTCCATTTAGAGCAAAATAAACAAGAAAGTATGGTAAGCTTTATGCTACCTTGTGATTGGCAAGTCTCTACCATAGGAAAATGAGTAGTGACTGCTAAATACCAAAATTCAGGCTTCAAAACAGTTTTCTACAAACCAATGTACAGTCAGTGCTAACACGAAGCTGCACAGTAATGAATGGATACTGCATACTGGTTATATTATTGTAAGTGCAGTTAGTGAGATGCTGAAATTTATCTTCAGTTGTTTTATCTATTTCTTTTCTACCCCTGTCCTTTAATCCTTACTTTCCACCGTAGTAGAGTTTGTCTGCAATTCCATCCATCCATCCATCCATCCGTCCGTCCGTCCGTCCGTCCATCCATCCATCCGTCCGTCCATCCATCCATCCATCCATCCATCCAGTAAAACTATGAGAAAAGCACCCTTGAACATTACATACATAACAAAACATCTGATTAGAAATTTTTTAAACCTATTTTCACAAATGCTGCAGATTTGTTTAACCTTTAGTGCAGTCCTCAGTCTGCAGGTTGCAACATATGCTCATTTACAAAACACCTGCATTCAGTGTAATTAACTTACAGCAGCTCTACTTGAACTCAATTACCACACAAGTCTTAAGTTGGAAACTATAAACAAAATTATTCGCACATCTGACAAAACCTCAGGATGAATAAAAGACAAGTGTGGTTTAGTTCAGATAGGGATGTTGACGAAGAACGCCTTTATGCACTCCAATCCACGCTCTGATTTTCTCTTGTATCTTGTTCGACCATGTTCTTGTGCCTGTTCTGTTTTCTGTAGAAGTGAGACATGAAAGACTAATGATGGCTGTGATTTAGATAGAAAAGAAAGCAATGAAAAATGACAATATATAAATGGAATATTTTTCATTCTGTAGTCAGTAAATGTAGCATTTCATAGTAAAATTACTGAAAGTTTAACCAAAATGATACATAAACTTTAACCTCAGACTGATAGCAATGAAGGAAAGTATGTTAGCATCTTTCTACTATTTAAAATTTGGTTATCAGTGCTCTTGCTATGTTCCCAGTACTTCTCTCTGTGCTTCCATCCCTGTCCATTTGAAACGCACTTTTTATTCATTATGGCCTTTTGTCCAAACACAAATACTGTTCAAATTTTTGATGTCACAATTCGTGCTGATTTCTATTTTGCTCACATTTTGTGCAATAATGCTAACCTTGCTAACCAGATTTCTTACAATACTCTAAGAGAAGGATATGGCAAAAAAAGTGACAGGTGAATGGTTTTGGTAAAACATTTGGGAAGATGCACTGTCATGAAAATGGATAATTCACTGAAAAAAGATCCAAATCCTCAGCAAAAGTTTACATTTTTAGTATGGTAGGTCATTGTCCAGAAGGTGTTGCTGTTGGTTTGAATAGTCAAGCAGATTTTGAAAATGGCAAGATGTAAATAGCGGAAGGGGATGAGAAAGCCCCTTGAAATATGCTGTCTATTGCAGCCAGCATCCACTGAGTCAGACAACAAGGCTTTAGGGTTAGGGTTATATTGCTGCCCGTTGTTCTGATTGTTGACATTGCTTGGGTATTGTGTAGAATTCTTTGTTTCTTTGTTTAAAATAATAATAATAATAATAATAATAATAATACAAGACCCCATCCACATGCAACTGCAAAAACTCACTTAAACAAAGAAACAAAGAATTCGACAATGTGCCCATTATGTGTGCACTTATGAAATCACAGAAGTGCCATAATAAAAGAAAAAACTGTTCAAAAAATAAGGAAATAAATGTGTACAAATAAAGGAATAAAGATAAATAAATCTGTTAAAAAATAAGAAAAGATGTGTGTGTGTACAGTGAGTACAGAAAGTATTCAGACCCCTTGAAATTTTTCACTCTCTGTGTCATTGCAGCCATTTGCAGAAATAAAAAAAGTTCATTTTATTTCTCAATAATGTACACTCAGCACCCCATCTTGACAGAAAAAAACAGAAATGTAGAATTTTTTTTGCAAATTTATTAAAAAAAGAAAAACTGAAGTATCACATGGTCATAAGTATTCAGACCCTTTGCAGTGACATATTTAACTCACATGCTGTTTGGTTAAACACAGCTGGACTCCAATAAAGAAGCAGAACCATCTCGAGGAGGATCAGAAGAAATGGACAGCATGTGAGTTAAATATGAATGTCGCTGCAAAGGGTCTGAATACTTATGACCATGTGATATATATATATATATATATATATATATATATATATATATATATATACTGCTCAAAAAAATTAAAGGAACACTTTTTAATCTAAGTATTGCATCAAATCAGTCAAACATGTGGAATACTGATCTGGTCAAGTAAGTAAAAGAGGGGTTTTTTTAGTCAGTTTCAGCTGCTTTGGTGTTCATGAAATTAACAACAGGTGCACTAGAGGGGTAAAAATGAGACACCCCTCAAAACAGGATTGGTTTTACACATGAAGGCCACTGACATTTTATTCCCTTCTTGTGTTTTCTGACTGTTTTTCAATAGTTTTGCATTTGGCTAGGGTCACTGTCACTACTGGTAGCATGAGGCGATACCTAGACCCTACAGAGGCTGAAGAGGCAGTCTAACTCCTCCACAATGGTACATCAATGTGTGCCATTACCAGAAGGTTTGCTGTGTTGCCCAGCACAGTCTCAAGAGCATGGAGGAGATTCCAGGAGACAGGCAGTTAGTCTGGGAGAGCTTGACAGGGCTGTAGAAGGTCCTCAACCGATCAGCAGGACAGGTATCTGGTCCTTTGTGCAAGGAGGAACAGGATGAGTACTGCAATAGTTCTACAAAATGACCTCTAGCAGGCCACTGGTGTGAATCTCTCTGACCAAACAATCAGAAACAGACTTCATGAAGAAGGTCTGAGGGTCCAATGTCCTTTAGTGGGTCCTGTGCTCACTGCCTGACACCGTGGAGCTTGATTAGCATTTGCCACAGAACACAGGAATTGGCAGGTCTGCCAATGGTAGGGTGACCATATTCTGTTTCTCTGAAAAGAGGACACACTTCCAGCTCGCACGTGAAAAATTTTCAGTCCCCCCCCCCCCCCCCCCCTTTTTAGGGGTTTTCTGTGGGTCAGGGGGCTTTCTGTGCTTCGAACTCAGTTAAACAGATATTCTGAATTCCCCAGAAAAGAACACTTTACCTGGATATACAGAAAAATAGCCCAAAACAGTTGCTTTATAAATAATATATTTATTAATTTAAAGCAATTCTCCAAAACAATATAATCAGTCACATACAAATATGGCCTGCTCTAGTCTTTAATAGTTATTGACTCAAGTTGTGTAGGAACACATGTATTCAGATGTTTAACAAAATAAGAAATAATCATCTCTCTTAAGTCTGACACTTACACCTTAGTTAGGAAAAGTGAGGTAGAGTATCATTCTTGAAAATAACCTCCCAATTATCAATTATGTAAAAATAGAAATAATGGCTCAAAATATTAAACAAAAAGAAAAAAGAGAGGTAGCGTATTCTTCAATGTTCAGTTAGCCCATTCTTCAAAATAATGTGTCTAATGGCAAATGAAAAAAATATATAAATAATGCCTCAAGTCAGCAGTCCTTTTTTTCCCTTATTTTTCCTTCTCTTATTAGCAACAGAAACATAAGTCCCAGCTTTGCAGACTGTACATTCTGCCTCCCATTTGACACGACCCGGATGAAAACAGGGGTACTTTTTTCGCATTTCATCAGTGAAATGACATTTGCGTTTTGGCATTTTCTTTCTGTTCGAGTGCTCTCTCGCAGTGTGCCTACCTGCCTGTCAGCCTGCGAGGAAGCGAATCTCCAGCGCCGTGGCGCGCGCTGGCGCTTCAGAGACGCGGCGCTGGCGCTCCGCAGCGTGTGCAGTGGAAATTGTGTGATAGAAGAGAATGGGTTCTAAGTGCTGCGCAGTACGATTTAAGAGCGCGGCGCTGCGCTGCGCTGCGCTGCGCGGTGCGGCGGTTTCGTGTTATGTGGAATTTAGGGGATCAAAAACCCGGACATTTGAAGGACTTTATAAACGCCGGCCGGACAGCCTCTCAAAAGAGGACATGTCCGGGCAAAAGAGGACGTATGGTCACCCTAGCCAATGGTGCCCTTTGCTTTTCACAGATGAGAGCAGGTTCATCGTGAGCACATGTCACAGACATGGAAAGGTCTTGAGAAGCCTTGGAGAACGTTATGCTGCCTGTAACATTGTTCAGCATGACCGGTTTGGTGGTGAGTCAGTGATGGTCTGAGGAGGCATATCCATGGAGGGACGCACAGACCTCTACAGGCTGGACAATGGCACTCTGACTGCCATTAGGTATCAGGATGAAATCCTTGGATCCATTGTCAGACTCTACACTGGTGCAATGGTCCTGGGTTCCTTGTGGTGCACGACAATGCCTGGCCTCATGTGGCAAGAGGATGCAGGCACTTCCTGGAGGATGAAGGAATTGACAGCATTGGCTGGCCCCAATACTCACCTGACCTAAATCCAATAGAACTCCTTTGGAACATTATGTTTTGTTCCATCCAACACCATCAGGTTGCTTCTCAGACTGTCCAGGAGCTCAGCGATGCCCTGGTTCAGTTCTGGGAGGAGATACCCCAGGACACCATCCATCGTCTCATTCGGAGCTTGTCCCGATATTGTCAGGCTGCATACAAGCACATGGAGGCCATACAAACTACTGAATACCATTTTGAGTTGCTGCCAAGGAATTTCAGAAAATGGACCAGCCTGCTACATCAGTTTTTCACTTTGATTTTGGAATGTCTTGAATTTAGCCCTCCTGGGGGGTTGATAATTTTCATTCCCATCAAACAATGTGGCATCTTTTCATTCCTAAAACATTATCCAGCCCATATCAATGTAAATATCCAGTTTGTTTTTCCTCCGCATTGAAATATGATGTTTTCAAACTGTTCCTTTAATTTTTTGAGCAGTATATATATATATATATATATATATATATATATATATATATATATATGTACATATATATATATATATATATATACACACAAAAATTATACATTTTCTTTGGTCGTTTACTTTTGTTTGAGAAAATAAATGTCTGATTTATTAGAGCTAGTGTGACAAGCTGTTTGTTAAATGGGAAGTTTCTTTAGTCCAATAAATATGATTTCCACACTAAAATCGGTTTCCCACTTTCCACGTCTGATTAATTATTTCACCATAAATATGCTTACTGCAGTTCATTGTCCCAAAAGAATAAAATCTGAACACTGAAAAATGAATTTGAGGTAAAATTGATGGCAAAGGGATAGCATGGATCAGTGGGTAGAGTGGCCGTCTTGTAACTGGAAGGTTGCCGGTTTGATCCTCGGCCCATCGTGTTCATGTCGAGGTGTCCCTGAGGAAAACACCGAAGCCCTAATTGCTCCTGGTGGGTCGTGGTTAGTGCCTTGCATGGCAGCTTCCGCCATCAGTGTGTGAATGGGTGAATGTGACGTATCATGTAAAGCGCTTTGGATAAAAGCGCTATATAAATACAACCTTTTTTTTCTTTCAAACAACTGTACTGGGGGAGATGTGTCCAGCTGGCTGCCAATGTTTCATACCTGTCAATCCATTGGCTAGTTGGATGGTTATATCAATTCTGATTGGCTTTTATCCCCTTGAGTTTGCTCAGATAGTTCTTTCTCATTCTCTGTCTTTGTCATCCAATAGCCTGTTCCGCTGCAGGCTGATTGGTCATGTTGGCAGACAGCTGTCTCTGATGTTAAAGACGGTCTTTGTAGCCGCTGGTGACTGCATCTGTGAGTGTTTGTGTAATACTGCACACTAAGACCAGGCCCAACAAGAATAATTTCAGCAGACAGTGTGCCCTCATCTCTCCTGTAGCGCAGCACATACACACAAACACAAATGTGTCACTCAGTTTCACTCCAGGCTAATGGCAGGCTGTGGCAGATTACATCAAAGTACACATACTCACACAGCCTGAGACACAAAGCCTTTTCTATAATCATTCCTACACAGGATGAAAAATGTGTATTGTTTTAGCCAGGTCTCTAGATAACACAAACACAGAGAATGGAAATGGACCTCTGTGTGTCTTTGTGTCAATGTGTGACTCATCCTTGAGTTTCCTAACATGGTGAGGTTTACCTCATGTGGTTTAACTGCCTGACACTGTTGATTTCATTAGGCACGCAACACAATAAACAAATGGATATACTGTATATTAACTCAGAGAGGACTAATTTCAACATGCTGATCAAGTGCTGTCAAGTCTTTCCTATCTTAAATGTTTCTGTTCATCAGTGCTTAAAGGACAAGAGCACAATGACAACAAAAAAAAATACACCAAATACTTTTATTTCTAATAAAATCATGGCAGAACCAACTTCACTGCTGAAATAAACATGTTTATAGCTTGTATTAGAAATGGTTTTGGTCTCAGTAATTATTTTCTCCATTCAGGCTGAATTTTTATATAAACTTACCTTACCTACTTACTTTGATAAGGCTGATAAAGTTATGTTTTTTAAGAAAAGAACTGCTCTGAGTGACAGGTGGGTGCTGTTATAGGATAGTCTCTGGCCCAATCACTTCCATTCACACTCCACCTTTTTGCCCATTTTTGGATTAGTTACACACGTGGACAAAATTGTTGGTACCCCTCAGTTAAAGAAGGAAAAATCCACAATTCTCAGTGAAATCACTTGAAACTCACAAAAGTAACAATAAATAAAAATTTATTGAAAATTAAATAATCAAAATCAGCCATCACTTTTGAATTGTTGATTAACATAATTATTTAAAAAAACAAACTAATGAAATCGGGCTGGACAAAAATGATGGTACCCATAACTTAATATTTTGTTGCACAACCTTTTGAGGCAATCGCTGCAATTAAACGATTTCTGTATTTGTCAATGAGCGTTCTGCAGCTGTCAACAGGTATTTTGGCCCACTCCTCATGAGCAAACAGCTCCAGTTGTCTCAGGTTTGATGGGTGTCTTCTCCAAATGGCATGTTTCAGCTCCTTCCACATATGTTCAATGGGATTCAGATCTGGGCTCATAGAAGGCCACTTTAGAATAGTCCAACGCTTTTCTCTCAGCCATTCTTGGGTGTTTTTGGCTGTGTGTTTTGGATCGTTGTCCTGTTGGAAGACCCATGACCTGCGACTGAGACCAAGCTTTCTGACACTAGGCAGCACATTTCTCTCCAGAATGCCTTGATAGTCTTCAGATTTCATCGTACCTTGCACACTTTCAAGACACCCTGTGCCAGATGCAGCAAAGCAGCCCCAAAACATTACTGAGCCTCCTCCATGTTTCACCGTAGGGACAGTGTTCTTTTCTTCGTATGCTTGGTTTTTGAGTCTATGAACATAGAGTTGATGTGCCTTACCAAAAAGCTCCAGTTTGGTCTCATCTGTCCAAAGGACATTCTCCCAGAAGCTTTGTGGCTTGTCAACATGCATTTTTGCAAATTCCAGTCTGGCTTTTTTATGAGTTTTTTTCGGCAGTGGTGTCCTCCTTGGTCGTCTCCCATGAAGTCCACTTTGGCTCAAACAACGACGAATGCTGCAATCTGACACTGATGTACCTTGGCCTTGGAGTTCACCTTTAATTTCTTTGGAGGTTGCTCTGGGCTCTTTGGATACAATTCCAACGATCCGTCTCTTCAATTTGTCATCAATTTTCCTCTTGCGGCCACGTCCAGGGAGGTTGGCTACTGTCCTGTGGGTCTTGAACTTCTGAATAATATGAGCCACTGTTGTCACAGGAACTTCAAGCTGTTTAGAGATGGTCTTATAGCCTTTACCTTTAAGATGTTTGTCTATCATTTTTTTTCGGATGTCCTGGGACAATTCTCTCCTTCGCTTTCTGTTGTCCATGTTCAGTGTGGTACACACCTTTTCACCAAACAGCAGGGTGACTACTTGTCTCCCTTTAAATAGGCAGACTGACTGATTATGAGTTTGGAAACACCTGTGATGTCAATTAAATGACACACCTGAGTTAATCATGTCACTCTGGTCAAATAGTTTTCAATCTTTTATAGAGGTACCATCATTTTTGTCCAGGCCTATTTCATTAGTTTGTTTTTTTAAATAATTATGTTAATCAACAATTCAAAAGTAATGGCTGTTTTTGATTATTTAATTTTCAATAAATTTTTATTTATTGTTACTTTTGTGAGTTTCAAGTGATTTCAGTGAGAATTGTGGGTTTTTCCTTCTTTAACTGAGGGGTACCAACAATTTTGTCCACGTGTGTAAGAGTTAGGTAAAGCCAGGCACTGCAAATATGCTGGTGCCTGGAGCCACCACAATGAGTTTTGAAACTGATTGTTATTAAACCATTGAGTGATATCACAAAGGGTTTGTCCATCTTTATGTACTGGCCATAAACTGAAAAAAAAACAACAACAAAAAACAGAGAAGTTCTGGGAAAAGTAAGACCACAACAAAGTTTCCCCAAAGCCTTGTAAAGTCAGGGGGATTTAAGTCAAGTAATAAAGTATAATTCCAATCATTAAAAAACATAGTATAATATAATAGTAGTAAATTAGGTGAATTGGATTTAAGGTACACAGAAGACAGTAAAAAGTCTCATTAAGAAACTGTTCAATCAGAATATCCTAATGATGTTGTCAAGAAGAATGATGAACAACAAGTAATAAAACAATAAGCAATATGAACAATAAGATGAACAATAAGCAATAAAACAATGATTGTAAATTAGTTCAGTGATTTCTTGGAAATGTAGTTACTGAACAAATACACCGATCAGCCAAATTATTAAAATGACCAACCTGATATTGTGTAAGTCTTCCTCATGCTGCGAAAACAGTTCTGACCCATTGGGGCATGAACAAAAAACCTCTGTCTGTCTCTGTGTACAAGAGAATTTGGCACTGGGATGCTGGCAGTGAAACATTTTATTCCTGTAGGTTTTGAGATGTGGCCTTTGTGGATCTGGCTTGTTTTGGTGTGTCCCACAGACACTCGAATGGATTGAGATCTGGGGAGCTTGGGGGTCAATACCATACCCTTTGTATCATGATGTTCCTGAACCTTTTTTTTTTTTTTTTTAAACTATACTTCAATTAAACTGCGGCCTTTCCCCTGTTTCTTCCTCTACTCCCATCTGCGTCATTTCCATGTGCGGGTCTGTGTGCAACAGGCAAGTCTGCTCCTCCTGTGTCTCACTGGTATGATTTCACTGATGGTATGCTTTGGGCATCTGCTTTGTGCTGCAGAGTGACTGGTGTGTCCCCGGTTTGTGCGCCAGTACGTTGTGTGTGTACGCATTCCCCCAGTCCTGGCTGTATGTGGTAGGTGTTCTTTCTCGCACAGCGTTCTTGTGTATACCTGGCTAACGCTCCTGTGGTCACAGGTAACGTGCCGAGCTGCATGGACTCTCTTCCTCCCATCTTCTGCATGTGTGTATTCGCTGCCATTGACAGGTATGTACATTTATAAATATAGCGCCCATGCAGTCTTTTAAGTAGTCTAGCATAGTAATGCTAACGCGGGTGCTTGTGCGCGACACTGCTGATGTCACTGTCAGCTGACATCGCTGCTTTGTCTCCCGCTGCTGCCTTGTCTTTGCAGCTTTGACCGCTACTGCTGGTGTCCACTGAATTTTAGTTGTTGACGGCGCATTGTACACACTGACCAATGCATATCAACCACATGCATGTATTTAATGAGCTTAATTTTAATTGTATGGAGAATTTATATTGCTTTTGAATTATTTTGTTTATTGGTTAATTGCTGTCCGGTCCTTTTTGTATATTCTGTTTTTTGGTTGTATACTGTTGTATTAATTGCTTGTTTTGCCCAAATTTTGTTTCCTTTTCAGTTGCTGAAGACTGGTAGTGGTGGTGCCTCGGTGGTGGTGTCCCCCTCCTTTTGTGTGCTGTGCTCCCTGGGAATTGGTTCACTTCACAAGTGTATGTCACACATACCAGGGGTTTTTTGTATTATTTTGTGGGATTCCTTTCCCCTTCGCTAGTACCTGCAAACCTGGTAAGCTCATCAACTGATTAGATTTCTTTTGTTTCATTTGCCCCTAGTGTGAATGGTGTTCATCTGTCTTAGAAGAATACATTTTTAGAAACGTTTTAAAAATGAAGTGGTTTTCTCTGGATCCATTTCTCATGCCTCTGAGTAAAACAAACTTATGTGCCTCCAGTGTTGGTCAATTCTCTGGGTGAAATTCCCAGAGTGGTGTTGTCTGGCACCTGATCTCTTTTTATGATCATCAAATGTGTATTATCCTCTTGTAGTGGTGCCACATCAGTATTCCTAACAAGAACAGAAAGCTCACAAAATTGTCACTATCTACCAGTGTTCCTGATTCATGGGGAAAATGTTTGGACCTGTCAATGGCCCAGACTCTTATTTAGTTATCCTGTTTTCCATTGTCAAATCACACCTATAATCTCTTACAAAAGCCAAAAATTATGTTCTCTTATCCTCCCTAGATGATGGATCAATCTGTGATAGCAAAAGGAGGTTCTGCATCACTCCAGAGCTTTCTGTAATATAGATGTCAGACAGTTGCTGATACAAGATGCCTGGACCCTGGTTCCAAAAAGAATGCACATCATTGGGGATTTAGCTTCCTCTCTGATAGAACAGCCTATGAAGCCATGCAGAGATAATGGACATCTAATTGCCAGGCAAAAGCAGTTCAAGAAAAAGGTCAGTTCAGCTTATGTGGCCATTGATCATGGTTTTGGCATTCTAAAGTCAGAAGTTCAGAAGTGTGATGGCCTGAGACTGGGAGCACATGTAAATGCAATGATCAGTCAAGTCAAAATCAAATTTAAGAAACACAGCAGGGGTCAAACATTGGCAGGCAATGAGAGAGACAACCAGAGCAAACAGGGAGCAAACAAAAGGGCAAAACCATGAAACTGTTCAAAGGTACACAGTGACTCACAAACTTAGAGAAGATCATTCAAAATAACTGCAGTGGGAACAGGTCTCAGACAAGAAATTAGAGGAATGACTACAAAGCTTGACTGTGGTTAGCACAAAGACAGTGTCAACTGGGAGAGACTCTCCTGAGGAAATTAGGTGGTAGAGCACAGGTGGTGTTTAAAACTGGCAGGAAACTAAAAGAGTGGAAGTAAAACTGGCTGGAATACAGAGACAAAAGGCTTCACCAGTGCTATTCAACTAACTGCCTGCACTGGAATGCTGGCCAACCCATCAACAATCTTTGTTATTCACAATAAGAACAAATTGATTCACACTGGGAATTATTTCTTTATATAGTACATGTTCAGTATCCTTTGGCTGTGACTGGTCATTCAATAATTTCAAAGAACCCTGAACTTTGGGCCTTTTAGTGTTTATTCATTTCACCTGTTTGTGATCTGCCCCCTGCCTCATGTCATTTGGTAAGAGTGGCCCCTGTTCAAAGTATGTTGTGTAACCATGGCCTGTGCGATCTGACAGGCTGCCACACAAAGGATAAAATTTCTGCAAATGAAAAACACTGAAAATCAGTGCACAACATTTGATTAGAACCATGAGACCACGTTGCACATGTTCATCTTTAATAATTCAATGATCTACATCTACGACAGGCTAAAAGGTTAAAAAAAAAAAAGATGGTGCATCCTTTACAGAGATAGGATTTGGACAGGACATGTCACGTTTTCTCCATTACTTTTCTTTCTTTACAGAATTTTGGTAGCTCATGTTTTGGACAGCACCAGGTTATGTGAGGCCACATTTAGTAATTGAAATCCAATTCAACTGCCTTGTTATATTTGTGGGGGCTCTAAAGCTTTCTGTTAACTTTTCATTGAAATGCCTCTTCATCAAGGCTCCTGCTGTGCCTATAAGTGGCAGCTCATGGAACCTGGGTGATAAGAGTCCAAACAGAATCAGAAGGGGATCTTTGAGTCTCAGTGGCCCCGAGAGGCAGAATCACCTCACAGTTGCTAGTGTGACTCGCCAAAGCTTTTTTGTTGTGGGTTTTTTTTGTCACTCTGTTGTTTACTGATTTTCTTTTATAGAGTAGAATATACTTTATTGATCCTAATAGGAAATTAATTTGTCACAGCAGCATGTTTATGTAGACAGCCGAGACAACAGAGAACAGAGAAGGAGTGAGGTGAGGTGGGACTGAGCTGATGGAAGTCCCAGAGTTGGTAGGGGAGTGGCAAGCTTGAGAGGATGAAGGTTGAAGTTTGGGTTGGAGGAGGCGGGTGGGATGAGATGGTCAACCTAGCCTCTCCAATTTCAGTATGTGCAGTAGGAGGAACGTAAACAACAACGGCGATCATCACAGCAAACTCCTGTGACCGATAGCATGGTCTTAGACTAATTGCTAACAGTTCAATGTCCTGCTACAGATCTGTTCGTTGATGGTAGCGTGTGCAGAGATGGATCGTCTGTCATTCACAAGCAGAGCAAGTTATCCACCTCTCCTCTTACCGCACACTATGGCATCCCAGTCCTCTCGTCTATTCCGTAAGCCTCTGACTCTGGTGTTATTCTCGGTAATACAGTCGTTTGGCCATGTTTCCGTGTAAAACATGAGGCTGCTTTCCCGTTACAGTCTTTGGCTCCTGACCAGTGTCTCAAGCTTCTCCATCTTATTACCCATAGAACGAACATTTCCCATGATAACAGACAAAAAAGCCGGTTTATAAGCCTCTCTCCAAACTAGCTCTCCGTTCCTTATGTTCCTTTTTACTCCAGCTTATCTCCCTCTGTCTCTTCCATAGAAATTCCTCGGGAAATTCATGTCTAAAACGCTAACGACTGTAAAAAAAAAAAAAAAAAAAAATGAATATTTGGCATCAAGAAAAACACTAAATTGACTAAAAAGCTGACAAAACAGGCTGTCGCATCAACGGCACCTTCTTGTTTAGCTGGGCATTATATTTTAACGCAATTATTTTGAATGTCTTTATTTGTAGCAAATGCATTAATCTTTCTTGCTTTTTTCCTTATTTTTAATGTAATCAGTGTTTGGTCTATCCAGGCACTTTTCTTTTCTCATGTCCCTTTCTTCTCCTCTCTTTCGGCTTCTCCAACTTTCCCGTTCTAGCCTCACAGGTGACTCCAATGTAGCCATCCTTCTCTCAGCATGGACTTCATGTCTTTTATAAAATGGTCAGTTAGCAGGATTTTTTCTAGTCACAAATATCTATCTGCTATGAATGGCAGTGGACTGACTCACTAGCTTCATGGGTAAGAACTGTTTGGTTGTTAAAGTTAATACATAGGCTTGAGGATGAAAAAGTGGTGCTGAAATGATGGCGCCAGAACTACCAAATATGTCATCTATTTGCTGTGAAAAGAAAAGAGAATTGCAGCAATCAACAGGCATATTCTTTCATCTATTTGCTGCTGCTGGTAAAATACTCAACAGGGAAAACTACCACTTCAGGTTAAAGTCAAAAAAATTTAAGCTTTTACTGAGCTTTTTTTCCCATAAAATGACACCATTTCCTGTTGTCCTGATATCTGCCCTTTACTCCGAGCTACATTTTTCTTTTTTTCATCAATTTGTATCCTTTGGCTGTGAAAATGTTTCCATTTTTTGTAGAAAGCTACTTTGTTACAGAGGTGTTGTGACATAGAGTCCAGGATTATCTTTAATCCTCAAATTGCAATTTTAGCCTGACCATACTCTCTTTGAGCAACATAAACTCTCGACTGAGGGAATATGTTAAATCTGCAAACCTGTACCTTAGTAATACCATTGATCCAAGTTGTTTAGTCACAGTAGTGCAACCTGTGCATGCCGTGTTGCCATGGGAACCTTCATACATTCTTATGGATTTCCACAGGTTCACAGAAAATGCTTATTTATGTTTTAATATTTGGTCCTGCCTTGTTGCAAAGTCCTTTTTAAATTGCTGATACTGCAGCTAGAACACAGGTTATAAAATTGATTTGTCTTTTGGTGTTTATCACAGGGAAGATTCAATCAGTGACATTAGTTTCAATTTGAATTTAAAAACTGAAGTAATTTAAATTTGGCCTCAGACCTAAATGCTGTCATGTTTGAAATAAGTGCCTGCATCAAGAGTGCAATAATAAAGAGAATAAATATACTGACTCACACATTTAACAACTTTGTACCAGCAGTCCTTTCTGGCCTTATCAAGGTAAAAGTCAAAGTGTCTTTATAAGTCTCCCTTGGGAGAAATTTGCCTTGGACAGGATTTGATACACTTGACTGAAATAGGTGGTATATGATCGGCCTGCTTTGTGTGACAGAGGAGTCAAATGAACCACTGAATGCTCCCTTTAATACAAACATGCACAGAGGGTGGTGAAGAAAACCTGGTCAAACAAAATTGTTAGCTGATGTCACATTATCTGCTGTCTCTGAATGGGTCTTGGGTTTTGTCAAGCCAGAGAAAACTGAGTGGAACAGGTGAGCAGGCAGGTGTAGAGAATCATGTGATTGGAAAATTCTGAATTGAGCAAGTGGAACATAGGGGCTCTAGAAACCAAACTTTACCATAACATTACTTGTTAAATTACCTATACAAGTACAAACTGGAAAAAAGAATCATAACATTTGGAAGAAGGTGTGGTGATTGTATGTCACTCTCCATTAACCTCGTAAAACTACAGACGTGGCAGATCATGTCACAGTAGGATTCATGTTAAACCATCTACATGCAGTGCCTGTCATGACAGTACAGTCATGGTCATCACTACTGACACCCTTTCATTTTTTACATAATTGATACAATATATTCAGAAATAAATAGAAATGTACCAAATTCATATGATCAGCATTTTTGAACTGGATGTCTAAAGTTATTTAACAAAACATATTATTTTTCAACTTACATGTTGTAATTTCCAATAGTAAATATAAATTAAAAACTGTAAGCAGCGTTGAACGGGTTCTCGCACACCCATGCACATCGGGACGTGGTGCACATCAAGGTGTGGTGGACGTCGGGGCGTGATATAAAAGTGAAAGTTAAGACATGATGACCCCTGACAGGTGAAGTGAATAACACTGATTAATTTATTATCATGGCATCGGTCAGTGGGTGGAATGCATCAGGCAGCAAGTGAACATTTTGTCCTCAAAGCTAATGTTAGAAGCAGGAAAAATGTTCAAGTGTCAGGATTTGAGCAACTCTGACAAGGAGCAAATTGTGACAGCTAGCCGACTGGGTGAGAGCATCTCCAGATCTGCAGCTCTTGTGGGGTGTTCCCAGTCTGCAGTGGTCAATACCTATCAAAAATGGTCCATGGAAGGAAAAGCAGTGAATAGGTGACAAAGTCATGAGCAGCCAAGGCTCACTGATACATTATGTCAGGGGTATTCAACTAAAATTCAAAGAGGTCATGTCAGAGAAACTCTATTAAAGCAAAGGTCCACATCATCATGTCTAACTTGAATTAGTGGGACATATATTGATGTAACCGAGTAGTTTTGTTTACATCTGCATGGAATCTATAACTGATACACAATTCAAATAAATTCAGTACGGTTCAAAAAAACATTTTGACAACTTTTATTAAATACACATGACAGCCAATGATATGAAATGCGAAACCGTGCTAAGTTATCACAAGGGCCATTACAAGTCAATATGACTGATAATGGATCAATGTTAAGTTGTACTGCCATCATAACATACTGGAGTATCAGTTTCTATTCTTGCTTTCACTTTATAAGCCATGTCATTGGCTGTAATGTGTATTTAATACTTTCCAGGGGGAAAGAGCTGCAACTATCAGAAGTTGCCAGATTTCCAGTTCCAGGAACCCATTTCGAGGAACTTTCAAGTAACTAAAGGTTTTTTCAGCCCTCTGTTACATGCGTTGCCACTCAGAACGAAAACCTTGTGCAGATTAGACATACAAGTTGGCTGATGTTTGAAAAAAATGACAGCTATTTCTGTCAGTAATTGCTTTGTGCAACAATACAAGCTGATGATGACCTTAAAGTTTTAAATTGGGGTGTTTTGCAATGTAGATCACCATATCAAATTTCCACTGGATGTGTTTTTATGTATACATTCTTAACAAGGCCTGAATTTCACTGACAGCTCAATTATCACTGAACTTCTGTAGCTCCATGCTTGTGTAAAAGCACAATGAAAACTAAACAAACTTTGAGAAAGTATTACTGGCCAGCAGAAACCTAGTGAGGGTAAAACAGTCCTCCTGAAACCTAATTTTGACTTTGTTCCTCTACCTGCATTTCCACCAGAGGAACTGAGATCCTCAAAAGGTTATTTGTCTTTGGTGATCATTCCTGCAGTAGAAACACATCCTCAGTAACATTTTTACCTGTATGCTGATGTTGAGGTTCTGTGTGTCTGGGACCTTTTTGAATAAACTGTTCGAAAATTAAATTGATACTCTGTTGCTGCAGTCAGATAAAGCATTCACATAACCCATAATTCAGAAAAAGTATTGCATTTTAAACAGATAAAGAGGGTTGAGTTAATGTAGTCAAACACTGCTTTGAAATATGTAAACATTCTGAATCAAAATCTCACACTAGCCTTCTATCACCTAAAGGGATTCATATTAGTAATGCTTCTAGTATTGATTAAAACAACTCTCCTCAGTATGTTTATATCGATAATAGATTAAATGTAATGTAATGTGAAAGGTGTCTCATGCTGTGACATGAGAGACCACTGAAAGTTACCACTAGCTGCTTTCAGCTCTGTATAGCTGTTCAATATATTGTAGCTCAAACATGCTCAATGGGTGACATGTCCGGTGAGTATGCTGGCCATGCAAGAACTGGGACGTTTTCAGCTTCCAAGAATTGTGTACAGATCCTTGCAACATGGGGCCGTGCATTATCCTGCTGCAACATGAGGTGATGTTATTGGATGTATGGCACAACAATGGGCCTCAGGATCTCATCACGGTATCTCTGTGCATCCAAAATGCCATCAATAAAATGCACCTGTGTTCTTCGTCCATAAGACGCCTGCCCATACCATAACCCCACCGCCACCATGGGCCACTCCATCCACAACACTGACATCAGAAAACCGCTCACCCACACGAGGCCACACACACTGTCTGCCATCTGCCCTTAACAGTGTAAACCGGGATTCCTCCGAGAAGAGAACACTTCTCCAACGTGCCAGACGCCATCAAACGTGAGCATTTGCCCACTCAAGTCGGTTACGACAACGAACTGGAGTCAGGTTGAGACCCCGATGAGGACGAAGAGCATGCAGATGAGCTTCCCTGAGACGGTTTCTGACGGTTTGTGCAGAAATTCTTTGGTTATGCAAAGTGGTTGTTTTAGCAGCTGTCCGAGTGGCTGGTCTCAGACCATCTTGGAGGTGAACATGCTGGATGTGGAGGTCCTGGGCTGGTGTAGTTACACGTGGTCTGCGGTTGTGAGGCTGGTTGGATGTACTGCCAAATTCTCTGAAACGCCTTTGGAGACGGCTTATGGTAGAGAAATGAACATTCAATACACGAGCAACAGCTCTGGTTGACATTCCTGCTGTCAGCATGCCAATTGCACGCTCCCTCAAATCTTGCCACATCTGTGACATTGTGCTGTGTGATAAAACTGCACATTTCAGAGTGGCCTTTTATTGTGGGCAGTCTAAGGCACACCTGTGCACTAATCATGGTGTCTAATCAGCATCTTGATATGGAACACCTGTGAGGTGGGATGGATTATCTCAGCAAAGGAGGAGTGCTCACTATCACAGATTTAGACAGATTTGTGAACAATATTTGAGAGAAATGGTGATATTGTGTATGTGGAAAAATTTTTAGACCTTTGAGTTCATCTCATAAAAAATGGGAGCAAAAACAAAAGTGTTGCATTTATATTTTTGTTGAGTGTAGGTAATGCCACGATTTTAAGTATAGACTAATACTTTCACATATGTAGACACTTTTTACCATTGGACCCTATAATACATTCAACAAAGTTATTCTTGCTAATTTTTCATGGGGTCTGTTCTAGTTTTAATATAACGGGTGGACTGGATGTCTTGTTTTAATGCACTTTAAATTCAGTGAATTCAGAGGAAGGACTTCCAGAAAAAAATAATACTGGAGAAACTTTCACATGAAAGACATGTCACTTCCAGCCAAGTGAATAACTATTGGGGATTGGTTCAGACATGGGAGACATTAATCTCGCTGACCTCGGTGACCTCCATCCTATAGAAGGAAATCAAATACCCAATATTTCTTTGGGAGATAACCGTCTAATTGAAAACCAGATGGATCCTTTGACCTTTCGAGTTAATTATACATTGACGCTGGAGATTATTCACTCACAGTCAAGGCCAGAATCTAAAGCTCAGTGGTGAGAAAATTAAATTGGGCCATAGAATTATTCTGGGGATAGTTCTGAAAGAGAAAGTTTCATTTTGCATGAAAATGCTGAATTTCTAATGCTGCTAAATCCTCCTGCATTGCCAAAATGCTACATGCCTGCAGTTTATGGTACCACAACCTAAAAACCATGACATGTCCTGCAAAGTCATATCTTTCCTGACTGTGATCTGACAGATTGGTTCATTTAACAGTTAGTCTCATATTCAGATGCTCTCCATGATTTCCAGCCTTGGCCAATTTACTGTGATGTTAGACTAAAATACAGTCAATACTGTACTTATTTCTAATAATCCCTTTTCAGGACCTAAAGCTGTGCTTTAATTAAAGATTTATCCTTATCCGAAGTGAAACATTGACTAATTGACTGCGGATTCATTGTACCAAGTGAAGGCTGCTTACAGGAACCATCAATCAAGACAAAATCAATCACTGACATATCCTGTGAAGAAAAAAGATCTGATATCATAACTCCCTATGTTCTGAGGTACATCCCGTTCCAGCTGCATCCTGCCTCATTTTCTTTAGCAGCCACATTTCTAATATGCATTACCAGTCAGATCTTTGGACACAACTGCTTAATCATTCCATTATTTTTGCTATTTTCGACAATATAGAACAATACTGAAGACATACTATGAACTAATGCATATGGTGTTATGTAGTAAGCAACAGCTTTGATAACACTTGGTATTGTTTTAACCCATTTTGTAAACCTTGATGGAGTTCTCACAAATGTTAAGCACTTGTTTAGTTCTTTAAAAAAATATTTTCCTGATAGCATTGGAGGTTAAATAATTAATTCTGAATAAATCTCCAACAGAGCCCCCATACAGCATCACAGCTCCTCCTCCACACTTCATGGTGTGAGCCACACATGCAGATACCATCTGCTCTCCTTCTCTGTGTCCCACTAAGACAAAGCGGGTGGAATCAAAAATGTAACATTTGCAATTATCCACATGTCAAAGTCCAAATTGACACTGGTCAAATGTCCATCCCCTGTATTTATTTGTCTAAGCAGATTTCTTCTTTTTCTTGGTCTTCCTCAGTAGTGGTTTCTTTGCAGGGGTTCCACCAGGTGATGTAATCCATACAGTCTTCTCCCAGTTGATGTTAGATGTGTTTACTGCTTGAGCACTTGAGCATTAACGTGAGCCAGCTTTGATGAACTTCACTTCGACAGCAGAGAGAATTCAGTTTGTTAGTTTGTAATCCTGAACCTGTTTACTTAGTTGAGCATTTGTTATGATCTCTACCCCAGACCCTGTCCTTCTCCCTCTTTCTACCTCCTGTCTGTCTGCTCCTCTGTATCCTCCACCTGCCTGCAGTCTGCTGATTCAGCCCGGTCTCACGGGGATTCGTGAAACTGTCACGTCAGTTTTTGTTTCGGTTTCGTGCGCACCAACACGATGTCGTCATGTTTTTCGTGCCGCTCACCACGAGCGAAACCCGCTGTGGTAATCACATCTGAAAGTGGTTTATACCGGCGGATTCATGACGATCTAAGCTGTCCATTGGTGTTTGCGGCCGCCTCTGCGGCCGCCAGACATTCTTTAAATTCCTATGCAAATTCGGCGGATTCATGACGATTTAAGCTGTCCATCGGCGTTTGCGGCCGCCGCCGCCATTGCGGCCGCCAGATATCCGGCCGCAGCAGCGGCCGCGGCGGCGGCCGCAAACGCCAATGAACAGCTTAGATCGTCATGAATCTGCCGGTATAAACCACTTTCAGATGTGATTACCACAGCGGGTTTCGCTGATTACCACAGCGGGTTTCGCTCGTGGTGAGCGGCACGAAAAACATGACGACATCGTGTTGGTGCGCACGAAACCGAAACAAAAACTGACGTGACAGTTTCACGAATCCCCGTGAGACCGTGTTGGCTGATTGCAGCAGGTGGAGACAGCTGTAGTAGTTAGCACACCTCTTACAATATCACCTCTTCCTTTATAAACCTAGTTCAGTCACTCCCCACCAGATTATAGACTGCCAGATCCCCCACATCGACTCAGTTTTTTTCCCAGGATTCCCAGCGGTCCCTGTTTTGTCTCCAGACTTCCACAGCTGCAAATTGACTTCTTCCACTTCCTGTAATCTAGATCAGATCCCTGCTCTGTTTCCAGCCTTCTGTTTCCAAAGCCATTGGTTCTTGCTTGCCTTGACTGCTGCCAGCTCAGCTCCGATTTCACTCACCCGGACCCTGGATTTCCTGAGCCTGTCTTCCCTGTTTGTTTTTAGTTCTTTATTCTTGTGAGTACTCTGTTAGTTTAGTTAACTCTGCCTGAGTTTTGTAGGTTTCCAATTTTAAGCTAGTTGTGAATTTTTGTAGAGAATTTGGTTTAGTTTAGTTTCCCCCTAAGTTCAGTTTTGTCAGTTGATGCAGCAACAGTAATATATTGATTTTACATCCACTACAGCTGATTAACATAGAGCCATGATTATATTCGACATCAGTATGAACTGCTAATGGCAGAAACAGAAAAACATGTAAATGAGAACAACTGTATGATAAATTCAGTGCATGTAAACAGAGAAGATACAGCAGAACCATTTCAGCTCTGTGTGGTTAGTCAGGAACAGAAAGTAAAAGAGAAAGCCACGCACAAACAAGTACAAATAGTTTTATCACATACACTGGTCTACCACAACATTACAGTCACAGGCAGATAAAGTGAAACCTTACCTCCACTTAGAAACTGCTCAGGAAGGCTTAAAGGCATTATGGAGGATGTTTTTTTTGTTGTTTAATTTGTCTGATTCACATAAAATGAATATACTGACCTTTAGTGGACTTGTATGTATGGTTTCTAAAAAAATTAAAAATTAAAAAAAATAACTGTGGACATGGCAGGACCTGAAAAACATTAGCCAATCAACGCGCTCAGAACGAGGTGCTTGCTTTACTCCCTTTCCTGTCAATCAAAAATCTTCCGGCTCAGGCCTAGTTACGTAGATTACGTACGCCTTGGACTTACGTGTTTTCTGTATGTGTTGCTTTGGTATAGCTTCGTAGTTAGCTGGCGACTTGTTTTGCTCATCTTTATTTACATAATGGCAGATAAAGATCCAGGGGGATCCAGCCATAAAAGACAACTTCACGAGTGCTACGCAAGTTTCTGGAGGGGGGCGTTTCTTCGTAAATGTTAAGAGGGGGGAGGTTAGAGGGGGGGTGAGAGAGAGGTTGTATGTGCGCATGCGCATGCTACGTTCAAAGTCGTAGGAAATTAAATCCCCTCTAATGCCTTTAAGGAACACACAAGCCAAGATATTGACCCAAACTCCCCAGATCCCAATCTGATCGACCGTCTTCAAGATGCAGCGGAAAAATGTCGATAGTTGGAATGCCCACATTCCACCCAAAGAATCCAGTGACATGTCAGTGTCATATACTTCATAACAGTTGCTCGAGGGAACTTGCACAATATAAGACCAGTGGATTTTATGTTATGGCCTCTCTGTTTATACTCAAAGTCAGGAATAAATGAAATAGTGCATTAAAATGAATATTAGGTTAGCTGTTTCCAGATACAGACTTTCTGACATGACAAACATTTATGTAACATACAATATACCTATACATGAATCACAAAAGCTGTAAACATGCTGATGATGTATTTTATGCCAGGACAGGGTTTAGGAGACACACTTCCATAAAAATGTTAAAGGTCAATAGTACATGAATAATGAGGCACTAGCAGCATTAAAATTAAAGTTCATGTCCAAATCCACATTTTCATCATGTTTTAACCCTTAATGGACTTAGAACACAAGCAGTGGCTCCATAACAGGGAAAGGCATTTACATCCATTACAAGAATGACTCCCATGAGGTTTCAGAGGTTAATTTCCTTACTGTAGACCACCCTAATAGCAGCTGCTTAAGCAGTAGAGGCATTCATATTCTTCCTGAGCAGAGATTTCCTCCAGAGAATCTAACTTCATTACTTTCACACATCCACTTCTAGTCCATAAGCAGGGATAAAGCACAGACCCTTTAAAAGTTAATTTCCATAAGTTCCTCAGAATTGATTGCTTTTCTTATTGACGTCTGCAGTTTAATTGTACATGTCAGTGGCATGTACGTTGAATATTAGGTTAAGAAAATGAAAATACAAGCTCATTGTACTTGTGTAAAAGCTCTATATTGTTCTGAAGAATGGAATTTAAATGATCTCAGATTGGATTGATAGCAATTTTCAAAGAGCTTTTGGGCCTTTTATCGCAAAGATAAACCATCGTTTGGAAGGAAAAGGCTGCTCTCAAGCAAGAATCTAAGAAAATATCATTCAGTGAAATTGAAGCAAATCATAAAATAAGAAATTCAGAAGTGGTAGTATCCTGTGAACAGGTAGAGGAGGAAATAGACAGCAGGAATGATCAGAAGTGTGCGAGGTGTCAGATTACAAAGGGCGCTTCATTGAGTTGCTTAAGAATGATTGATGATCTTCTGTTAAAGGTTAGCTGATTGATCAGCTGATGAGCTGTCAGACAGGGTGTCTGATCACCCGGTTGTGCAAATGTCTTCAGTGTTTTGCCCCAAGATTCATATGACTGATTGAAGGGTGTCAGTATTCAGCAATAGGAAACATGTCATGCACTGAAAATGGAGCATGTATTTACACAACCAAACCAATCAGTCCAATCATAACCTGCTGGGTGAACGTAGTTTGTAGATTTAACAACTGTGCCATCAGGTCAGTCAATGTGATTTAAATGTAATTTCTATGTAAATCAGACTCATGATGATTGGTTTAAGAATAGGGTATTTATTATGAAAGTCATTGTAATCAGGGCAATGACAAAAAAAAAAGCTTCCTCAATGCTATTAATGCACCAAGAGAAATGCTGCTTTGTAACAGCAGGTAATATGTGGCACATCTTACTGTTAGTAAGCTGGTCCGCCAGTTTTGATACAATGAGATCCTCAGAGCAGTCAGATGGATTGTCATAACATTTTGTGAGTTGTGGTATCTGATCTGTTACATGCATTACTTAATAAGTTAGTAGAATTGAATCTGTTTTGTTTGTTCTAGTATCTGATATAAGTTGCTTGTTACATGTAGTGTTTGCTCTGGTGTCTCTGACCACAGATGGAACCTGCATTATATTCAACCCATGCCAGGGGAAAGTGTTCTCCTTTTTACAGAGCCCTGCTGGGGGTGTTTTTATGGGGGTTCCTCTGTCCAAAACACTGATTTAGGGATTCTTCAGCTGTTGTAGACAAGGGGGTTTGTTTGGGGATGCTCGCTGCTTTCCCCATATGGTAGGCAATAAAGAACCATTTGTTTTAACCCCTCCTATATGTTGAAAACATATAAAACCTGATTGCTGGTCATTGTCTAGCAAGGAGGATTCAATTGGCGGGCTCCTTCCAGGCAGGTTCTGTCTGTACTGATGCTGCTCTTTCTTTTAATAAAATACTTTTAAAGAAAGTCAGTGTCACGGACAATTTCTCCTTCACCTGCACATCATGGACACCAGAGAGAGAAACAATGACAGAGTCATTTAGAGAGAGCAGAAAAAGACAGTTTGTGCAGCTTTACATGGAATCATTCACTTTACATTTCTACACCAATTGCAAATTAAAATTACCACAAAAATTCTCTTTCAGTGTGATTAAGAGAGAGTCTGGAACAGATCAAAGGAGCTCGGTAATAATGTCTCCTCCTTCCACTGAATATAATGTAGGTTTTGCTAAAATGTTAACATGAGCCAGTTTAATTTGTTGCTTACAGCAGGACTCCTTTCTTCTAAAATCCCTGCAGTATTGTACAGCAGAGAGTCTCCACATTGATAGAGTTGCTTTTTACATTTGCACATTGAACAAAAGCAGCAACTTCATTAATTATTTACAATTCTAAATGATCCCTGACAGCGAGACAGGATCAAGCTACGTTCAACTACAAATGACATTGTGCACTTTTCCACACCTCAGACAGGTTATCTGTCACATATAGTCACAATTTATAGTTTCAAAAATCCAGTCCATTTACTCTAAGTTAAAAATACCATAAAGTAATCGTTTAGTGTCATAAGGATTTTTTTTAGTTTTTTTTTTATTTGACAAAATTTGCTGTAGTATCATTACTGTGAATAACATCACCTTTGCATATGATGCTAATTGTGTAATGTTTCAAGTAAATAACAATAGTCAGTGTTTTATTAATAAAATGAGGTTAGATTAACCTTTAATATATATGGCTAAGAAAATCTAAAATTCAATTAATAGTAATTATACAAACAAGTTATTAGCATGATAATGAAAGTGATGAATGAAGTGAGTAGGCTATGAGCCAAGCAAGGTGGTCGGTACCATTCAGATGGAGTAAGCCTCACTGTGATTTTTAGCAAGATATATATCCCTAGAGATGAAAAAGTTGTGATAGCCTTGTATAACTCTCGGCCATCACTGAGTTATCACCCTAAATGTATACACGGGGCGCTCCGATTTATATGAAATTCGAAATTCACTAGAATTTCTTCAAATTTGGTTTTTGGTCACAATATGGGCTCAGTATGTTAAAATTAGAATAAAAACATATAAAGAGGAAAAAGTATATCACATTTATGCAATACTTTTGCCATATAACATAAAGAATATGCTAAATTTGTAGAAAAACGGTTGCCGAAGGTTGACTGAAGGACTGAACAAGCATATTTACTCTCCAAGATGGACTTTTGTGTTCTGGATTGCCAGTTAGTAGACCAACCAGAAATCGTTGAAGATGCTCTGGTACCGTGAAGGTGCCCTTCTCTACATCAGATGAGTGGTATGGCCAGATCATTGGTTTTTAGTCATCTTTTATTGTCGTTCTCAGATGTGACGCACACTGGTCAATGAGCTTCAAGATATTTATGGACTTTTTTTCCATATTTGTAGCTCCCTTTCCATGTTGCAATACGATCTCATCATGTCTTGCATGGACAAACAATCTAGAACAACAATGAGTTTTCCTGTCATGTCAGGAAAAATATGAATACTGGATCCGAATTCCTACTCCAGTTTTCGACTGAAGTGTTTCCTCATAGATTCTGTCATGTCAAGGATGCCTCTAGAAGACATGATGGCTTGCAGTTTGTCTGCAAGTGTTGTAACCCAACAACTTGCTTGTTGGGGATAATATCATTTCTTATATAATGAAACAGTTCTGCATTAGATTCGTCTGTCTTTTGCCAAATTTCATCATGTTCGGAAATACCAGTCTCTCCAAATGAATCAGACACCGGTGTTGGCCTTGTATAGTCTCTGTAGCAGGAAGCATGGTAATGGGCTTCAGTGGCAACTATATCTCTGGTTGTCATTGGCAAAATCTTAGTGTCACACTTTTTGATTGCATACGATCGAAGTTTTTCATCTTAGTTGATGCTGTGCATGCCCTGGTTTGTACAATTTTTAGCAAAATATTCAGTTGCTTTTCAGAACTCGAAGCGTTTCCGCAACCATTTTTCACCAAATTTAGCATATTTTTTATGTTATGTGGCAAAAGTATTGCATAAATGTGATATATTTTTCTTCTTTATATGTTTTTATTCTAATTTTAACATACTGAGCCCATATTGTGACCAAAAACCGAATTTTAAAAAATTCTAGTGAATTTCGAATTTTCAAATCGGAGCGCCCCGCATATACATTTAGGGTGATAACACAGTGATGACAGAGAGTTATACAAGGCTATCACAATTTTTTCATCTCTAGGGATACATATCTTGCTAAAAATCACAGTGAGGCTTACTCCATCTGAATGGTACCGATAGGTGAAATTTGGGGTTCTGGCTCATAGCCTAGAGCTTTCTACTGAGCCGCAACAGAAAATAATCTGGAAGCAAAATAAATCTTCTATATTATGCTTCTATGGGTTGTATTGTGTAGGTAGGGACCTCTGGTTATTCAGTGTGGATGACTTACTGTAATTATTTGGTTTATTGTTGTAGGAGGTCATGGTTCATGAATGTTATTATTTTCCTCTAAAATACACCACAGATTATCCTCATCAGCTACTTAAAGACTCATAAATCTTGCTATCTCATCAGCTTCTAGTGGAATCTCTTCATCCAGATAGGGTTTCTATTGAATAAACATATGAAAGAGTGAGGTTGGTTACATCTCCATTTTAATGGGAAATTTCCACTCACCACACCACAACTAACAAACACAGATGACCAAAAAGCCTATATCATAATCTCTCTCCAGCTGGTTGTTGTAAGTTGGCAACCCTGCATACATAAAGATACACATACATAATTATATTATAGACTGCTTAATTTAATTAGTTACTCTCAGAAGTATGTGGGCAGCAGTGTGTGTAAATCTTTTGCCACGTCCTTGTGTCATATTTCCAATCCAACAAGTTAATGCTGCTGGAAGATTCTCTCGTGGCTGCAAATCCCATTTTCCCTCTAATGCCACCAATTTTTCTCCTCAGCCCTCCTTCCCTTCCCTTTCTGCTCCTCCTCGTCTGCTCCGAACACTTACACAGCAGGAAGGTATTCATCCCGCACACTTTTAAATGACAGCAAGAGAATGTTAAACACGTCTTGCTACACTCTACTGCTTCCACTTTTCCCTTTTTCATCTTGTGGTGACTGACATTGGAAGCTCCCTCTTGTGGCTTTGTGATGTTGTCTTTTCTCCTCCCTCTCTTCCTCCTCCTCCTTTTCATCTCATTTTCATTCATTTATGGTTATTTTCGTAGAAGACTTTCTTATGTCCTCCCTGTTTTCTTTACATCCCTCCTCCTCGACATTTTTTGTGATTGACACTTGAAAAGCCATAACTGCTTAAAGAGTTTTCTCTCCCCACACACTCAAGGGCTCTTTAAGTAATTGTGTGTGTGTGTGTGTGTCTGTCATAAGAGGAGCTGAGGAAACTGAAAACGTAAATTATTCTTAGGTGAAAATCAGTCTGACCGACTCCTACTTAAGTCTGCTGCAGTAGTTTTGTTCTAACAACGAGACTATTCTGAATCATAGGTACAGTACATGATGAGGTTTTGAAAATGTAAATTAAAGAGACTTGTACCAAATGATTTCATTTAAACCTTGACAGGAGTTTATAATATGAGGTGATAAAATCATACAATCATATGAATAAATGCTAATATGTCTGCATCCATGTCTTTCTCATCCTTTTCCACAAAAATAATGGCATAAGCAAATGTCTCTTCATTTCCTCCTGTTTTTGCTGCTTGTAATAACATCCTTCAAATAAAGGGAGGGAAAAAAGCTTATATTTGCTGCCTGTCTCTCTGCCTGTATTTCTGCCACATTGTAGTCTTTATCCATTCCCGCCCCTGTCACTTTCTATTTTTACCACTGACAAGGAACAAGGAAAGATGACAGACTTACTTTCATTACAGGAAGAACCAACAAGTTTCTGAGCAGGCATCTGAAAATCTCAATCACAAGTTTTTCAAGCTTCGGTCGACAGCACAGACTTCCTGTCTCACTGCATATCTTACCTTAGACATTTGTGTCAAGCTGCTGCTGGAGCAACCACTTGACTTGTCAGTCGACAGCCCCAGAAGACCTATTACATATTGAACAACTCAGCGCATCACAGTGTCATGCCCCACAGACAACGTTCAATGGTAATGCAAGAAGTAGCATGAACTTAAAGGGGAACTTTGTTTTTTTTCAACCTGGGGTCTGTTTTCATATGTCATTTCATACATGTGAGTGATGGAGAAATGAATTTTCGACATAGCTCCAGTATTTAGCCAGGCAGGCAGCTTTGCAGCTCAGCTAGCAGCTCAGCTAGCGAAAAGTATGGGGCAACTTGCCCCCCCGTGTCAAAGTCCACGCTAACGTGCTTTTTTAGTCATCGTATCATAGTATGTTGTGGGACACTCGTTGAGACTATCCGAGCCGGTCAGTGTGGGAAAAAAAAGCACGTTAAGGGTGGACTTTGACGCAGGGGGGCAAGTTTATCAGCCAGGTGTGACAAGATGCTAATTTTCACAGATAGATCGAGAGACCCAGATAGGCGTAGAGCAGGGTTTGGGATTTATATAGAGCAGCCTGAGCAGAAGTTTAGTTTCTGAGTATCAGACAAAACTTCAGTTTTCACCACAGAGTTGATGGCAGTCATTTGAGCTGTAATGCGGGTGAAGGGGGAAAAGCCAAAAGAGGCTGTAATATGCTCTGACTCTGCAGCTGCACGGGAGGCCTTAAGAGCTGGTAAAAGCAAAGCTTGTCCTGACCTAGTGATGGATATCCTAAGTATCGAGTGCAGAATAGGGTTGGGATGTGAAGTAACGTTCTGTTGGGTTCCAGAGCATGCTAGGGTTGAGGGAAATGAGAAGGTGGACCTCTGAGCAAAGGAAGGTCTATACAAAGAAATAGGTATTCATGAGCTCCTGGGGAGGGTGGAGCTAAGGGGACTAATTAAGGAGGAGAAGTCGTGTTCCATAGTCACATTATGGGTACTTCTCCTTATGGGGGCAAAAATCATGTTTTCATAAAAAATTAAAATTATATGGTGAAGGCATGCTTTAATATTAGGGTAAGCTTAAGTTTCAGTTAAGGTTACGGTAGGGTTTGGCATGTAGTAGTTCGTGTTAAGGTTTGAGAAATGAATCTAAGTCAAAGTCATGTCATGGCAATGGCTGTGACAATTGTATTTAGTAGTATTTTTGAGTTTTCTGTTCCCCCAGCTTCTCTCTCCTGCCCTCTCTTCTCTGTGGGTGTTTCAGTCCTTCTTTACCTGACCTCAATCAAGTAATCCAGCACTTGTTCCTGATCAGCTATTCTTTGCCAGGTTGTCTTCGAAATTCTTACAGTCAAGCTTTCCAGTCATTTCCTGAAGTCTGTGCTACAAAGCAAGTACCCTGGGGTTCTTTCTGTTGGCTGACCTGACTAAACCGAACAGCCACAGATGGGAGGAGCAGTTTTACAAAGCAAGTTATGAACTTGGTACATCAGCCCAAAGTTTCTGAGCATGGATATGATTGCATTCTCATGAAGACACAATGCTGGCAAAAGATCACCAGTCACAAGCATGAACTGGTCTACAAGCATCAATTTGGCACATTTTACAAATGAAGATCAAACTACAATATTTGAAAAATACGGAGATTTTAAACAGATCATAAAGACTGGAGGTAACACAGCTGTAACAGTCAAAGCAGGACATAAAGCTAGAAAAAAACCTGCATGCTGTGTGAATGCGTAAGTAACAAGGCTCACCAATATCACTGCCAAATTATTAGGACATGAGTAAAGCTAAATAAAATTACAATTGTATACTCTCTTAAATGATGATGTTGCTTCTTCCGGCGTGCAGCCAGAGGCAGTTTCATCACCAGGGTTGCAGCTGAAAAAACAGGAGTTTCAGTCATAAGGGAAAAATGAACATAAAAACATCACTCAAAGTGCTAAATAGACTTGCACTTGTATTGTACAGAAGACCATACATGCAGGTGCACAACTTTACAATTCTCACAAAAAGAACAAACTAAGTTGTTCAGATGTAGGTTTCTTTTTCAAGATTCAGAATAAATTTCATCATGCATCACAAGATCATAGTAATTCTGAGACTGAGATGCTCAAAATGCAAGACAAACAAGCTTAGGAACAGTTTCTACCCATGGTCCATCAGTCTCTTGAACTCTAAACACCTGTCTCCCTGAATGCACAATGTCAGTTTTTGCTGTTTTCGTGCAATTTCCTAACTTATTTATCCGACGCTACTGGTTCTTATTCCATTTCATTTACCTCCCATATTGTATATATCTGGCTTCCTTTGCAGATGTTGTCGTTTTAATATTGTTTTGTTATAGATGTACACCCCCTGTCAAAAGTTTTATGACGCTTTCTCATTCAAATGAATGAGAAAACTTTCGACAGGGGGTGTACATTTGATTTTATTATTTAATGTTGATATTTTATTACTTATTGCTTGTTGTTGTGCACCGTCCAGCGGAAGCTATTTATATTTTCGTCATGCCATGTATGATGACAATAAAGACATTCTAATTCTAATTCAATTCAATTCAATTTTATTTCTATAGTGCCAGTTACAATTCAAATTGTCTCAAGACGATTTACAGAACACATATGCCTGAATCCCCAGAGCAAGCCTGAAGGTGACAGTGGCAAGAAAAGACTCCCTTTTAATGGGAAGAAACCTTGAGCAGAACCCGGCTCTTTTATATGGGTGGACCCACCTGCTGCTGGCAAGCGAGTTGAGAGGTACAGAAAAGAGAGAGTGGGTGGGGGAGGGAGAGAGACAGGAGAAGAGGGGGTGGGGAACAAGGAACAACACACCATTGGATACATCCATGATAAGACAGATGATACATATGTAGCACTCACTCTGCCATAGTTCATCGTTGGCCATCAGGAATCCCAACATGAACAGACAACTGCCACTCAGTCATTCTATAGTACTGTACGTCCTCACTGTCACTCACAACACCTGGGCCAATCACCTGCAGTCTCTCCCACCTGGAATCCATCCCTGTTCCTTGGTTTGATGCACATCCAGCTTCATTCAGTCACACACAACAGTCAGTTGAACAGCAGGATCCCACCACACCACTCAGTACTGGAAAACCATTCACTTTTACTTAGTGATGGGGTGATGAGGCCTCATGAAGCATTGCAGCACATTCCCTGAACTGTATTGATACTGTGTCGCTACTGTGTCGCTCCATACTGACACTTGCTAAATCTTACAAATCATTACTGGCAAAATTTCATTTAAATTTAATTAAATAAATTTTAAAATTTAAATTTAACTAAATACATATTAAAATTTAATATTTGAAATTTGATTTAATGTAATAATGATAATAATAATAATAATAATAATAATAATAACAATTAATAATAATAATAATAATAATAATAATAATATTTAATAATAATAATAAAAGAGCAACCAAAACTGGTTGTCAACATTTTTCCCAGAACAGAATTGTGCAAACAGAATGTGCAAATAGAATAGTGAACCCCACTGGTAACACTAGAAACACATTCACTGTTCACCTGAATCAAAAACTGCCATTGCATTACTGACATTTTATAGCACATAGTCACTTTAAATTGCTTTGATGTGAATCTGCTTTATTGTCATCTGCAATTGATTAAATGGATTGGAATGTCTGATTGAATTACAGTGGAATCTTATGTGAATGTTTGATCTTTGTGTTATTGTTCTGCTTTATTATTTTGATCAGGTGGACAGGGGCTAGCAAAGGGGAGGAGAATCCCACAAAATAACACAAACACTCAGGCATATGTGGCATACCAACCCGGTCTCACGGGGATTCGTGAAACTGTCACGTAAGTTTTAGTTTCGGTTTCGTGCGCACCAACACGATTTCGTCATGTTTTTCGTGCCGCTCACCACGAAATGTTTTTCGCTGTCGTAATCACATCTGAAAGTGGTTTATACCGGCGGATTCATGACGATCTAAGCTGTCCATCGGCGTATACTGCTTGTGTGATTGCGTTTGCGGCCGCCGGCCGCCGGACATTCTTGAAATTCCTATGCAAATTGGTAAGTGTACCACCGGCTTATGGTTAGGTTATGGTTAGGTTATGGTTAGGGTTATGGTTAGGGTTATGTTTAGGGACGATGTCATGCAAAATATAGCGTTGGATTCGCCACGGTTTTACATTAAAAATATAATATACACATTCTTTTGAAATACGTTCTGAGTGGCACGAAAAGTCCGCCGTTTAAAATACATTGGTGCGCATTTCGTGGTGAGCGGCACGAAAAACATGACGAAATCGTGTTGGTGCGCACGAAACCGAAACTAAAACTTACGTGACAGTTTCACGAATCCTCGTGAGATCGGGCTCGGCATACAGTGAACCAATTCCAGGGAAGCACAGCACACAAAAGGAAGGGGACACCACCACCATCACGGGCCTTCAGCAACTGAAAAGGAATAAAACAAATGAATGGGGAAAAAACAAACAAATTATTACAAATAAAGATACTAATGGAACAGAAAATATTCAACAGGCAGGTGTCAAATTAAACTATATATATGATACAAAATAATGAATGCCTAAAACAAACAAAATAAGCACAAGCAAAAGAACAATTAACAATGATCAAATAAACAATTACTTCAAACCAAAACAATATAAATCTTTCAGTCTCACAATAAAAATGAAACTAAATACAGTGCATGCGGTCAATAAATATGGGCAATACACCGTCAACAATTAAAACTAAATAAATTGAAAGACAGCAGAGCAGAGGTCAAAGCTGCAGAGACAAAGCAGCAGTAGGAGACAAAGCAGAGGCAGTCCCAGTAGCTGACTGTGACATCAGCAGGGCGCGCACAATCACTCAAGCCTGATAGAAACAACATTAGCATGACTATGCGGAACTGCTAAAAAGACGGTGTGGTCACTGAATGTAAATGCACATACCTGCCAGTGGTGGTGAGTATGCACACATACGCATAAGAATGGAGGAAGAGAGCTCATGCAGCTCGGCACATTACCTGTGACCACATCAGAGTGAGCAGGGTAATAGCATACTCAAACACACACACACACACACACACACACACACACACACACACACACACACACACACACACACAGAACACCTACCACATTTAGCCAGGAGTTGGTGATGTGCACACATGCAAACTAGCGGCTGCCAACCAGGGACACATCAGTCCTTCTGCAGCACAAAGCAAATGCCCTAAACATACGATCAGGGAAATCATACCAATGAGACACAGCAGGAGCAGACATAGCTGTCGCTAGGGTTACCACTGTAGTGACTTTACCTGTAGTCACCGCGGGGTGGGAGTTAGGTCAGCTTAAGTCTGATGCTTCAAATTAAAACAGTGTCTCTGCTCATTTGTATTTGATGTTAAATGTATTCACGGCAGTTGCAGGTAAATTATCATTCAGTTCATACATTAATTTTCCAATAAGCCAAAAAATACAACCTGAAAACATGCACCTGCCTGACACGGTGTTTATGCATGATCGAAAACTGTTTGCCTTTTCCCCTATTTATTCACTCATTAGCCAGTACATATGCTGTTCAACCCCTACAGTGGACAACCCCGTGGCTCCTTAAGCCACACCCACACAAAATCATACCGACATTCACAATAATCAAAACAAAGAAATCATTTTTTGGCTCTAACACACCAGCCGCTAATTGAGAATGCAAGAGGCATGAACAGTTCAACATAAAATACATTCATAATGGAGACAATAATTTCATATTCAATTCAATTCAATTCAATTAGCGTCAAATACAGTCAAATCGTCTCAAGACGCTTTACAGAACCCATATGCCTGACCCCCAGAGCAAGCCCAAAGGCGACAGTGGCATATAAACATGGATTAAATTGTTTTGGTTGCAGCTTCTTGACGCAAACAAAGTTTGGTTACTGGTCCATCCAGTGTGCTAGTTTTAGTCTTTACTCGTGCGGAACGCACCAATCCTTTCTGTTGTGTGATTGGTCCTTTGTCCCCGATTGACCCAGTTTTGGATTGTGGGCGTGGCTATGTGGCTACACACCGGTGCGCAATTCAATAAATGGCCTATGCCTATTCACAAAAGTGTGACAAGCAGGTCAAAGATATGTCTGTCGACTGTGTCTCCATTTTTCTCCGTTTTGCCGGTTTATTCCAACTCTTACACGCAGAATGACTGTCCCAACAGGTTATGGGCCCAGTAAAGAGTTTGGAAGCCGATGGAATCGTTTATTGTTTGACGGAGATGAAAAGAATTATGAGCTCTGGGAAACGAAGTTCCTGGCACATTTGCGTCTGCTGGACCTGAAGACCACCATCCTGGGTGGAGCCCCCGCTGCAGGCTCAGATGGTGTTGCAGCAGATGCAAATAAAAATGAGGAGGCATATGCAGTCTTGATCCAGTTGTTGGACGATAAAAGTTTGTCTCTTGTAATGAGAGATGCTGCTGATGACGGGAGAAAAGCGCTCCAGATCCTGCGTGACCATTACGCAGGGAAGGGAAAGCCGCGCGTAATAAGTCTGTACACGGAGCTGACATCTCTTCAAAAGGGTATGAATGAGAGCGTCACAGACTATATTATTCGTGCGGAGACTGCCATCACAGCGCTGCGTAATGCAGGAGAGACACTTAGTGACGGTCTACTGACCGCAATGATTTTAAAAGGTCTGCCTGATGTGTTCAAACCATTCTCTGTTCACATTACACAGAGTGATTCAACGTTGTCATTTGCTGATTTTAAGACTAAACTGAGGAGCTATGAAAGCACGGAGAAGTGTGGTGCGTCTGGCTCAGGAGAGGACAGTGTGATGAAGGTGAAAGGAAGAGACAGGAGAGATAATTGGAGTGCAAAACTCACCTGTTTCACCTGCGGTCTGAAGGGCCACAAAGCCGCGGAGTGCACTTCCATTGGAGAGCGTAGTGACCAGAGACAGTGGTGTAGCCTTTGTAAAAGCGCCACGCACAAGGACGCAAATTGTCGGCGGAGGAAACGGGACAAGGTGAAGCAAGCGGTGGATGAGGAAGACCACACGTTCGCCTTTAAGGTCCAGCTGGATGCCGCCGCCCCGGTCAACGGTGAGAGGATGAGGGGCCTCATGGTCGACTCGGGAGCGACAAGGCATATCATCACTGATATGGAGAAGTTTGAGGAGTTTGATCCAAACTTCCAAGCGCAAAGTCACATTCTGGAGTTGGCTGATGGAGAGCGCGCTAGCGGGATTGCGCTAAAGAAAGGTACTGCCAAAGTGCGCATGAGAGACAATAAAGGCCGTGATGTGGATCTGATGTTGAAGGAGGCGCTCTACGTCCCATCCTTTTCTCAGGACATCTTCTCGGTTAAAGCAGCAACGGCCCAAGGAGCAACTGTCATCTTCAAAGAGGGACAGAATCGTCTTATCCACAAAAACGGTACAATTTTTGATATTAACACACATGACAGACTATTTTATTTAGATACTCTTGAAAATGAAACTGATCAATGTAGTGTGTGTTATGACATTCAGACATGGCATGAAATATTGGGGCATTGTAATTATGACGATGTGTTAAAGCTGGAAAGTGTAACAAACGGTATGAAGATAAAAGGGAAAACTGAGAGGTCTAATCTGAAATGTGAAGTATGCATAAAAGGTAAATTTGCTCAGAGTAGAAATACAGATCCAGATGAAAAAGCTAAAAATGTACTGGAGCTTGTTCATACTGATTTGGCTGGGCCAATAGAGCCAGCAAGTAAAGAAGGCTTTAGATTTGCTCTTGCATTTACAGATGATTATTCTGGAGTCATTTTCACTTACTTTTTAAAATCTAAGAGTGATACTGTCAAAGCTACAGAGAGGTTTATTGCTGATGTTGCACCATATGGAAAAATTAAATGTTTAAGATCAGACAATGGAACTGAGTATACCTCAGCTGTGTTTCAGTCACTGCTAAGGCAAAATGCCATCAGACATGAAACCTCAGCCCCGTGGTCGCCCCATCAGAATGGGACAGCAGAAAGGGCCTGGAGAACTCTATTTGAAATGGCTCGATGTATGTTGATAGAAAGTAAATTACCAAAACAGTTGTGGCCATATGCAGTACAAACTGCTGCTATAATCAGAAATAGATGTTTCAACAGGCGACTAGGACAAACTCCATACTTTGTGTTAACAGGGAAGATCCCTGATATGACCAAAATGAGAGCGTTTGGTTCAGAGTGTTTTGCTTACAAATATGATCAGAAAAAGTTGGACACACGCTGTGAAAAAGGAATATTTGTAGGTTATGACAAAAACAGTCCTGCATTTCTAGTGTTTTATCCAAGCACTGGTAAAGTGATGAAAAATAGGCTGGTAAAATTTGTGACAAAAACAACTAATGAATGTGACACTCAGACAGATGAAGACATATATGACTATTCTAAATATAGACAAAGTGTACGGGAGCCACCAAAACCGGATGTGACTAATATGATTCCTGAAGAACTAAAAACAGAGGAGAGTGAATTGAATATCAACTCACAAAGTGAGAATGAGAGTAGTCAAAGTGCTCGTTATCCAAAAAGAGAGAGGAGACCCCCAAAATTCTACAGAGATTATGATTATGAAGTGAAATTTGATGAAGATAGATCATTGATGGATATTGACTATTGTTATCGTGTGACATGTGATGTTCCCCTGACATTGCAAGAAGCTGTTAACTCTCCCAAATCAGAGAAGTGGGTTAAAGCAATGCAGGAAGAAATGGACTCTCTAATTGAGAATGATACCTACACACTAACATCCTTACCTGAGGGCAAACATGCAGTGGGGGGCAGATGGGTTTTTGCTGTTAAAGAAAATCCAGTTGAGACCCTATACAAAGCCAGATATGTTGCGAAAGGTTATAGTCAATTGGCTGGGATTGATTATAATGAAACTTTCTCACCTACAGCGGATATGACTTCTGTACGTGCCCTAATGCAGCTTGCAGCTCAATATGATTTAGAACTCCATCAGATGGACATTAAAACAGCTTATCTGCATGCTCTTATAGATTGTGAAATTTATATGGAACAACCTGAAGGATTCGAGATAAAATCAAAAACAGGAGAGAAACTGGTGTGTAAACTTAACAAATCGCTTTATGGTCTAAAGCAGTCAGGACGAAATTGGAATAAAATGCTTCATGATGTACTTATTGAAAATAATTTTGTTCAGAATACAGCAGATAATTGTGTTTACACTAAACAATCTGAAAGTGAAAGAATTGTTTTAATAATTTGGGTTGATGACATTATTCTTGCAGCGAGTCATTGCCAAATTCTTGAAAACGTGAAGGAAATGTTGGGTGCAAAATTCAAAATTAAAGATCTTGGGAAATTGAGGCATTTCCTTGGCATCGATTTTGCCCAGAAAAGGGGGGAAATAAAAATGAATCAAAAGAGATGCATTACCAAAATTCTGGACCGATTTGACATGACTCATTGCAAACCCAGATTGACACCATGTGAAGTGAAAATGAAATTTGGCAGTGAAGGTGAGCCTGCTGATCCAAAGAAATATCGTGAGATGGTTGGCAGTTTAATCTATGTGATGACCTCAACCCGACCAGATTTAAGTTTTGTTGTGAGTAAATTGTCACAATATCTTGCTCAACCAAAACAAGAACATTGGGTTGCAGCTAAACGTGTTGAGATATTTAAAAGGCACTGTGGATCAGGAGTTGTGTTACAGGAAACATGATAATCTATCACTTTTTGCTTACTGTGATGCTGATTGGGGAGCAGATCAGAATGATAGACGTAGTGTGACTGGTTACTGCTTTAGTTTGGCAGAAAATGGACCTGTCATTTCCTGGAAGTCAAAGAAACAGCCCACTGTGGCCTTGTCCACTTGTGAAGCTGAATATATGGCTTTATCAGCTACTGCACAGGAGAGTCTTTATTTAACTAATTTGTTGACTGGAATGGACAATGGAGTGGACTATACACCTGTTACTATTTTTGAAGACAATCAAGGTGCTATTTCCTTATCAAAAAACCCTGTGTGTCGCCAACGATGCAAGCACATCGATATCCGATATCATTTTGTCCGCTCTGTGATTTGTGATGGGAAAATTACAATTAAATATTGTCCGACAGATAGAATGGTGGCAGATATTTTTACAAAAGCTGTTACAAAAATAAGAATCGACAGATTTGTGATTTTTTTATTTGGTATTTGATGTAAATTATGTATGGTAATGTGATGCACTGTGTTATTGTTTATACTTGGTCAGTTGGGAACAAGTGGGGGTGTTGTGTGATTGGTCCTTTGTCCCCGATTGACCCAGTTTTGGATTGTGGGCGTGGCTATGTGGCTACACACCGGTGCGCAATTCAATAAATGGCCTATGCCTATTCACAAAAGTGTGACAAGCAGGTCAAAGATATGTCTGTCGACTGTGTCTCCATTTTTCTCCGTTTTGCCGGTTTATTCCAACTCTTACACGCAGAATGACTGTCCCAACACTTTCCTATCTAGATAGGTTTCCAGGACTTTTCAAGCAGCCAAGAACCACGTTGTGCTGTAGAGTCTGCCATTAGCACGATGTCTCCTGAGACAAGACTCCGTCTCTCCTTGCTCCACCTCTGTTGCTCTAGCCCTACTCAGTGATTGGCCACCAGCTGCACAGCATCAGGTGATGCAGCACAGCATTAAGGGGTGTAATATCAGTGCTGCTACAAAAGCTCACCTCTATGATCTGCTCTCCATACATACTCCAGAGATCTCAGATGTGCCAGAACAAGCCAGTGGGGGCCTCAACCCACAGTACTCAATGGATCCACTGCCAACATCCTGGAGTCAGACACCACAGGGCACCTTGTTGTGGCATTTTTAGATTGAACAAATAATAAAATTAGATGAATAGGATGTGTGAATCAAATTTAAGAACAAACAATTAATAATATTGTAAAATCTGAAGTGCTAGCTGAAGTTATGAATACACGAAATAATCATGTGGAAAGCGGCAACCCACTGGAAGCCAGTGGAGCCCATATAAGGCAATGAGACTGGAAGTGCATGGCCTCTCTTCGTCTGCACTCATAAGTTAAAACCTAGGTCATGCTGACCTAAGCAGAAATAATGCCAACCAAGCAGAAATAAAAAAGAGGAGGTGGTCTAACTTTTGATATGTTTGCATCATATACATCCTGATTGGGTCTTAACACTCGCAAGACTATGCTTTTAGGATACTCCTTTAAGGACTGAAGAGGGATCATTTAATCCTCCTGTCCTGCTCTGTCTGCCCCGGAATGTGCATTATGCTAATCATGTGGCAACTTCTTGCAGGGAGAACAGTGGAAGGTGTGAACGGTGTGTGTGGGCGGGGGTGGGAGGAAATATGCTCCCCCTTCCCAGGGGGGATTCTGCTCCTGCCCTGGGATGTGGACTGATCATTACGCTAATTATGTGGCAGCTTCTGGATGGGAGAACAGTGGAAGGTGTGGAAGGTGTGAAAGGTGTGTGTGGGCGGGGGGTGGGAGGAAATATGCTCCCCCTTCCCAGGGGGGATTGGCATAAAAAGTCTGAAAAACACTTTTGTGGTCATTAGCTACATTAGCTATATGAGACATACAAGATCCCAGTGGACAACCTGCCAGTTCGTCATCTGCTCCAAGACCTCTCCAAAAAAAAGATGCAGAGAAGATTCACTACTGAGCAGGCTTTGCAAATGATTCTGACTGAAACAAGCGCTTTTGACTCTGATGGAGAGGACATAGACCTTCAGTCAGATTCTGACTCGGAGCAGTTTTCGGGTAAGATTTCTCAAACATCAAATTTCTGTTTCAGAATACTTCACATTTAATTTCAAAGATTTTGTTCTTTTGGGGAATATTTTTTTAACTTCAAGATTTTTATTTTATTTATTTATTTATTTATTTTTTACAAATTTCTAGATAAAAAATGACACATTTTAGATCAGAGGTCATCAATGTTTTCACAGAAGGAGCCCAAAAAATGTGAACTTCTGAACCAAGGGCCACAATACTGACAGAGTTCAGAATAGAGACAAACAGAACAATGAAAAGATGTGATATAATTTGACTCTTTTCTACATTGGTACATTTGTCTTTGCTAACGATATAAATTTGTTCAATTTGCAGAGGAAGACGCTCCCCCTCCCAGAAGAGGACAAAACGGCTGGATACCGCACTAACGGAGACCGCAAAAGATGGCACAGTGTGGTGCAAGGAAGAGGTTGGACGACATCTGAAATTCGCTCCTATTGAACCTTACGCTGCAGAAGGAGAGCCAACACATGAAGCCAGAATAAGGATCAAAACTCGCCTTCAAAGCTTCCTCTGTTTTCTCACTCTCCAGATGCTTCGTACCATTCAAGCATGCACAATTGAGCATGCAAGGGAAACAGAGACTGTGGATTGGTTCATGGCTATTCCAGAACTAATGGCTTTCATTGCAGTTGTCATCTGGCGAGGGGTGACTAAGGTTCCATCATTGTCTGACAACTGGTCAGAGATGTATGGAAACAAACGGATTATGGAAACAATGAGTAGCGACCGCTTCAAAGACATAATGCAGCACCTACGGTTTGATAGCAAGAACACACGGGCTGAGCGAGTGCAGACAGACAAGTTTGCAGCTATTTCCGAATTATGGGAATCATTTCGACAGAACTGTGTCACATTCTACAGACCTGGTCGGCACATCACAATCGATGAACAACTTTATCCATCAAAGACACGTTGCCCTTTTCTGCAATATATTGCTACAAAACCGGATAAATTTGGTATCAAGTTTTGGGTGGCGTGTGACTTGAAATCAAAGTATATTTGCAATGTCTTTCCATATGTTGGCAAAGAACCTGGCCGTCCCAAAGAGGAGAGACTGTCTGAGAGTGTGGTAATGAAGTTGATGGGACCATTTCTTGATCAGGGCAGAACTGTCACGACGGACAATTTTTTCACATCAATTTCACTTGCAAGAAAATTACGCAGCCGGAAAACTACCATTCTTGGGACACTCAATAAAATTCGCAGAGAAATTCCCCCTTCAGCTCGAGAGATAAAGCAAAGTGAGTTCAGCACTCAGGTGTTTTCAACAACTGATGCAACACTGACAGTGTACGCAGCCAGCCGGAAGAAGACAGTCTACGTTATGAGCAGCATGCACAGTGTGATTCAGACTGAGGACAGCCGCAAAAGAAAGCCAAGCACCATCACCCAGTACAACTCCACTAAATGCGGTGTGGACGCCATGGATCAGATGGTGCGGCAGTACAGCGTACGGGCAGGAACAAGAAGATGGCCTGTCAGTGTGTTTTATAATATGGTTGACATGGCAGCCCTGAATGCCCATGTGCTATATCAAGCCTGCACAGGAAGGACGGAAAGGCGGCCAGATTTTCTGATGCGGCTTGCCTGTGAGTTGGCTGAGTCTTATGTGACATCAAAGAAGATTGGAAAGGAAAACCATCTTCGCAAACAGGCCGCCACACCAGTGGAACCGGGCAAAGGCAGAAGTGCCAAGTCCATCACCGGTGCAAAAAGAACCCTGCTACTGTTCGATGTGTGCATTGCTACAAGTTAACGTGTGGCAAATGCAAAAGAGAAGTGCCATGGGAGTGCCAGGTCTGCGCAGACCAGTTTTGAAAAAGTTGTGTGATGACACACACACGGTAAATGTGTAAATTGTGTAAATATTGTTTGTGCTTTCTACAGTGTTGATTCAAAAATATAAATAAACTATTAGAATAAGCATTTTTCATCCTCTTATTTTTGTGTCTCTTACTTATTTGCACTCAACAAAAAAGATAAATATGTGGTTATCCATCCTAAGCAATGCAAAATATTTACAGAAAAACCCAGGAACATTCAAGCTTTCAAGAAGAAGGGCAGAGTCAGAAGCAATGAAGTTTCAGTTGCTGTAAAAGCTAGTTCTTCCTTTTTGGCTAATTTCTCTTGGTTAGTAAGTAAGTAAAGTTTTATTTGCATAGCACCCTTCACAGTACGAGTACACAGGGTGTTTTACAACATCGGAATAAATTGAAAGCACAGTACAATACAAAAAATTTAGAATTTATGTCCAGTGCATTGTCACCAGTAAACAAGCACAGATCAACAACTATAAGGTATGGAACCTGAGTAGGGTTCAGGCTTATGCTAAGGAGGCTTGCTGAAAGATGTGTGCTGGGTAAAACCAGAAGCTGCCACATAATTAGCGTAATGATCAGTCCACATCCCAAGGCAGGAGGAGAATCCTCCCTGGGAAGGGGGAGCATATTTCCTCCCACCCCCGCCCACACACACCGTTCACACCTTCCACTGTTCTCCCTGCAAGAAGTTGCCACATGATTAGCATAATGCACATTCCGGGGCAGACAGAGCAGGACAGGAGGATTAAATGATCCCTCTTCAGTCCTTAAAGGTAATAAAACACCAGTAGATCCCCTCGCAGTCTTCCTAGTGTTAAGACGATGGGTTGTTGCCTTCCACAAAGACAGAGGAGTGTTTAGGAAGAAGGTATATAAGATTATGTAATGCTTCATGTAATCAGTTAAAATCTCCAGATTTTGTTCATGTTTGTTCTGACAGTGTCTGTATTGAATAAACATTATTTGCATCATACTTTGAAGACTGCTTAAAGATTCTTTCTTGAAAATATTTTAGGACTTCAACTTTTGATCCAGAATTGATTTTTGACTATATGTTTGACCAATTGCCTGATCATCACTGGCCCTTCGCAGGCCAGACTGAGTCACAACAACCTCCAGATACCCTGTGTCCATAACCTGATGGGTTATATCTGTTTTGGTGACATGAACAGAACATATGCAATTTCAGGCAGTATGTCATATTGTTGTAACCGGTTAGAAAAAAAAAAAGAAGCACTCATTTCATTTGTGTGCGTTTTTTTAAATTTCGTTTATGTATTTATTTTAATGTCAAATGTGTATTTTGTTTGTGAAAAAAAAGTGTTTATAAGTAACAAATATATATGTTGAGTTTCTGTATGTAAGAAGGTACCATTTGTCACCGAGTGTGAAAGGTCGAGAGGATGTGGAAGTACAGGAAGGAGGGGCAGAGTGAAGGTGGATTGCAGGGCAGAAGAAGGACGGAGGACAACGAAAAATGAACTGTACGGGCAGGAAGCTGGTGGAGCAACGGACGTAAAGACCACACGGACAGTGAGTCTAACAGCGACCGTTCAGCCCAGTGTCGCAGTTTATTTTCCAGTTGGAGGAGGAGATGTTGGAAAAACGTTTTCACAACTGGAGCAGCTAAAAGCTAATGTAGCCCAGGTGGCTAGCGTTAGCCACCTGGGGTTTCACTCACGGAGCGCTCCCACAGCGCTTGCATCAGGAAGACTGGCCAGTTAGCTGCGAACAGACTACGCCACGGAGGTCCCGTCTACCACGAACGCCCCGTCTACCACGAACGCCGACGACGCCACGGGGTCTCGTTCACTGCCGACGTAGCTGCTGCTCGGCAGGTCTCGCCTACGGCCAACGCTGCAGAGAAGAAATATTATATTTTGGCATTTGGAGCCACTTATTATTTCAATTTGATTCAATTTATTTCATATATAGAGCGTAGACTCACAACATATCTAATCTCAAAGTGCTTAACATAGTAAGATAAAGACCTCAAGAATTGCAGAGAACAGAAATCCCAACAATCCAATATTTAGAGACAAATGACTAAAGGATCAGGTTCAAATATCATATACATCAGTACTTTTTTCAACAATCCATTGTGATTGTTTCGTCTACCGCCGACGCCGTAGACACCCGGGAGGTCTTGTCTATCGCCACCCGCCACGGAGGTCTCGTCTACCGCCGTCGCCGCTGACGCCCGCCACCATCTGCCGTCGCTTCAGGGACGTCAACGTAGCTCCTGCAGTGAGTGTGTGTGGGTTTTTTTTTTTTTTTGCGCTAGACAGTTTTTGCACCGCTCACGAGCGAAGAAACAAGCCTGCAACGGTTTTGACTTAAGGGTACCCATTTTATTTCGGTTTGTTTAATTTCATGATTTGAGCCAGTCATAAAGGACAAAATTGCGTCAAGTTGCTAGTCTGACGGAGAGTTAAGAGGTCATATCAGACTGTGATCGAACCCAAAAGTGTCTAGTATTCCCTTTTGAATACTATTATTGATTTTATGATGTCCTTTATTATTGTTTTTTTTTATTTTCATATATTTGTACATATTTAATTGCATTTACTACAGTAAATAATCAATGCTTACTTGGTGCCTTCTCTTGAAAGTGTTTGGGTTCCTTTTTAGAGAGTGCATTAGAATGACAAAAATTAGCTTAAAGGGTATCTATATTGTACATAAAACCGTTAAGTATCAGAACAGAGGCTACTATTTAAAAAAATAATAGCGCATCAACATTTGTTACTTCACATCATTAATTTACCATTTGATAGTTGTAAAAAGAACTGGGGAGCGCACCATATGAAAAGGCTTGGGTCTAGAGGGCGCTACATTGTTGTTAATCTTTGGTGGAGAGGCAGTTATTGTCTTTTTCACAAGTACCCGAGTGTCTGCATGGCATACATTTCATCATTTTCTCAAGCCTGCAGGAGTCCATGCGGACCACTCGATAGACGTTACGTGAAGCACCAAACCTTGTGTCCACAGAAGCAATCCAAACAGTGACTACACAACAAAGGTAGTAGTGTGAATGCTCGCAGTAGCTACATGTGTGAAATACATGAAAATAATCCACTGTGCTTGTGTGGAACACAGTCCCTCTAAGCAGGCACCACTATGACATGTGTACATTCATGAGGGAGTAAAATCAAGGCTCAACTTTGCTCCTTATTCAGTCCATTTATTATTGTGAGCTAACTAAATGTTTAAGTGAGCTACATTTAGCTATATGTATTAACTTTGCATCTTCATCTGCATTTGCATATAGTTGCAGTAAGGTACATGTACTAAATATGTGCACTGTTTGATGACAAAACAATCGCGGAAGCCTCTTTTAAAATACTGCTTTGATTAGCTTTAGCATGAGGGGCAATAAAACCTGAAAAAATGCTGTCTGCTGTTTAAACCCCTAATTCTCACACTGTACTATAAATAAAATATGTACAAAAAATTACACAAATGATTATCATCACTGTCATATGGATTCTAGTAATAATAATAATTAATTCTAATTGATTAATTATGCAATACAGCTAGGTAATACTGCATATTTAGATTATATCAAATCCTTTGTCCTAATGTTGGCTTTCCATAAAAATGACAACATCATTTGGACCACTTATGGGATCAAATTTATTGTAGTGACATCTCACCCTCAGCGGCTCCAGGCAAATGCAAAGAAGCGGCAACTAAATCAAGGTCAATAAAAAATACCCAGTTAAATTAAGGTCAGTGAAATGGCATTTTTATATTCAATCTACTCTCTAATATTCACAGTTAGGAAGCACTTTGCTCATTTCCATATAGTAAAAGTGCATATGTTGCATTCTGAGGGTTCTGGTAACAAGAAGGGGAATTTTTCATTTCATACCATCGACATATGATTAGCATAACCACATCTACCAAATCAGTCACAGGAAAGGAATTTAGTAAAGTACCAAACATGTCTGTTTTGCTGTAGCAGAATGCATCAAACAGGCTCTATTCAAAGGTTATATGAGAATTGACAGGTTTTGTTCTTGAAATCTTCATAAATTGTTTATATTATACTAATTTAAGCACACTGAAAAAGATTCAGTATATCAGAGCAATCCGTATGAATGCTGCTGAAATCCATTCAACTGTAATGGAGAGAGTTCATGGAATGTATCTGTCCTGAATAAATACAATGGTGGCTGGGCTCATAAATGCCGAAATACACATAGAGATCATCACTCACCTCAATCATCCTTTGAAGCCAAGTGGCACACTGAAACAGTGGAATAGAAGATGTTCAGTGATGCAGAAACTGAGGTAATTTTCAGTGCTGTTGGAAAAAAGAAAGAAAAGCCAATTCTGTTGAAGAAGCATTGGTACTTGAACCTTATCCAAAGGCTGACAAAGCAGGTAAAAGCTGTTATTTCCTTCCAGAAAACTGAGCTGAAAGTGAAAACTGAAAGTGAAACAAAGCTGTTGGATCTTAACCTGTCTGCAAAAAATTACACCCAGCCTAAGCAATTGCAGCACACACAGAACAGGATCAGACTAGAAAATATTGTTGCTTCAGGGAATAGTCACTGAAGCAGAAAAGGCGCCACAAGCAAAATATTGGCATGATGTGGTTCAGAGTCCTCTATCCAAGGTAATGTTGACTTGTCACTGCATAAAAGTGGTAGCAATGAAACCTATTTGCACTTTGGTTAAACAGACTGTTAACTAAGTGTTCTGCTTGAGCATTCATTTATGTGAATCAGCATTTTTTCAAATTAAAGTAGTATGTAATCACAGAATGCAACAGCCTGTTCACAACCCCAAAACACTACAGAGAAGCAATATTATAATTAGCATTTGGAGCACTTATTATTTCAATTTGATTCAATTTAGTTTCATATATAGAGCGTAGACTCAACAACATATGCCATCTCAAAGTGCTTAACATAGTAAGATAAAGACCACAAGAATTGCAGTGAACAGAAATCCCAACAATCCAATATTTAGAGACAAATGACTAAAGGATCAAGTTCAAATATCGTATATATCAGTACTTTTTTTTTAATGCTATAGTATATTTTAGTTCCTCTACATTTCAGATTATTCAGTAATTAAATGCTGCAACTTTAAACATGCAACATTCATGTAGCAGCAAATATTATTACTTTCAAAATGGAGATTTTAAATTTAAAGAATGAGCTCATAAGACACTTATTAGAGATCAAATCAGTACTTCCAGACCTTGTAGGCTTGTAACCTCTTGCAAAAAGTAGTTTATTGTATCTTTATTGAAGTCTTGATCGAATGGAATACTTTAGCCCGTCTACTCAAGTAAAAGTTGTGAGCAGTTCTTATGCCACTGACTATAAATGTAATAAAAGTAGTACATTTTGAACAGTTACAGTCTTTTTGGCTCATCAAAATTAAAATTAAACCAAAGATCTGTGCTACCTTGCAACCTTACTCTTTGTGGGTCCAAACAAAACACAAAGGAGATCCAAGCACAGACAATTATCTTCTCCATCCATCCATTTTCTTCCGCTTATCCGGGGTCGGGTTGCAGAGGCAGCAGACGAGGCAGGTCATTCCAGATGTCCCTCACCTCTGCAATGCTTTCCAGTACTTCCTGGGTATGCCAAGCATTCTCAGGCTAGATGAGATACATAATCAATCCAGTGGGTTTCTTACTCTACTCTGGGATCTCCTCCAGGCGGATGTGCTTGAAAAACCTCCAAAAGAAGTCTCCCCAGAAGCACCTGAATCAGAATGTCCAAGCCGCCTCAGCTGGCTCCTTTCACTGTGAAGGAGCAGCACCTCTATCCTGAGGTCCCACCACAGCTCAGAGTAGAGTTGCTGCTCATTTTTTCAGTCACTACCCAAGCTCAAAGAGACGAAGGAGGGGTTGGAATGTTAGATGAACTGGTAAACTTGAGAGTTTCGACTTAACTCCAGCTTCACCATGACAGTCCGTTACAATGGCCACATTACTACTAGATGTCGCACAGACCATGGGCCTCAGACTCAGAGTGCTATCATGATTCACTCCAGCTCCTGCCCGGTTTTCCTTCCTGTCTCTCTCTCTCCCGCCGCTCTCCTGGCTCACAGCTGAGTGCTGCATGGGCTTCAGCTGGAGTAATCAGCCAACTCTATTCACCTGCTTCCCTCCTCTTCCTTCAAAGCCCTCTGCTCCCTCAGTTGGTGCTGGAGCATTGGTTTTGGACTGACCCACATGCCGTTTCCCCACACCTTCTCTGGATACTTTCAGCTTTTAGAAGCTACTGGTTTTCTCCTTTTGTGGATTCAGCCTTTTTGGGACTCAGTTGTTTTTTGGACTTGCCTGCAGCCTGTTCTTCCCTTTAAGGAGAAGTTTCTCTCTGTTGTGTGAGTACATGTCCCTCATTTTATTGTCAGCTGTTGGTTTTTTGGCTTCATTGAATAAACTCCCTTCCCCTTCACACCTGCTGTCTGTTAGTGTCTGCGCCTGGGTTCTACCACACAAACCGTAACAGGTGCTGATCCGTATTCCCGCCGCTTCACACTTTGCTGGCAAATGGTTTCCAGTGTGCACTGAGTCACAGTCCTGATGAAGCCAACAGAACCACATCATCTGCAAAAAGCAGAGATGCAATGCTGAGGTCCCGAAGCCAGATGCCGTGCTCGCCCCAGCTATGCCTTGAGACCCTGTCCATGAATAAACATTTACCCAATTATCTCCTTTTGACATTTAATTTAACAATTTCAGTTGTAGAACCAGTGTCGGAGGTGGAGTAGTAATCAGGAGGTTTGGGAGCAATCCTGGCTTTTTCTGTGGTAACTCACTGTGCACTAATCATGGTGTCTAATCAGCATCTTGATATGGCACACCTGTGAGGGGGATGGATTATCTCAGCAAAGAAGTGCTCACTATCACAAGATTTAGACAGATTTGTGAACATTTGAGAATGGTGATATTGTGTACTGTGGAAAAAGTTTTAGATCTTTGAGTTCATCTCATAAAAAATGGGAGCAAAAACAAAAGTGTTGCATTTATATTTCTCTTCTTTTCCTTTCGGCTTTTCCCTCCAGGGGTCGCCACAGCGAATCAGTTTGCCTCCATCTAACCCTGTCTTCTGCATCCTCTTCTCTCACACCAACTACTTCATGTCCTCTTTAACCACATCCATAAACCTCCTCTTTGGGTTTTCCTCTAGGCCTCCTGCCTGGCAGTGGGAAACTCAGCATCCTTCTACCAATATATTCACTCTCTCTCTCCTGGACATGTCCGAACCATCTCAGTCTGGCCTCTCTGACTTTATCTCCAAAGCCTCTAACACAGGGTGTCAAGATCCATTCCTGGAGGGCCGCTATCCCTGCAATGTTTAGAGGTTTCCCTCTTCCAACACAGCTGATTACAATGATCAGGCTTGTTATCAGGCTTCTGCTGAGCTTGATAAGCTGATCATTGTTGAATCAGGTGTGTTGGAAGAGGGAAACATCTAAAACATGCAGGACAGTGGCCCTCCAGAACTGAGTTTGACACCCCTGCTCTAACATGTGCTGTCCCTCTGATGTACTCATTTCCTGATTCTATCCATCCTGGTCACTCCCAAAGAGAATCTCACATCTTCAGTTCTGCTACCTCCAGCTCTGCCTCCTGTCTTTTCCTCAGGGACACTGTCTCCAGACCAAACAACATGGCTGGTCTCACCACAGTTTTGTAAACCTTTCCTTTCATTTTAGCTGAAACTCTTCTATCACACCTGACACTTTTCTCCAGCCATTCCAGCCTGCCCGTACACACTTCTTTGCCTCTTTTCCACACTCTCCATTGCTCTGGACTGTTGACCCTAAGTACTTAAAATCCTCCACCTTCTTGATCTCTTCTCCCTGTAACCTCACTCTTCCACTTGGGTCCCTCTCATTCACACACAGATACTTCCGTCTTGCTGCGGCTTAACCTTCATTCCTCTCCTTTCCAGGGCAAACCTCCCACGCCTCTAGCTTCTCCTCCACCTGTTCCCTGCTCTCATTGTAGATCACAATGTCATCTGCAAACATCATAGTCCATGGAGACTCCTGTCTAACCTCGTCTGTCATCCTGTCCATCACCATAGCAAACAAGAAGGGGCTCAGAGCTGATCCCTGTTGCGTTTATATTTCTGTTGAGTGTAATTCATAATTTGCACAGTTTCCAACTATCTGATGCTGATCTGGCCCGTCTGTTGAATTTCAAGTCAATGTGGCCCCTGAGCCAAAATGTTTGCCCACCTCTGGTCTAGGGTCACTTACAGAATAGTAAAGTTCCCTGTTAAACTTAAGTCTGAACAGTGGATGATCATGTGAAGTCTGACAGTGTTTCATACACTGTGTGAAGAGAAAAAAACAAGTATCAGCTAAAAGTGCAAAAGAAACCCTTCCAAAAAACTTCTTTGCATGTCACTGAATACTGATAATAGTGCTTTTAACTGAACCACTGAGTAGAAGTAGAAAGTTGGATAGACAGAAACAGTCACTGACTCAATGTCATTTTTAGTTTAATCTGGAGATGTTTTTCAAATAGAATTCTGACATTTCTGTGTAACCCACAATGTGCTGTGAAGACTGATTTGTCTTCACTGACAGCAATAGATATATCTACGCCATAAAACACACGTGAACACATCTACCGCTAATCAACACTATATCAAAACTCCATTTCTTCTGCCCACAGCAACATGATGCAGCTGTTGGTTTGTCAGTGCTAATAGAGTTTTCCTACAAGGCTTGATGAATGATGATGTGGCACATATATTTCTTTTTCTCAGAAGGTGGATAAGAGACCAGAAGTTTAAAGGTGGTTATTTGAAGCCATGTCTCAGTGTTTGAAGCAACCATAAGCTCAAGGTTATTCAATAAACCTTTGCTCTTCCCTATCAGACGGCTGAGCCACATAACCCCTCAAGTGAATACTAACAGTTTCTGTCTGTTAGCCAGTGTACAATTTGTTTTCTGCCAATGTTGTAGCACTGTCTTTCAGATGCGAGGCAAAAATGGCTCAACAGAATCTATTATTGTAGTATTCTGCTGTTCATGTTGCAACATCAGTTTTTATTATTCTGTCATCTCAGTGCCTGCCAGTCCTCTGTGCCCTGCTGTAGTCTCCTGTAGACAGGGAAAGTTGTCAGAGTGAATTGCCATTTTGTCTCACTTCTTTTACCCAGCCAACATTGTTTCACTGTCAGCTGCTTTCTTGTTGGATAGTTCAGTATATTTTGCTTAGTTTTTTGCCTACTGGATTTGAAATTTTGGCAAGTCATGTCAGGACCCCTCCTGACCCTCCTTTGTGCCTTCTTCTCTCTCCCTCTCCTTCTTTCCTCTCTCTCTTCCCTCCTTCTCTCCTCATTTCTCTCTCCTCTCTCGCTCTCCTCTTCTCCTCAGAACCTCACTCATCTTTCTGTGCTTCTGGCTGCTGGTGATCAGTGCTCATCTGGGGCAGCTGTGGGACCAGCACACCTGCAGTGCATCATCACTAATTATCGCAGCAATAAAGCCTGGCTTTAGACTCCACTTGGCACCAGATCCTAACATCAGCTTTGCAGTTAGTCAGCCAGGCCGTATTACATGTTTTGTATTTTTGCTTTGAATCCTGTATTAATACCTGTTTGCTCTACCTGCAGTTCTGCCTTGCTCCACCGAGCCGCCGCTTTCCCCTTCACCCTTTCCCTGCAGTCTGAAGGGCACTTTGACCTGACTATTCTGCATAACCTGTCCGCCTTAGCCAGGTAACCTGGATCCCCCAACTGTTCCGTCTAACCCAGCCACCTCCGCCAATAACCTGACCTCCTCCAAAGAGGATCTGGCTCCCTCCCCACTGCCTACTCCTTCTCCAGTCAGGATTCCATGTTGTGAGCTTTGCCGTTTTTCTTTTACTTAGTTCAATTCTGTTGTTAGTATAGCCTTGGTTCTAGCTCCTAGCCAAAGTTATTAGTTTTTGACTGACCTTTGGTTGCTTTCCACCCTGCTAGTTTTCCCTTAGCCTGTTGTTGATCAATTCAGTTTGTTTATTCATAAAATTAAGACCTTTGCTGGACCTGACCTGTCTCCACCTGTTCGGAGTGCCTGCACTCTCTGTTTCACACCTAGACTGTGACCAAGTCATTTTTACAAAAAACTTTACAATTGGCACGCCATCTTTCAATCTCAGTTATTGCACTTGTTCATCGGCCATTGTATTGCAAATATTTGTATTAATGCATCTAACAATGCTGAAATCAGTTGACTGTTCTTGGATCAGACTATTTTAGGTCATGTCAGATTGGATGGTAGAGATTGGAAAGATTTCCCATTTTAATGACAGTGTGTTTTGGTTTGAGGGGGACTTGAACCCAATGACAACTACACAGAGCAGGCAGCAGGCAGATCAACAATTAAACAGGTTATTCACAAAACTAACACAAGTAACTATAAAGTCAACTATGGCCAGAAACTCTTAACCAGAGAGGGAGAGGGGAAGGCAGGCTCCCGTGGGGGTGGCAGTCGAGAGGGCACACAGCGCCTGCGTTCACTGTGGTCCACCGAGTGTGGCAGCTGCAGCCAGAGGTGACGCTAGGGCCTCTTTCAGATAGCGGGCCAGGTCACTGGGTAGTCCAGGGAGGGAGGTCCATGTTCTCACTCCGGGAGGATGGCTGAGGGGAAAGCAGCTCAGTGTCACTGTCATCTTAAGCGACAGAGGCAGTATGATCTGATGCTGCGTGCAGTGCAGGGCCAGTCTTTATTGAGGATGAGATGAGCTGCAGCTGCGCAGGTCCTGCAGCTGCTCTGCATCCTCCATCATCAGGAACTGTGACACAGTGAGCTGGTTTTTATTATTACAAGTATGGTGTCATGAAAATCAAAGGGGCTTTCCAGTGATATCACAACCCCATATGTATTAATTCCATGTATGATTTCCATATTTGTCAATTGCCAACTTAGAAATATTGAAGATTTCAGAAAAACTAGCCCGTTCTTTACCATAATTATGACATGTAAATCATTGTGAATGCTATTTTTAAGGAAGAAATTCTTAATTACGACTAATTATCAGTCCCTGCTGGATCCAACGTCCACCTGTTTACTCTTTCCCAATTCCTTCAGCTCATATATCAGTGCAAGGAAGCTTTCAGTGTTGTTTTGCTTCAATACACACTGGATTTGGATTTAGTTATCAATGCAACAAGTTGTTTTTTTTTTTTTTTTTGTCACCCTGCAAAAGCATCGTTGAGGATTTGTCTTTTAAAAATGGAAAACAGAACATTTTTGACAGTTTTGCATGAAACTATATACCTATTGTTTAAAATGTTCTTTAATATTAGTGAATACATTCAGTGGCTGTTAGATGACAGTGTACATTTCAGAAAATAGGAATGTCACTGTGAGCAATGTCTGACATCTATTAAGGGTTCTGCCACTGCTGCATGTTTTGCAAGAGGGTGTAAATACTACTTGGATCTGAATAAAGAGCACAGACTTGTATTTACTTAGACTCCGTCTGTCTCTCCTCCTACTGTGCTTGCAATTTCTTCTTCTTTTTGGTTCCTTTTACAGCAGCTGGAGTTCTATTCCCTCTATATTTCTTTTCAGCATTATTCCCTTCACCTCAGTATCAAAGCCAACAATGGCCAGTAAATTTGTCTCGCTGCTAGAATAGGTTGCGTTCACCATTGGTCTCTTGGTATCAGTGGTCTGCCTCAATGAGAAGATATGTGGCAGCAGAATGAGAGACTGCATGATGAAATCAGCATAAAGTGGCTTGACTGCCAAGTTCATGGGTATATTTTACTGTTGTGGGGATAGATGAGACACAGGTATGGAAAGAACAAGAGACTGAGAGAGGATACACACTGATGGTGATGGGAGCAGGTTGGCCAGCTTTGGAACTAATTAAACTGCAATTGTTGGCTTTGATACAAAAAGAAGAGGAAAGATATTGAAAATGATTCAGGGGAAGTACAGTTCACAACTTAGGCAACAATGCAGATTGAGTTCAGTTGTTGTTAGAACTCCTCTTCTCTTCCAGTCTGTTCAGCTTGTTAGTACAATGATAACCACTGCATTTATTGACATTATTTTTTTATTAATAGAAGCAAAAAGTGCCCATTTAAAAGTCTAACCTAAGCCGTTCTCATTACGGTTTGTTTCCAGGGAGAAGTGGATTAGTACAGAAAAACAGCAGTATCTCTGTGATTTTATTTGTGTCCAGCAAAAAAAAAAAGATTTATTTTTTTTTCCAGTTTTGCACAAATTTAACATCCACAGGCTTTCTGGGTAATTATTCACTGATATCTTAAAGAAAGAAAAAAGAATATTTTTCGTTACCCCATAGTAAGTACTTCCACCATCTGTTTTAAATACAAAAAAAAAAAAAAAAAAAGCACACAGAGAAGGCAGTTACTCCGCCAGGCTGCTCAGTTGTTGTATGCTTTCCGACGGATGGAATCTTTAAACAATCCGTTGTATGCAGCAGTACAGTTTGTATTAGGATCGCAATCAACTCGATATGTTATTGCAATTAATGTGACCGTCACCAGGCAGCTGACCACAGTGCTATCACGGTGTCGTGTCTGTCTGTGTGCTTGCAAAATTACTCAAAAACATTTACATTTATTACTATTTCTTAATTTCCCCTTGGGGATAATAAAGTTAATCTCATCTCATCTCCACCAAGGAATGTGACGGAGTTATGTGATGATTGGTGTACGTTTGTCTGTGAATCTGTGAATCTGTCTGTCCGTGTGCAACATTATTCAACAAAGGAATAACAGATTTGGATGAAATTTTCAGGGAAGGTCAGAAATGACACAAGACCAAGTGATCAGATTTGGTCGTGATGTGTCTTATAGTCTGGATCCACGGATTTGTAAAAGATTTCCCATTGTGAAATAGCGGCCGACACAGTGGCACTGTAACCATGACAACAAATGAATGCTACATCAGCTGCCTACTGATGATCACATTGGACTTATCCATTGGAAATAATACAGAAAACAATTGATTAAATTTTGGGGGTGTTTCTGAGTCTTCCATCTTTATATGAATTTTCATACTTTGCGGCAGTCTTCCTCATGTCAGTAGAATAGAATAGCCACTTTATTGTCAACCAGAACATACACAAGTTGGTGCACATCAGACCGAAATTCGATGCAAATAGCTTGACATTGGACTGATAAAAATAATAACAAAAATTTATTCTCTCTCTGTGTGTGTATATATATATAAATGTGTATAGACACAAACATACACATCTGCACATTTATTTTACGGTGCAGATGTAGCAGCACTATTGCACATAACATTGAAGAAAGTAGCACCAGATTATATTTCACAGTGACCACGGGTGCTCCTGCTGCCCAGAACGACTATTCGAGTTCAAGAGTCTGATGGCTTGGGGATGAAATTGTTACAGAACCTGACTGTTCTCATTCTGATGCTGCAGAACCTCCTCCCAGAGGGGAGCAGGGAGAAGAGTCCATGGTGAGGGTGTGTTTAGTCTTTGATTATGCTGCGGGCTCTGCTGAGACAGCGCTGTGGGCAACATCCTGGATAGATGGAAGAGAAGTCCTGTTTGATCTTCTATGTCTTCCTCACCACCCTCTGCAGCGACCTCCTATCCGAGGCCCTGGAGCTGCCAAACAAGATGGAGATGCAGATGGTCAGCATGCTCGCTATGGTGCCTCTGTAGAAGGTGGTCAGCATGGGAGGGGACAGCTGTGCTCTCCTCATCTGTCGCAGGAAGTCCAGACGTTGCTGAGCAAATTTGACCAGGGATGATGTGTACAATGACCGGTCCAGACTGTCCGTAATATCCACCCTCAGAAATTTGGTCCTGCTGACCACCTCCAAAGCTTTATTGTCAGTGATGAGAGGTGAATGACTGGGCTGCTTCCTCCTGAATTCGATGATGAGAGAAACCGCTTCTTAGATAAACACTTCCTGTACCGCGGGAATGGTGCCAAAAATAAAAGCCCGCAACATTGAAAAATGCGCCTTCAAAATAAAGGCACAAATGGAACGATTATTTTAACACTAGCAAAACAAAGCCTTGCAAAAAGAGATGAACTGATCAACAAACCTTTATAAGATAATTTACACATACAGTGCCTTGTGAAAGTATTCGGCCCCCTTGAACTTTTCAACCTTTCGCCACATTTCAGGCTTCAAACATAAAGATATAAAATTTTAATTTTTTGTCAAGAATCAACAACAAGTGGGACACAATCGTTAAGTGGAACGAAATTTATTGGATATTTTATATTTTTTAACAAATAAAAAACTGAAAAGTGGGGTGTGCAATATTATTCGGCCCCTTTACTTTCAGTGCAGCAAACTCACTCCAGAAGTTCAGTGAGGATCTCTGAATGATCCAATGTTGTCCTAAATGACTGATGATGATAACTAGAATCCACCTGTGTGTAATCAAGTCTCCGTATAAATGCACCTGCTCTGTGATAGTCTCAGGGTTCTGTTTAAAGTGCAGAGAGCATCATAAAGACCAAGGAACACACCAGGCAGGTCCCAGATACTGTTGTGGAGAAGTTTAAAGCCGGATTTGGATACAAAAAGATTTCCCAAGCTTTAAACATCTCAAGGAGCACTGTCCAAGCAATCATATTGAAATGGAAGGAGTATCAGACCACTGCAAATCTACCAAGACCCGGCCGTCCCTCTAAACTTTCACCTCGAACAAGGAGAAGACTGATCAGAGATGCAGCCAAGAGGCCCATGATCACTCTGGATGAACTGCAGAGATCTACAGCTGAGGTGGGAGAGTCTGTCCATAGGACAACAATCAGTCGTACACTGCACAAATCTGGCCTTTATGGAAGAGTGGCAAGAAGAAAGCCATTTCTCAAAGATATCCATAAAAAGTCTCATTTAAAGTTTGCCACAAGCCACCTGGGAGACACACCAAACATGTGGAAGAAGGTGCTCTGGTCAGATGAAACCAAAATCGAACTTTTTGGCCACAATGCAAAACGATATGTTTGGCATAAAAGCAACACAGCTCATCACCCTGAACACACCATCCCCACTGTCAAACATGGTGGTGGCAGCCTCATGGTTTGGGCCTGCTTTTCTTCAGCAGGGACAGGGAAGATGGTTAAAATTGATGGGAAGATGAATGGAGCCAAATACAGGAGCATTCTGGAAGAAAACCTGTTGGAGTCTGCAAAAGACCTGAGACTGGGACGGAGATTTATCTTCCAACAGGACAGTGATCCAAAACATAAAGCCAAATCTACAATGGAATGGTTCACAAATAAACGTATCCAGGTGTTAGAATGGCCAAGTCAAAGTCCAGACCTGAATCCAATCGAGAATCTGTGGGCAGAGCTGAAGACTGCTGTTCACAAACGCTCTCCATCCAACCTCACTGAGCTCGAGCTGTTTTGCAAGGAAGAATGGGCAAGAATTTCAGTCTCTCGATGTGCAAAACTGATAGAAACATACCCCAAGCGACTTGCAGCTGTAATTGCAGCAAAAGGTGGAGCTACAAAGTATTAATGCAAGGGGGCCGAATAATATTGCACGCCCCACTTTTCAGGTTTTTATTTGTTAAAAAAGTTTAAAATATCCAATAAATTTCGTTCCACTTCACGATTGTGTCCCACTTGTTGTTGATTCTTGACAAAAAATTAAAATTTATATCTTTATGTTTGAAGCCTGAAATGTGGCGAAAGGTTGAAAAGTTCAAGGGGGCCGAATACTTTCACAAGGCACTGTATGTAGGTCACGCTATTCAGTATCCGTACATAACGTACACATGAATAAGACATGCAAGTGCTCAGCGCAAGATCATTTTATTTAGCTTCGGTTGAATGCTCAAAAAACTGAAATGGTGATCATTGTCCCTGATGACAAAATCTCTCACATCAAGCTCCATCTTGGGGCTCTGAGGTCCACAGTCCAGCCGAGCATCAGAAACTTTGGAGTGTTCGTTGATAAATCCATGTCTATGGAGACCCATTCAAGGCAGCTGGTTAAAAATAGTTTCTTCCAGTTGTGAAATATTGCCAAAATTAAGAATATTTTATCAAGCTCAGATCTTGAGCTGATCCTCCATACTTTTATTTCCTTGCGATTAGATTACTGCAACTCTCTTTTTATGTGTCTTAATAAGAGCTCTTTGAACCGTTTGCAAATGGTTCAGAATGCTGCAGCGAGGCTTATAACAGGAGCTCATAAGTGCGATCATCTGACTCCTATTTTATCTGCCTTACACTGGGTACCTGTTAAATTCTGGATTGATTTTAAAAATTTAGTCATTACTTTTAGAGCATTACATAAACAAGCTTCACAATACATTTGTGATCTTTTAAATCCATACACTTCTCGTCGGTCACTCTCGTCGGTACCAAAAACTCGCTACAAAACTAGAGGTGATTTGGCATTTCAGTCTGTTGCTTCTTGTTTATGGAATGCTTTACTGCGGTCTTTGGGTCTGGCTGATTCAGTCGACTCTTTTAAAAGTCAGCTGAAAACACTACTATTTAGACAAGCTTTTAGTTGAATGAATGGCCGGTGACTGTATTTTAGTATCATGCTGTCATGTGTATTTATGTGTTGTTTTTATATTATTGTCATTTTGCATTTTATTGTGAAGCACTTTATGAATCTCTTCTGTAAAAAGTGCTATAGAAATAAAGTTTACTTACTTACTTACTTTGTGGGTACATCTATATTAAAAGGCGCCATTCTTTAGTGCCGTGATTTCTGATCATCAATAAAAACAATAATAACTAGAAAAGCCCTCAGAGAGCACAGTACTCTGTCAAGGCTGCTCAGTTGACATATCATTTCTAACAGATGAAATCTTGAATACAAATTGACCTTGTGCTGAGCATGTGCTATACATGTGCATGTTATGTGTGGATGCTGAATTGCATGTAAATTACTCTAATAAAGGTCTGTTCATCAGTTCAGCAGTTTTGGCAAGCCTTTGTTTTGCTTGTCAAACTGTTCCCTCTATGCTTTTATTTTGAAGGTATATTTTTAATGTAACAGACTTTTATTTTGTCCCCATTCCAGTAGCACAGGAAATGTTTATCTAAGAAGTGCTTTCTTGACATGACAAAGACGCCACCAAAAAGTCCGAAGATTCACGTTGAGATGAAAGAAAACCGTTACAAGCTGTTGTTGTCTAGCAAAGGGTGTGTCTAAACTTAGAAGCACCCAGCTGCAGTGGGGACAAGCTCTTATGGTGTTTTCTGAAGAAATAAAGCTGACAGCAGAATGTAAATAAGGCTTTGTGAAACATCAGGAGCTTCACAATTGTCTGGCTGGGGTTTACTACATTGCATGACTTAAATATGTAGTGGGACTGAGACTGATGGGACTCAGAAACACCCCAAAGTTTAATCATTTGTTCCTTGTGTGATTTCCAACTGATAATCACAGTCAATTTGTAGTGGGACTACAATCATGTGATCGTCAGTAGGTAACTGACACAGTGTTCACATCATGGTTACAGCGACGCCGTGCCAGCAGCTATAGATGGCGATGTGAAATCCTTAACAAAGCCGTGGATCTAGACTATAAGACGCATCACTGTGAGAATTTAATAAGGTGGTCCTTGTTTCATTTCTGACTTCCCTGAAAATTTCATTCAAATCCGTTAGTCCGTTTTTGAGTAACGGGCAGATGGATTCACAGATTCACAGTCAAACGTACGCCAATCATCACATAACTCTGCCGTTCCTGGGCGGAGAAAAGAAATGCTGAATTTCTACAAAAATATACTGCATTTCTGACAATTCCATATGGGGGAATGAACAGCCTTGGCGGAGTACTGCACTCTCTAAGTGCTTTTCTTGTTCCACAAGCCACTTTATGCTGCTGTCACTTATAGTGTAGCAATACCGTATTTATTCATTTTTCATTCTTCATTCTTTTATATATTGTACATACTATGATTATTATAATAATTATTATTACTGTGCATATGTATAGTGCTGCTGTGATAGATGTTGCTGTTGTTGCAATTGAAATTTCTCCTGGCGTGGGGAGCAATGAATCTTATCAGACAAACAGATGGACAAACCAATGCCGACTGTTAACAACACTGGAAACCAAACAACCTGAGAGAACTAACTTGGATTAAAAAGCAGCAGAAACCACAAGAATAAACTGAATCCCACATGTTGTACAATACACACAATACACAGTGTGGTTTGTGTAGTAGTTTTCTTTTTAGTAAAAGGTGCAATCTTTACAACATCTTTACAACACATGTTGCAATACTTTACTTTTTACTGTACTTTTTTGTTATCCAATGCATTATGTTAGTTATTACAGTCATTTCAAGATGATTTGTATTAAGTACCGATTACATGTTAAAGAAACCTAACCTAGCCTTAGCTGTGGCTAAGCATTCTACAAATGGCTGCAGCCATTCATCCCGTGCAAACTTGAGCAATCGACCATGATGCTAAAGATACTCCAACTGTTTCAAAGTACTTAAGTTAGTGTTAGTTCAAACCTAACCAATTATTTTTGCGCCAAACCTAGCCATATATTTACCAGAGCATTATCACATCCTAAAAGGTCTACTTAGTTATTTTTAACAGTTTATCTGTGACATATCTCCTGTCATCAGCACACACCTGTGGATCACACAGAGGTTTCGGAAAAACAACCTCGATACTTGTTGACGTTAAAGGACCTGGTAGTAAAATGAATTGGATGTTATGCCTTGAAATAATATTAACTGGACTGTATAATCATAACCTAAAATGTTATTTGTCTCTGCAGAAATTTAAATGTGTTCGCAGGAAATGCTGTGTTCTACCAATGATGCCCTTTGTCTTGTTTGTGACATTCATGAATAGGATCTCAATGCATAGTCAAGGTGAGGAAGTTTTATTTGACCAAGGAACTTCTGCTTTTGCACGAGGTGATTCCACTGGTTTCATGAGGTTGTGACCTTTAGCATGCACTGAAGCAGTGTTAAGAATGTAAAGTGGCCATGAGAATGATCAACTCCAAGTCTAATTCCATGGTGAGGCCATCTCTCAGAAACCAGTGGACTGCTCACTCCGATTGGGAGTGAGTTGTTGCCCTGAGCAAGGAAGTTTAAGTGTCTTGGGATCTTGTTCATTAGTGACAGGAAAGTAGTGAGTGGGATGGACAGATGGACTGGTGCGGTATCAGCAGTTATGAGGGTATGTAGTTAAGAAGGAGCTGAGCAGGAAGGCAAATTTTTGATCTACCAGTTGATCCACGTTTTCAACCTCACCTGGGGACGAAGTCTGGAGAAACACTGATACTGTGGCAACAAAAAGCTGAAATGGATTCTCTCTGTAGAGTAGCAAGGCTTAACTTTAGAGATGGAGCAACGAGCTCTGACTCCCGAAGTTAGTTAAAAATACAGTCCCTGTTTCGTCATGGCAAAAGTAGCCAGTTAAGGTGGTTCGGTGTTTTGATTCCGATGCCTCCTGGGTGCCTAACTTTGGCAGTTTTCTGGGCACATACAACTGAGAGCTGAACCCTGAGTAGGCCCAGGAGTCACTCAAGGGATTACATACCTCATTTGGGAACACCTTGGGATCTGACCAGGTGGAACTAGAAAACATAGCTGGGGAGAGGGACATCTAAAATGCTCTCCTTAACCTGCTGCCACTGTGACCCATCACTGCAGTAATGGAAGAAAATGGATAGATGTTGTTTACAGGAAATGGAAATTTGTATTAGAAAAGGCAGACGAACAGAAAATGAATATATTCAGCCTTACATTTTCTCAGCTCTCAAGTGAACTATTGAACTCCATCACCAGTGTGATTTTTAATCTTTTAAGAGGTAATGCTCTGTAGTATTGGCACAAGGAAATCTTCACACTTGTGTTTTTATGACTTGTATGCCACTCCCAAATTAGCAATTACATCCTATTCCATTTTCTTCAAATTATATTCTTTAACTATGATGGGGACAGCAAATAGCATTAATGTCTGAAGAGCTTCATCCATAAAATCTAAATTGAGCAAAAACTGATAGATGTACAGCAGCAAAATGAGGAACGAATGTGGAGAGCTTGAGAGCTGAAACCTTTACTTATTGAAAGAGAAAAATATTAATACAAACATAGTTTTTTGCACCATAATGCATTGTTGGATAAATAAGTCATTAAATGTCTGTAAATGTATATTTTTTCTTAATGTCTAATTATGACATGATGACACGCTAGCTCGGTGTAAGATACATTGCAGTGGTTTAGACTAATCCCTGAAGAGGTGGGGTTAATTAAGACATTTGTTTGGTTGTGCCAGTATTCCTTTATCTCACCAAACACACAAACAGTCATTGTGCATGGTATCACAGCCCCAGACTGTTAACCCATGTGAGATTTAAATAATTAAGATACAATGGCATACACCATATCTCATTATTTCACAGAATCTCTCAATTAGAAGGTAAAGATTGGAAGCCAGACCAAATTAAAACCAGTTATCCCAGTGGGATGCTGAGATTAGACCAGGGAGCAATTATTATTTCTATTATTGAGCCTGTAACAAGGCCACTGGCTGGATAACCAAGTGTGTCGAGAGGTGTGTGTGTGTGTTTGTGTGTGTGTGTGTGTGAGAGAGAGAGACAGAGAGAGAGAGAGAGAAAGAGAGAGAGAGAGAGAGACACGGAGAGGGAGAGTGACAGAGAGGAGAAAACTGTGTGTTTTACAGGTTTTGCAGGCTCCAATGTAAACACATTATTTAGTCTTCAGTGTAACAGATCACACTACATGAATCCAACATACTTAGAGTGAGATCACTGTATGTCAACATCATTGTCACTGAATAAAATCATATAATTCAATTTTGTTTTTAAAATTGGTTGATTTAAAAAAATATATTTAAAATTTTTTTTTTTTTTTTTGTGAATATCACAGGCATTTTTGATCTCTCACCCAGGTTTCATTAGACTTTCTCCAATGAATGAAAAACACCTATCTGAGTTGTAATACAAAATAAATGTTAGTGTATGGTCAAACTGGGTGTTACAGACTCACAGCCAATATTACAGAGCTGAGGAAACGGAAACCAGGTCCAGTTAATTATCATAAATCAATGCTGGTAGAAAAAAAGTGGACACACTGGTCTCACAATAAAAATGTGTATTTTAACAACAACATTTAAAATGTTTGTTAACTTGATTTTCATGTTTCTGAACAAGACAAGAATGAAGTCAGACACACCTTCTGTCAATCTGTATTTGATTCTTTCCAAAACATACCGTGATGATCTCTGCGTACTTAATTCTTTTTTCGCTGTGAAGTTATCCATGTGAAGTTGTTTATTATCTCAGAGTGGTGGAAAAAAAGCTTTCAGACACCTTTAAAATTTTATACAGTTTCAAATGTTATCATGAAATATTTGTGGAAAAGTCTTTTTTGTGTTTCAAAAGATGTCCCAGATAGCAAACTATGGGTGAATCAATGTTGAATCTATGTTGAGACCTAACGTCGAAATTATACAGAAAGCGCAAGGTTGATAAAATGTTGAGTCAACGTTTGCTTTTCAACCATAAATCACACTTTACCCAGATAGCAAAAGATGTTAAATCAATGTTGAATTAGGGTTAAGAAGGTTGAATTGTGGTTACGGTTGAAGACTGATGGTTGGATCAACGTTGATTCAACAACATTTTGTCAACATTGAAGTTTGTGTTTAAAAGATGCCATTGAATCTACATTGTATTTTGGTTTAATTAAAATGTTTGACGGGTCAATGTTTAATTAATGTTGAATCTATGTTTGCAAACATGTAATCTATGTAAGCAAACGTTGACTCAATATTTTATCAACTTTGTGCTTTTGTTGACCCCACTAAATGGCGCGCTCCAGACACAAGTGACCTTTGTTGGTTTATATTCTCTTCTTCTATTTTGCAACTGCATTGAGACCTGCCGTAACAATGAGTGGATCAAAGAGAAGTCGACAGTGAGTGTCGAGTGTTTCAGAAGGAGTGGACTACTACATATTTTTTCGCTGAAGTCCGTTCAAAAGCTGTATGTCTTATTTACAATGAAACTGTTGCGGTTTGTAAAGAATACAATATCAGCCGGCACTTTTCCATGAAGCATGCTAACTACGCTAACAACCAGTCAGCGCAAGAACGGACAGCTACGGCTCAGAGGCTGGCAGCCAGTTTACAGACTCAGCAGAAATGCGGTTTTTCGGCAAACTACAATTCAAGAATCAAGCACGAATTCAAGTTATTTACTAGCATTCAAAATAGCAAAGGCTAGTAAGCTTTTCTCCGAAGGGGAGTTTTTGAAAGAATGCATGGTAGAGACAGCAGGTCTTCTGTGTCCAGAGAGCAAAAACAAATTTGAAAAAATTTGTTTATCACGCAGGACAGTTACTTGCCATGTTGAACTAATCGAAGAAGACTTAGCAACCTCACTGAACGAAAAAGTGGAGTCCTTCAAGCTATATTCATTAGCACTGGACGAAAGTAATGACATAAAAGACATTGCTCAGCTTTTAATTTTTAATAGAGGGATTAATGAACAATTTGAGAATTTTTGACCATGGAGTCCATGAAGGGGAAAACACGTGAAGAGGAAACTCGCCAATGTCACCACGAATGGATCGCCAAGCTCAACAGGAAAAAATGTCGGGCTGCAGAAAAGAGTCCAGGATAAGGTGAAGGAGGAAAACCCTGAGCTGGATGTGATTTTCCTACACTGCTTAATCCATCATGAAGCGCTCTGTAAGTCTGTTTTGCATCTTGATCATGTTGTGAAGCCAGTAATAAAATTCGCGAACTTTATACGAGCGAGAGGGCTTCAGCATCGTCAGTTCATTAAGTTTCTTGAAGAAACTGATGCTGATCACTAGGACTTGTTTTACCACTCTCATGTCCGCTGGTTGAGTTTGGGGAAAGTATGTCAGCGAGTGTGGGAGCTCACAGGCAAGATTAGCTCATTTTTGGGAGTTATTCAGGAAAACCGATGATTTTCCTGAGCTGCGCCACAGAGATTGGCTCTATGATTTTGCTTTTGCCATGGATAAACTGACGCACATGAATGAGCTGAACGTGAAGTTGCAAAGGAAAGATCAATTTGTGCACGAAATGTACACAAATGTGACAATCTTCAAAGCCAAACTGACTTTATTCTCAAGACGAATGTAAAAAAAATCCTTCACTCATTTCCCTACACTGGCAACGCTGACAGAGGCCAGTCGACATGTGATGAAATATAAGGAATCACTGGACGACCTACACGGAAAATTCTGCCGTCGGTTCTCTGATTTTGAAAAAATTGACAAGACACTTAAGCTGGGATCATGTCCCTTGTCACAAGACCCAGAAACAGCACCTCAGGAGTTGCAGTTGGAACTGATCGATCTTCAAAGTGACTCGGTCTTAAAGGAGAAGTTCAGCTCCCTTAAACTGAATGACTTTTACGCTTCACTAAGTGAAGCCAGGTTTCCAAACATCCGGAAGATGGCACAGAGGATGCTGGTGTTGTTCAGATCTACTTACATATGTGAGCAGACGTTTAGCAAGATGAACATCAACAAAGCACACCACCGATCACAGTTAAGTGATGAACACCTCAGATCGATCCTGAGAATTGCCACAACCAAATTGACACCAGACTTTGATGCACTGGCAAAAACGGGTGACCAACAACATTGTTCCCACTTAACCTGTATGTGCGTATTCTTTACTTTGTCAGTATTGTCTTTAACATGTAATTCATATTAGTTTACACAATCTCCAACCATCTGATGTTGGTCTGGCCCGTCTGTCGAATTTCAAAAGTCAGTGTGGCCCCTGAGTCAAAAAGTTTACCCACCCCTGATCTCGAGCCTGCAGCCGAGGACATGACAGGTGGTGTACAAAGACAGCATTAGTGCCAAATAAATATGTAAAACAGTTTTATTTTATTTTACTATTGCTGTTATATAGGTAACATTAGATGGACATACAATTTTCAAGAGCTATATGACGGAATATTGTTAATGTTTTACATGTTTCATTTGGGGCTGCACAGTGCTGTAGTGGTTAGCACTTTCGCCTAGCAGCAAGAAGATCCCTAGTTCAAATCCCGGCCTGGGCCTGGGATCTTTCTGCATGGAGTTTGCATGTTCTCCCTGTGCATGTGTGGGTTTTCTCCGGGTACTCCAGCTTCCTCCCACAGTCCAAAAATATGCTGATGTTAATTGGTTACTCTAAATTGCCCGTATGTGTGAATGTGAGTGTGATTGTTTGTCTGTATATGTAGCCCTGAGACAGACTGGCGACCTGTCCAGGGTGTCCCCTGGATGGATGTTTCATTTGTTTGTTTGCTTTTTTTATTTACTTGATATACTCTCTTATTTCTGTGCTATTTTCACCCATGTGTTATTTCTGTGAAGGGTCATCATGTTTAATTACAGAGTAAATATTAACTTTAAAGATTGACAATTTAAAAAGGTATTTCAAGGGGAAAGCCATTATCTCTCCATAATTAAGGCTGACATTCAATGTCTCATAATCCCCGTCATCATCACAAGCAGAAAAAGTATCAGACCCAGTCGTGGCAGCCTCAGAACCATAAACAAGGACAATCTCGCCTTCCCACCACCCATCACAGATCAAAAGACAGCAGTAACCATAAACATGGCACTTTTAAATACACGCTCTCTTTCCAGCAAAACTTTTATTATTAACGAGTTGATTTTAGATAACCATGTTGCCTTCTTGTTTTTAACTGAAACTTGGCTGGGGGCAGATGCATCAGCAGTTTTCGCAGAGGCCTCCCCAGATAGCAAAATATGGGTGAATCAATGTTGAAATATGGTTCAGGTAAGTATTGAATCTACGTTGAGACCTAAAGTAGAAATTATACAGAAAGCGCAAGGTTGATAAAATGTTGAGTCAACGTTTGCTTTTCAACCATAAATCACACTTTATCAATGCTAATTCAACCATCATCTAAATCAGAATCTACATGCACATTTTAGTTTATTTTTAATTTAATCAATGTTAAGGAAACAATATTGATTCAACCATCATATAAATTGGAATTTACATGTAAATTTTACATTAATATAAAACTTTATTAAAATACTGTAACAAAATATTCTATGGTAAGTCCACTAAAAAAAGTTTTGCTGTTCATCAAGAGTTTCTGCTGGTATGTCTTACAACTTACTTTGATGGATTAGTACCTTATTCAAAATGAGTTCCATTACCACATTTCCCCAAATGCATGAAAAACTTAGAACAGAAACCATGTTTAATAGTCAAACATTTATTAGAACAGATGACTGACTAAGAACATCAGTCTATAAATCTGTTAACATTTTAACTCTAAGAACAGTCTCATGGAGAACAATTAGGAGAACAATGAGGATTTAGACACACTGGGGGTACGTTAAGTTTGACTTGGACTTGTGTCCACGGCACCCGCGTTCCTTGGGATGCCCCCTTTGCGCTCATGAGCAAAACGCAACCAGTGTTTCACAAAGTCCTTCTGGGTCAGTGTACTGTCGAACTGTCGAGCAGCAACTGAAACACAAGATAACAAAAAAAGGAATGAGTGAGGAAAAGAGTTAGTATCCCATACCACTTATTATTTTATATGAAAAACCACTTGGTTGGTACAGTAACTAAAAACCCATGCAGTATTACGAGAGAAAGTCATGATGCCTATGATGTTACCATGGTAAGCAGAGCAGACGTCACCACAGGAAAGCTTTGGGTTGACATTAGTAAAATCAGTCTGAACACACAGATCTGATCACTTGCAAAGGTAGTGTAAACAGCTGAGCCAAAAGATCAGCTTCGACAAATATAATCAGATTTAGGCTAGATTTGACTGAAGTCTAAAATTGGGTGTAAATAGTTTACAAGGGAGAGAACTCACCAAACATACAGTCTTGCATCACTGTCTCCTTGAACGCTTTCTTGCCATTGCAACGCTTGTCTTGCTTCCCTGCCCAGTTGTACTGACAGGCCAGGGCATTGGTCATCGCAGTTGCCATCATCCGCCTGATAAGGTTGTCAGAATTTGTACCTCCTACCAATGCCAGGCGAGCAATCTATATCCAAGAAGAGAAGGTATATTATTGTTAATTTAGTTATTTTTGAACACTTATATTCCAGCAGCCCATGGTGTTCATTAAAGTTCAGTCGTTGTGTTTAATCCTGGTGTCCCAAATTAGATCATGTCAATATGCAAATGTAAAATTATTTTAACTCATTCGCTGCCATTGATATCTATAGATGTCAATTAGGCTTTTCAATGGGAGGGGGGCTGGGGGACATTCTGGCGGTGCTTGTCAGTGAAAATCAACCTTTAATCATGCAATTTTAAACTCAATAGAGTCGGTGGCAGCATCAAAACCGCTTTGTAAATACGCTGTAACGCACCAGGAAGTTGTGGCTTTAGTGTTTGGCGAGAAAGAGAATATGGCGAAGTGATCAAAATCAAAGCAATTTAGGCAGCGCAAGTTCCAGCCGAGTATGTATGGCAGTGATTTGGTGACAGTGTCCCGACTCAAAGAATCCATCAGCAGACCGAACTTCGGCGGCGATGTGCACCAGCAGTTTTTATAGATGAAAGTGAAATGAGCAGTGAGCACTCCAGCACATCACAGCACCGGACACTTTCAATTTCGAGGTGAAAAACGCATACAATGGAGAAAAACCTTGGTTTCTCTGTTATTTGGTCAAAAGTAGGCATTTTGGCAGCAACCACCCTATGTTCTACAAGCTAGAAACAAACTTTGTTTTTCTAATGAAAGAGAGTCACCACTTTATTTTGCTGGTATCCATGTTTCTATAATCCTCAACTCAATATTCTGTGGCTCCTGAAAGATGAGCCAAAATGCTGGCAGTGAATGAGTTAAAACTTGTTCATAAATAGCAGATCTACAAGCTAACCACATGCACTGTGATTTTTTATTTTTTGGGTGATTGAATAGCTAAAGAGCAATACCAGGGTGATATCACACATTTCATTCAACGCAGTTCAGTCCGTTAAATAAATTACCATCTTCCGGCGAAGAGCGTGATCATTCTTCATTAAGGATTCTGCCTCAATGAAGTCATCTTCAGTGGTGATTGGCAGCTGTATGGGGAACTGGAGGGTGCTGACTGGTCCTCGACTACATGCCAGGGTGCCCTCTGCCAATTCATTTTTGATGTTCTGCACATCTCTGGATAACTCCTTTACCAACACAAGTACTTCTGCAAGCACTGAAGTCATCTTCTGGATGGCAATGTCTTGGGGGGGGGGGGAGACATCAGGTGCTAAAAATGAAAATTTTCACTTGTGAGGAATTAGTCTTTAGACTACATTAATAACACTGGTCAACAACAACAAAATTGTCTGAGGTTTTAAAGCTGTTTTAAGATAATTTTGGGGTGCAGAATTCAAATATAACATTAGTTTTGCTCTATCAGGTCAACTTTTTAAACTATGACCATTTGTTGTTTTTCACCTTTTCTTTATATATATGCGTATGATTGCTTTATTGTTTACGCATCTACAACTTACAATCACTATATTTTTGGTGTATACACACGTGGACAAAATTGTTGGTACCCCTCAGTTAAAGAAGGAAAAACCCACAATTCTCACTGAAATCACTTGAAACTCACAAAAGTAACAATAAATAAAAATGTATTGAAAATTAAATAATCAAAAACAGCCATTACTTTTGAATTGTTGATTAACATAATTATTTAAAAAAACAAACTAATGAAACAGGCCTGGACAAAAATGATGGTACCTCTATAAAAGATTGAAAACTATTTGACCAGAGTGACATGATTAACTCAGGTGTGTCTTTTAATTGACATCACAGGTGTTTCCAAACTCATAATCAGTCAGTCTGCCTATTTAAAGGGAGACAAGTAGTCACCCTGCTGTTTGGTGAAAAGGTGTGTACCACACTGAACATGGACAACAGAAAGCGAAGGAGAGAATTGTCCCAGGACATCCGAAAAAAAATGATAGACAAACATCTTAAAGGTAAAGGCTATAAGACCATCTCTAAACAGCTTGAAGTTCCTGTGACAACAGTGGCTCATATTATTCAGAAGTTCAAGACCCACGGGACAGTAGCCAACCTCCCTGGACGTGGCCGCAAGAGGAAAATTGATGACAAATTGAAGAGACGGATCGTTGGAATTGTATCCAAAGAGCCCAGAGCAACCTCCAAAGAAATTAAAGGTGAACTCCAAGGCCAAGGTACATCAGTGTCAGATCGCACCATTCGTCGTTGTTTGAGCCAAAGTGGACTTCATGGGAGACGACCAAGGAGGACACCACTGCTGAAAAAAACTCATAAAAAAGCCAGACTGGAATTTGCAAAAATGCATGTTGACAAGCCACAAAGCTTCTGGGAGAATGTCCTTTGGACAGATGAGACCGAACTGGAGCTTTTTGGTAAGGCACATCAACTCTATGTTCATAGACTCAAAAACCAAGCATACGAAGAAAAGAACACTGTCCCTACGGTGAAACATGGAGGAGGCTCAGTAATGTTTTGGGGCTGCTTTGCTGCATCTGGCACAGGGTGTCTTGAAAGTGTGCAAGGTACGATGAAATCTGAAGACTATCAAGGCATTCTGGAGAGAAATGTGCTGCCTAGTGTCAGAAAGCTTGGTCTCAGTCACAGGTCATGGGTCTTCCAACAGGACAACGATCCAAAACACACAGCCAAAAACACCCAAGAATGGCTGAGAGAAAAGCGTTGGACTATTCTAAAGTGGCCTTCTATGAGCCCAGATCTGAATCCCATTGAACATATGTGGAAGGAGCTGAAACATGCCATTTGGAGAAGACACCCATCAAACCTGAGACAACTGGAGCTGTTTGCTCATGAGGAGTGGGCCAAAATACCTGTTGACAGCTGCAGAACGCTCATTGACAAATACAGAAATCGTTTAATTGCAGTGATTGCCTCAAAAGGTTGTGCAACAAAATATTAAGTTATGGGTACCATCATTTTTGTCCAGCCCTATTTCATTAGTTTGTTTTTTTAAATAATTATGTTAATCAACAATTCAAAAGTGATGGTTGATTTTGATTATTTAATTTTCAATAAATTTTTATTTATTGTTACTTTTGTGAGTTGCAAGTGATTTCAGTGAGAATTGTGGGTTTTTCCTTCTTTAACTGAGGGGTACCAACAATTTTGTCCACGTGTGTATCTCTATCGTATATTGTTTTGGATGATACCCAGTTTTTGTTTCTTGAAATATCTTCAGTAAATTACTTATTTTTATTCTTTGCACATAGGTGAATACCATGGCTTCTCACAGAAGAGCTTGCAAAAATCAACCTGATGTATTCTGCTACATCTGTGGTGAATACACATTGGCACCTAACAGGAACTCTGTTACAAGCTTCATAAAGCATGCCTATAATGCCTATTTTGGTATAAAGCTTGGTGACCAGGATAAAGCCTGGGCCCCACATATGGTGTGCAAAGCATGTACTGAGTATCTGCGTCAATGGACAAAGGGCAAGAAGAGTTGTCTAAAGTTTGGAGTTCCCATGGTTTGGTGAGAACCAGCAAACCATGTCACTGACTGCTACTTCTGTGCTGTAGATGTAACTGGGATTAACAGAAAGAACAGGGGCAGCCTTACATATCCTGATCTTCAATCAGCACGTCATCCTGTAGCTCACTGTGATGACATCCCAGTACCTGTCTTTGGAGAGCTTCCAGATATTAGTGAGGGAGATTCCTCTAGTGACCATGAAGATCAAGAGGATCAGGTGTTTCTTGATGATGATGCTCCACATCCTTTCACACAAATAGAGCTAAATGATCTAGTTCGTGATCTAAGCTTTTGGCTTCCCGACTGAAGGAAAAGAACCTTCTTGCAGACAGTACTCGCATAACATTTTACAGAAACGGACACCAGGAATACCTCTGTTTTTTCTCTGAGGAGAATGATTTGGTGCATTGTTCAAACATTGCAGGTCTCCTGCACAAGCTAGGGGTGCCAAAGTATGACCCCACAGATTGGAGACTGTTCATTGATAGCAGTAAGTGATCCCTCAAATGTCCATCCATCCATCCTCGATACACCGCTTTATCCTCATTAGGGTCGCTGGAGTCTATCCCAGCTGACTTGAGCGCAGACAGGGGACACCCTGGACAGGTCGCCAGTCTGTCACAGGGCTACATATACAGACAAACAGTCACACCTACGGACAATTTAGAGTGATCAATTAACCTCAGCATATTTTTGGACTGTGGGAGGAAGCCGGAGTACCCGGAGAAAACCCACACATGCTAAGGGAGAACATGCAAACTCCATGCAGAAAGATCCCAGGCCCACCCTGGGATTCGAACTAGGGATCTTCTCGCTACAAGGCGAAAGTGCTAACCACTACGCCGCTGTGCAGCCCTTACTCAAATGTGTATTTTGTAATAATAAAGCATTCTTAAATAAGAAGTATTGGCATAACTCATCCGTTAATTCCACAGAGGTGTATTTGATTTGGGCAAAAAATTAGATTTTCAACCAATCTGTATAGCTTCAAAACCTGACCTGATAGAGTAAAACGGATGTTATTTTCAGATTAAGCGCTACTTAATCCTCCTAAATCAGTTAAAAAACTCTAGACAATTTTTCAAAAAAATTTTTTTGTTACCCAGTGTAATAATTAAACTATTTCTAATAGACTTGCCTTTCAAGATATGCCTGCTGTCACCTTGCATCTGTGCGGTTCCATCTGTAAAACACAAACATTCATGTAAGTTAAGCACTGCATAAATTTTATTCAGTGTGTGAAATGTTAGTAGCTACATATTCTGATCATTATGATCAAGAGTTTATTCAGTAACAGGTGTCTTCCCTTCCCTACAGCTCTCCTGAAAACAGAAAACACATTTTCTGGAGAGACAACTCATACATGTATGCAAAGCAAACTGTGTGCCTCTTGTAAGCCTGTATGGGCTAAGCATATTGTGGTAAATAAAATCTGACTAATGAATTGAATACAAAGGACCACAATAGAAACAAGCCCTCTGCTTTGATTTTTAATATTACTGTAAACTATGCCCCTGTACCTTTTACAGACTGATAAGTATTCAGTCCATCCAGGGGTGATGAACAAATAAGTGAGCAACGATCATCATCAGAATAGTGTCAACATTTCCACACATAGATCAGAAAAGTATACAAATGTTGGATGATTCTATTTTTCTCTTACCATTGTAACCATGATTAGACGCTGACTGCATTGGCTTAAACTGTTGGTGGTTCCCACTCAAGTCTAGAGGAGGGAAAAACAAAGGCTGTAACATTTACAAAAAAAAGGGGTGACTAGTGTCATTTAAATTTGTCTAGAAAAACATTACATTGCAGAAGTAAATTAGAGAAATAAATGACATACCACTTTGCGCATGATGTGGGGGACCAACTCGGTTGTGGTACTGCATCTCACTGTATTCCGATATCCCTGTAGAAACCTTAGTTATATTTCCACTAGAGTTTGGGTGTAGCAATACAATCTGATATTGTCATATATCTCAGGGGATGCCTGAACACAAAATCTGTATTGTAAGCCATACTATGTCAAACAATACTCATTGTTATGTGTCCCTGTCTACAAATTTACGTAGTGAGAGTACAGCAAGAGTATCGTATAATACCAGGGATTGTGACTGCTCGCTGCTGGGTCTGTAGCTGTGGAGCATGAAACTGTGGAGTCTGCAGCTGGTGGTATTGGGCACCAGTGCTACTGCTACATCCTAACATCCCAGCTGAAACACACAGAAGGAAATGCACAAGGCATTGAAGTTATACAGCATGAAACTAACCTCCAAAGTGAGTAAATGTATGATTTCTATTCAGCTGATGTCCCTTGTTTGACATATTGTTCTGACCCAGGTATAAAATGGTATGCAAGCTTAAATGCGACATCCCAATTTTCACTTTCTAATGTCATAAACATAATATGATAGAACACACAATACAACACAGATGTTTAAACATGCCAGAATATTAAATTTTGTGACCGCTGTCTAATTCACCAACTTGCTTGGATGAAGAGTGCTGGTAGTTGCCAAAAACAGAGCTACAAAGGGGCAATTGGAAAACAAGTTGAGACTCAAACATGGTACAAACAGAGTGCTCCATCTAAAAGCATGATGCACACATATTTAACATACCATTCCTTCCAAGCTGTGAGGGATTTGGAGCTTTGCAGGCTGATGGTGTTATATCTGAAATACACGCACATTATAATTTAGATAATGTCTTCTGTTGTATGCATGATCCTCACAAGAACACCTGAAATAGGTTCACTTACTGTTATTTTGATCAGGAGACAGCAAGGCATCCAAGTAGCGGAAGTTGCCCCCCAATGTATCTAAAAAGGTTAAGAACCCAGGGTGAATTGTAGATGCTGAAACTTGTGTTCAAACAGTTATCCAGTTGATTTTAACATTAATAGAAATATACCATCCATTGTTTGTTCTGGGCGCCACAAACGTTGAACCTTGCTTGATTGAGGCGTCTCTCCTACAACATAATTTAGTTGGCATAATGTTATGTTTATCACAATTGTATTTCTTTTTAGCTAAACTAGGATAGCTGTAACCAATGCTTTTTTAGTTGGTATGATGTCACACACATATAATTAGTTTAACTGTTGTCCAGGATTCCTATATGTCCCATTTAGACCTGAGTGATTCTAAAAACACCTAAAACCCACCTTCAAGTTTCCTAAAACCTTTAAAGACATTATTGAAAGAGAGAGGTGGCATCCGGTGTGAACGGTAAAACATCCTATAGGTGGCACCAACTCTAAAGGGATTGGCTTGTTTCATACCTGGGAAACCCACTTCAGGTGGTTTGGCAAAACACCTTTTTTAACGTCGCCACTCGCCTCGCTATCAGAGTCTGAGTCCTCATACTGGGGATTCGGCCTAAAGAATACACAGAAAAGTCATTACGTTTATTAGCCAAGTCTACAGTCTGAATACAGAGGACCACCATGGGAACAATACCATTTGTGTTATCCTTTTAGCATTACCTAAAATTATACTACTGTATTTGTTAATCAAGTATTCAATCTGTGATTGATCAGACGTGTTTGCTGAATGCAAGTAGTAGCATGAGCTGAATATGATTGCGTGGTAATATAAATAAGGACATAGGTAGAGACTAGACAGCCGTCCCTGTCAGAGCCATGTTGAGTGTAATCACCATACCTGGATCTTCTTTTCTTACGCAGATCTTCTTCGTCTTCTGATTCGATTGCACTGGTTGGACACAGAGTGGTTGTGTATTTGGTCTCCCTTTGCTTCGCTTCTTCTAATGTCTCTGAAAAGAGCAGAGGGAAACAATTAACACATCAAGTGCCAAACAGATTCAGGAATGAGATCATTTCTACCCCACCCCCCCACCAGTGTGCCCAACATGTCCAGTAACAAGTCAAGTGGTTACTATTGTAACCAAAAGCCTGCGCAGTACCGTGGCATCCCATTCTGCAAAAATAACTTATTGACAAGCTCACAATGTGTCAATGTGATCTTGTTGAAGTATCTTGGATGTATGCGTTGCACTGATTACTCACCACAGGTAGTAAGGAGGCGTACATCCTCATAGGAGATCCATTTGTCATCTGGTTTCATTCCACCTCGAAGGGCCTTTGTGAGCTTTACATTCTTAGGGGGCCATAATACTGTATTTTCTTTATCATTAAACCAGCTCTTTAGAACAACTGCTGTCCCACCATTTGAGAACTGTACAACTGACCACAGCACCACCTCACCATCCATCTTGAAAGGGCTTGGGGCTGAAATGAGAAAAAGTACTCAATGTTATCCTCCCTACAAACATTTGTCCATACTATCCTACAAATTAAAATAAAAACAAATAGTGTTCAATTGGCTGGCCAAACGTAGTTCCTGCGCTTTGGCTTTGTGGGACAGAACAGTTATAGTGCATAATGTAGCAGAGGTATTGCAATGTCACCATCTCCGTCTGGGTAGAGAAGACATTTGCGCTTGATATAACAAAGTTTACCTATCCCTATTTTGTCTTGCAATCCACTGACCTTGTATGTACCAATGTATGATGACACAGGGATACATGTAGTATGGCTGTTTGTGTCTGTACTTTCTGTAAATGATGTATACATCTTCCTCTGATTTAACAATATTCTCCACTAAAGCAAATTCATCTCCCACCTCAATGCAATTGTCTCCCTTCTTTGTGGACAAAGTAAATAGATAAGAGGAGAGTTTCCTGTACTGCTGAGAAGAAATAAACTGTGGGGGCACAGGACCATCAGTGTGGATATTAAGCAATATTGGATCACTGGTGGGACATGGCACTCCAACTTGTGGAATTTCAGACAACCGTTTGACTACTTGTTGTAGAGGTTGACGTGGCTTGCGCAGAAGATGCTTAATTTGTCCAAGATAGTTCTCATAAGGGAATCCTGAGACATTATCTAGATTGCCAAACTTCTTGTATTCCTCTGATAAATGGATAAGCTGGTGTACATTGTACACAATCTCATCTCTTCCATACAAGGCCCCAAAGTGTTCAACAAAAGACACCATCAATTTGTGCGCAAAGGCCAACATTTCCTCAGAAATACCAGGGGACAGCAACAAGTACATGCCTACGGAAAACAACATGAAGTTATCGTATAGCTCACTGGGGAGGGAATCCTTCAAAACAACAGGACCCCAATACAACATGAAGGATCTTAACTCAGTAGCTTTCCACCGATCTATCTCTGACAGTCCCCTTGGTTTACGGTTAATTTCACAAGGCATGTAGGAACGTAGCATTTGCAGTTTATTTGAAATAGTTTGTACAGTTTTGGAAGGAACCCTGGTTGCCAATTTCCCCTTTAACCAGAAATTAATCAGTTTCCTTGTTACTCCGAGACAGCAGAGATGCATGTAATCAATTGGGAACATAGAAACCATTTGAATTTGAACTAACCCAGATAAAGGGCTCTTGCCAATGTGATGTTCCTGATCAACCATGTCAGAGAAACTGGTGTCTGTCCTGAGTATTACTTTTGTTTCATACACCCTCCTGAAAACATTTGTCACAACCTGAATAGCCATTAAATGCCTTGGTCTGCTTAATATAAGCTCTAGCAGAAGCATCACAAATAAATGAAGAAATGTGTACTTCAGATTGCTTGCCAATATAGTTAATGCCATTCGACAGTATACTCTTAAGATCTTTGACAAAATGCTCTAGGTACTCAGAAACACTCTTTGGCTTGCTTAGACCACAAAAAATACCAACAACAAATGGGGACTTTGCGTAATCACATTTGAGACATCCAAGTATGGGCCAAAACTGAATATTAGAACTTTTGAATAAAGGTAAACCATCAATATTAAATTGTAAATTAAGTATAGTCAGAGTTGCTGGTAAAGTCAAACATGCTAAACGTGAAAGTACCCCCTTTACTATACCAAAATGATAGCACTCTCCCCCTTCAATTTCAGTGGTAGGCACATGTTTTTGGGTTCCAAGCAACGTTCTTCCATCTTTGGGAAGGGTGGGGTGAAATGTCCTAAGGATAGACAGCAGAGATGATAAAGCAACTAGAGAGACAGAATAAGATGATGCCCAATATTTTAAACTTATCATTAGTAAGTCTTCATTCTGCTCATTGTCAGGGTGATTTTCAAATTCAGCCCCACCTACATTTTCAAAATGTAAGTCTGGTAAAGCCTCTGCGGTTTCCGAGTTAGTATTTTCAAAATATAAATCTGGCGAAGCATCCGAGGTTTCCCTGTTGACATTTTCAGTCTGATCATTAATAATTTGTGGTCTGCTTGGTAGCAAGCCTGTGGGTAAACCACCCAACAAACACTCAGAAGAGGTTGTGACAGAATTTGTGCTCGCTGAAGACTGATGGTGTGTACTTGAATTAGCAGGAGCAGTTAATTTATAGTCAATGGTGATATCCTGTTCTGTCTCTCTAACTAATTTATTTACTTTACGTCTTTTAGCCCAATAAGATGACATTATCAAGTGTGATGAGGTGCTGAAGTTAGTGTACTGAAACTGTGCCTATTTACTTGGCTGGAAAGGACAGTCGTTTCAGTTCTGGTAGGCTGGATACCGGTATGGGATCCTGAAAGAAAAGGGGGGGGGGGGTCAAAATGAGTGTGCTGCAATATATCACTTCAAACAATTGTTGCAATAACACCCAATTATGCATAATCATAAATCTTCTACAATGTTAAAAAAATTATAGGTAAAGTCTCCGTATTTACTATTTAGAGGTACAATATCCTTGAAACCAGCACAGTCTAACTGTGCGTTCACACCAAAAGAGGCAAAAGCAGCAAGGACGCCCGAGGCTGAGCGCGAAAGCGGACAGCTTCCAAAGCGGCAAAATATTTTGGCCGCTTTGACTGACGTCAAAGTCAGAGTCAAATCACGCCAGTCATTTAAAGGAGCCGCAAAACCTCCTATGACCCTAGGCATGCTTTAAACTGCAGGTGCACAACACTGGACAGCGGCATGTGCTTGCTGTTGTGCACCTGCAGTTTAAAGCATGCCTAGGGTCATAAGAGGTTTTGTGTGCTCATTAAATACAGAAAAATTTGCAGAGCATGAACACAAATCAAAATCACCATCTAAGCGGATTGACATACACTTTATATGACACCAAACAAAAGACAACACCACATGTGTAATTGCGTTGGCCGCTCAGGACGCCCTGCTCTCATTGAAAATGTATTAACTTCCGGCGTCCTTGTCGCTTTTGCCTCTTTTGGTGTGAACACACAGTAATACAATGGTTCCCAAAACACCACAGGGCTTAAATCTAACATTTCACTGTTGTGTTCACACCGGACGCGACTTAGCGGCCTCTTTCAATGCAAAGTCAATATAAAGCCGTTATCAATAATATTAGAGGTCTTTAGATACAACTTTTAGCAGAAATTAATTACCCCCAATTTCACTACATATTTCTGTAGACTATTGGTAAGAGCTTCCTGATTGGCTGACTCACAAAGTCATTCAGTCACAAAGACCGCAATTGGTCAGTTCGTTTTTTACCGCGGACAGAACCCAGACGGTTAAATGATAAAAAATTAAAACATTGTAAACTCATCGAGACAATAAATAATCTATCGGTCATAGGTGTAGGAACAGACACAGAACCCTTAAAACTGTATGTCGTGTACGAACCCAGAGTTAAAACAAAAGAACAGAATCTTTACACACATTTAGCTCAATATAGCTAAAGTCAAATGAATAATAATCACAACGCAGTATAGTTATCTGTGCACAGAACCCAACAAAGATAAAAAACAATTTCCACAAACTTACTGAAAAAGGAGGCAGAGCGGAGAGAAACTTGTTTTTTTCCAAAGAGGAATGGTGCTGTGCGGAAAGGTTCACAGAGAAGGGTCTGCGGCAGCTGCAAGCAAGACAGAGGCGTGTCGCAAAACTTCGCGCCTCTTTACGACAACTATGCCGCTCTCTTGCATTCACAGAGAAACATGCGAGATGTGAGACTTTGATAGTTGACAGTTGATCAACCATGGCGGGTCGTATCATACCGTGGCTGTGTCCGAAATGCCATACTGGCATGCTATACTCAATAGGTATATACTGTATACACAGACGTTCACACTTAAGTATACTGCAAAGTTTCCCAAGATGCATTTCAAACCGCCGATGATAAAAACCGGAAGCAGACTGAAGCTAAATATCTCCGTTAATTCGCCACCTTTTAAAGTTCAGAAAGCGAGAAAGTCACTCGGTAGATGATCAACATGAGCTTGGTTGATTAATTAAACTCGCATATATGAATTTTATTCCGACATTTCTGAGATTTCGTAATGTTCACCATTATGCTACTGAAGAAACTTCCAGTTGACTCCAAAACAAAAGTCGAATTTACAAAAGCGTTAAAGAACTAATGGAAGACGAAAATGATGCTTTTGTTTTGAAAAGACGAATGTTTGTTTGGGTCTTATTTTGGCTAACTTTAACCAAACTGTTGCTGCAGGTTTATCCGAATAAAATTTATATACACGAGTTTAATTAATCAACCGAGCTCACGATGATCATCTACTGAGTGACTTTCTCGCTTAAAATGCTTTCTGAACTTTAAAATATGGCGAATTAACGGAGATATTTAGTTTTAGCCTGCTTCCGGTTTTAATCATTGGAAGTGAATGGTTGACGTCCTTTTCATACTTATAGTACGTATAGGGTTGCCAACTTTCTCACAACTAAATAAGGGACAGGTGCACAGTGCCACTTAAAAACATCCTCTCAACTCTCTATCGTAACTATCAGGCAGCGATACTCCTTCCTGTTTAGTGCTAAAGTTATTGATCTGCATTAGCAGCACATGGCTAATTGAATATTCATGAGATAAGCACGGTGAAGCCGGTTAGCATTCTAAAGGCTATCCAGGCTAGCAGCGGTGAAGACGTAAAGCTGATGGAGGGATAAAAAACAAAGGGACAGCACAAAACTACCAACAAACGGAGGACAACACCTAACTATTACTGGACCAGAGGACAACACCTAACTATTACTGGACCGGAGGAGCCATTTTTCACGGCTGGATGTTTAAGTTTAAGATGAACAGCGGCTGCAGCTAAATTCATTGGCTTATGAAGATCGTAAGATCGTCAATGGGTGAGCGACACAGTTCATTTAAAATGCAGAGTCTGTGTTGGTGTTTTGTTTGGAGGATATGTGGCTGTGAGGTGCTAATCAGAGTTTAAAGGCTATGGGCTAACTGGGAGTTTACTCAGGCTTGGTTACTTAATGTGTGAAATGAAACCAAAGACAGATATGAAGCAGATTGTCATGCTGAATGATCTATTCTATCCAACTTGCAAGCAAATAGATGGAATTATGACTTTTCCAGTCATTTTGGAGTTGTGTTTGTGTGTGATCTGTGTTCACAGACGGGCTGTAGAAACAGGACAGTCAGCTCAGGCTGAGGTTTGGTTTGTTATCGTCTTAAACTCTCGTAAACTAAAATATGTGGCTCCAGCCTTGTTCTTGTGAGACATGATGCTGGATCAGTGTTCGTGTTTCTGTTTTGTTGCTGTTGATTATGCCCGGTAGTTGTTATTGACTGGATTCTGGAGTGTGGTCAGCTGCCAGAGTGTAGCGTGAGCTCCAGACCTATATATTTGACAGTACTCTTGTGGTTCTGTAACATTTTGATTACAAGCATATCTGCCGCTGTCTCAGCAGGCAGCATTTAGGAGTAGATGCGCTGTTACACCACAGTAATGACGGCGCCCACAAATACGGGACATTTGAGATCCGGTATGAGACAAATCAATTTAGCCCAATTTACGGGATGTCCCGGCTAATACGGGACAGTTGGCAACCCTAAGTACGTAGTATACAGTATATACTCATTGAGTATGTAGTATTTAGTACGTTAGTATGCGATTTTGTGCAAATATCAAGAAATTGTCCTGCTTGAAACAAAAGGAATTGCAATCGTGAAATAATTGATTAGAAGATCATGTAATAATTGTGTCAGGCCTGTCTCCCTCAGAGTACCTCCCCTCCCCCAACCACCCCGCTTTGCTGAGGGAGAAAAAAGAGAAGGGCAAACATAGATTCAACATTAATTAAACATTGACCTGTCAAACATTTTAATTAAACCAAAATACAATGTAGATTCAATGGCATCTTTTAAACACAAACTTCAATGTTGACAAAATGTTGTTGAATCAACGTTGATCCAACCATCAATCTTCAACCGTAACCAAAATTCAACCTTCTTAACCCTAATTCAACGTTGATTTAACATCTTTTGCTATCTGGGTCCCCACCAAATTGTAACTCTATGTTTTCATTTAGGCATGGTAGGAGAGGTGGTGGCACTGCATCAACCATTTCTGGTTTATTCTCAGTTAAAGAAATTTTATTTGATCAGTACACCACTTTCGAATACCATGCCTTTATTTTTAACAATCCCTCAATTTTATGCATTACAATATATAGACCACCAAAACAATGTGCTGCTTTTAACAATGAATTTTCTGAGTTTTTAACAATAATTAACAGCATGTATGACAGGATCATTATTACCGGTGATTTTAACTTACATGTAGATAAGCTGTCAGATCCTATGTCCAAAGATTTTATTGACGTTCTTAATTGCCTGGATTTTAGACAACACGTCACGCAACCGACTCACAACAGGGGACACACTCTGGACCTGGTCATTAGTCACGGTCCTCTGTCCATCAGTGTGTCCTCTGTTGTTGACTTGGCTGTGTCCGACCATTTCTGTGTGTTTTTTGGAGTCACTGGTTTTATCCAACAGGAGACCCCTGTGAGAACTGTGAGGAAGCGCTATTTGACTTCTGAAGTGGTTGCAAATTTTTTAGACATTTTAAAGAAATATCCTCCTGCTTTTCTACCAGCTCCCTTGATCATTTTAACTGTAAACTCAAGTCAAGCCTCGACTCAGCTGCTCTCTTCGTGACAAAACAGATATATATAAAAAACATATCACCATGGAGGACTGAGGAAACAAAAACACTGAAGCGGAAATGCAGAGCAGCAGAGAGAAAATGGAGGAAAAACAAATTGACAGTAAACTATCACATATTTCGTGATCTAGTAAAAAAAACATACAACAGTGCACTTAAGCAAGCCCGAAATAATTACTTCTCAAACCTGATTGCCAGCCACAAAAACAATACAAAATTCCTTTTCTCAACCACTGACAAACTACTCAACCCCACTTCCAATAATTATAAGGGCATCATAAGTAACACACTCTGTGAGGAATTTGCAGTCCACTTCGGAAGGAAGACAGAGTCGATTAGATCTAGCATTTTATCAAATGTGAAAACTGCCTCTACTTTTACTGCTTCTGTGACTCTGTCTTTAACTGAGGAAACACTGGACAGTTTTGGCCTGGTTGATGCAAGCACATTTGGTAGAAGTTTATCCCAAATGAACCCAACAACCTGTCTTTTAGATCCCATCCCCACTTCATTTTTTAAGACATATTGTGGGCACCTTGAAGATGAGCTTTTAAACATCATGAATTGCTCCCTTCAGACAGGGGTCTTCCCTGCTGCTTTTAAAACAGCAGTGGTGAGACTCCTTCTGAAGAAGACTAATCTGGATCCTGCTATTCTTAATAATTACAGACCAGTATCCAACTTACCATTTTTAAGCAAAGTCTTAGAGAAAATTGTTTTTACTCAGCTGAATGCTTTTTTAAAAAGACACAATATTTTAGAGAAATTTCAGTCAGGTTTTAGGACGAACCACAGCACAGAGACGGCTTTGTTGAAAATTGTTAATGACCTCAGGAGTAATTTAGACTCCCATAAACTTTCTGTTCTGGTGCTACTGGACTTAAGTGCAGCCTTTGACACAGTAGATCACCCAATTCTTTTATCTAGACTTAAACACCAGGTCGGCCTCTCTGGGAATGTTTTAAAATGGTTTTACTCCCATCTCTCTGACAGAAGTTTTCTGGTAAGTTTGGATACATGCTCATCAGATGTCCACAAAATGGAATATGGCGTGCCTCAAGGCTCAATTTTAGGTCCCATTCATTTTAATTTATACATGCTCCCACTTGGAGATGTCATCAGGAGACACGGAATCAGTTTTCACAGTTACGCTGACGATACTCAACTTTACATTTCCGTGTCTCCTGATGACACAGGGCCAGTCGATGCCCTTTTTAACTGTATTTTAGACATCAAATCTTGAGAATTTCTTGCAGCTCAACCAGGACAAGACTGAGGTTTTAGTAATCGGCCCTGAAGCCAAGAGAGAGAAACTTTTATCAAAACTGTCTTCGCTATCCTTTAAACCTGCTGTTTCTGTAAAAAATCTGGGCATCATTTTTGACTCTGAGCTTAATTTTATACCTCACATTAAACAAGTAACTAAAACAGGTTTTTACCATTTAAAGAATATAGCCAGAGTCCGCCCATTTCTCTCTCTGGCAAACACAGAGATGTTAATGCATGCTTTTATTTCCAGTAGAATGGACTACTGTAATGCCCTGCTTTCTCTCGCCTCCAATTATTGCAGAACTCAGCTGCACGAGTCCTGACGAAGACCAGAAAGTGGGACCACATTACACCAGTTTTAAGATCACTGCATTGGCTTCCTGTGTGCTTCAGGGTAGATTTTTAAATTATTTTAACAGTTTTTAAATATATTAATGGTCTTGGGCCTCCATATTTGTCTGATCTACTTTTACCTTATGAACCCTCACGGACCCTCAGGTCCTCTGGCACTGGCCTTTTGATAATTCCCGAGGTGAATACAGTGACTCATGGCGAGGCAGATTTTCAACATTACGGCCCTCGCCTGTGGAACAGCCTGCCAGAGGACCTGAGGGCTGTAGAGAACGTAGAGACTTTTAAACGCAGGCTCAAGACTCACCTTTTTAAACTGGCTTTTACGTAATGCTTTTATTTTAATGCCTTGATTTATACTATTTATTCCCTGGTCTTGCTTTTATTTATTTATTTATTTTATTATCTTGTATACTATATTATTACTTCACTATTTTAGTATTTATTTTACTATCTATTTCACCATTTATTTTACTATTTACTTACTATTTTACTATTCTCCATCTTTTAGTAGCTATTTTATTCTTTAATTCTTAGTTTTACCTGTTATTTTCAACAAGTCTATTTTAGATTCCAGTGTTTCCTCAGTGGGGAGCCGTCTGCATTCGGGGCTTTGGCAGGGCCTGGGCCTAATGGCCCTGGAGCTAGTTGACCTGTTGGGGCTTGTTGGGGCCTGCTGCTGCCCTAGGTGCGGGGGGCTCTCAATGATGGTGTTTCCTCTTTCTGGCGCTTCTGCTCTCAGCCAACCAACGCTATTATTTCTGTTATAGAAGTGTGTGTGTGTGTGTGTGTGTGTGTGTGTGTGTGTGTGTGTGTGTGTGTGTGTGTGTGTGTGTGTGTGACTGTCTGCGTGTGTATGTGTGTGTGTTGATAGGGAGTATGATGGGGCGGGAGTTGGGAGGGATGTGGGACATTGTGTTTTTATTGTTTGTTTTTAACTTTTTAAGCACTTTGTGCTACTTCATGTATGAGAAGTGCTATAGAAATAAACTTTGATTGATTGATTAGCCTTGTTTCTGTATCTCTGTCTGGGAGCAGAATCTGATTTTCTATAAGCAATCACAAGTGAAAGACAATTTTCAGATTGGTAGATACGATATCTTAACCAAACAAATTGCTCCTATAATAGATCAGTGATAAAGCATGACATGCCCTGATAGCAAACATAATAAACAAAAGAGAAAATTGATCCTTCATATTCTACAGTTTAATTGGACTGAGACATAACAGCATGTTTTCATACTTTGTCACTTGCTGAAAATTTAATTATTGTAAAAATGAACTTTTTGTTACTTGCAATCTGTGTTGGGAAAAATCAAAAGCCTTTAAAGGCCTCATGTAGGAGCTTATAGTGTCAACATTAATTTCTCCGGTAACACACAAGAGCACACACACTGCTCAGATAACACCTACATACTTGCACCACCTCTGTGGTTTACCATTTTTTTCTGGTTGTGAGGATCTCCCTCTATGCATACAGATTAACTCTCTTCTTGTAAAGGTACAAGAAAAAGGAATAGGAAACGAGAGCAGACACAAGTAGTAAAGAACGAGGAGGCACCACCTTTCTGACAAAAAAAAAAGATCATTACTGCACCAGTGTGACAAGAATGATGGCGAGCTCAAGAAAAATTCTCAAAACAAACACCTTTATGTTAGAAACAAATGAGATTATTCCACCGCAATGACTAATTTTTTCAATCTGTCACAAACAAAATAAGTCCTTACAGTCCTCAGCTCTTGATTAATGACCTGCAGATGGCTGTTTTTCACTGTCTGTGTTGGAGTGCAGCTAAAATACAGAGATCGAGCAAAGTGTCTGACTGAGTGTGAAACCAGAAAGTATCATAAAGTTAGTGGAGTGCTGCTGCAGATGAGCACTGTGAAGTGTGGTGAAGAAAGCTGCTGTATATACTTTATACCTCCTGCTGTATGTCACTGTGAGCCATCATCTCTCGCTTTGAATTAATAGACTATTTTATGGCCTTCTTTTATTTCTCTCTAGCTAAACCTCAATTAAACATGTAAAAATGCTCATTTGTGTCAGTGCACAAGCATACAAATACACACATTACTTAACCCTACACCCCCACAATTCAATCAATTGCTGCTTGTATCATTTCTGATTGATAAGTCCCAATAAGTCCGCAGCAGTTGATTGGTAGTCAGATCGCAATTGTGATCCTCAGCAAGCAGATGATGTAGTGTTCACTTGTAGCCATAGTTACAGTTACGCCATGCAGCTATCTCACAATGATACAGAAATATTTAACAAATCTGTGGATTCATACTATAAGTCACATCACTACCAAAATCTAATCAGGTGGTCCGTGTGTCATTTCTGAGCTTCCCTGAAAACTTCATCCAAATCCTTTAGTCAGTTTTTGAGTAATGTTGCTAACACAGAGACAGACAGGACACTGTGGTAGCATCTGCTCTTTGACAGACTGACCTACCAACACTGATCGTCACATAACTCTGCTGCGTTCTTTGGCTTTGAAATAATGAAATGTCAAAACAAATGTTATTTGTCTTAAAGAAGGATAGTGAAAAGACATTTGTCAAGCAAAGTCCATCCATTATCTATACACCGCCTAATCCTCATTGGAGTTGCAGGGGTGCTGGAGCCTATCCCAGCTGACTCGGGTGAAGGCAGGGGACATCCTGGACAGGTCACCAGTCTGTTGCAGGGCTTGTCAAGCAAAATGTTCCGCATAAAAATGTTTGGTAGGTATTAAATGGCAAACAAGCCATTATAGCTTCAAATGACTGTATGAAATTATGTGAACATCCAGTAGTGGCTTTGCTAATTAGCAAAGTTGCAGTGTTTTCACTTGTCATCTTTTAGCTTGCAGACCTGTTTGAGAACATCTGGGAATGAAACAAACCACTATAACAGCTGTGGTGGAAGTGTCCCGAATGTATTAAATAGTATCAATGCTGGCATTTTTTTCTCTGGGGCATCCCATTTGTGCTCAGTGGAATTCAGATCAAGATTGTGCAGGAACTCAGATTTTCTCCTTGACAATGTTTTTTAACAGCCAGATGGGATGCTTTAGATTAATATATTAAAATTCCTCTGTAGAAGAAAGTATTCCATCAATAACAACAACTTTATTCTTAATCATTGTAAGATAATCTGCCTTAGACATCCGAGTCCCCATTTTTTTCAGCCTTAATGCAATCTGGATGGAGTTCTTCTTCTGGCTTCCTCCATGCGAATGTTCTGCCATCTGATCAATATAGATTTAATTGTCTGAAAACAACACATTTCCAAAAGCTTCTGTTTTTCTCTCCATGAAGTTTTGCAAATATAGTCTTAGCTGTTCTAATGCTCTGGGTAACTAATGACTGGTTTCAGCCATATAAATCTCCCTCTGTACCCATGCTTGAAACAAAGATTTTTAGAAGACTGTTTATTTTATTTTATTCCCATGGATTAATCTGTATGAAAGAAACTCCTTTTTTTTGGTCATTGTTGTATTTTGGGTAAAGTCCTAAAGCTTGAAACTGTTTTTTGATGAGCTACAGCAGCTGTTTTTCTTCCTCCAGATTTATGTACATTTTGGCAAACTGACACTAAAATGTTGTTTGACCCCTGAAGTCTCATACAATCCTCAAGTAGCCTGTCTGTGCATCTATTAAAAAGTGTACGACCATACACTGACACAAAACATGAACAGTACACGAGGCAAGCAGTCAGTCAGATAAGAGATTCAATCACAGAGATTTTGAATGCCTCAACAACTCAACTCAGCTCTCGAAGTTTGAAATGAAAACAACAAGCTGACTTCCATCAGTTATGTCAGTCTGTTTGAGTGTCTGTGTGTTTGTGTGCATGTTTGTATCATAGCCACATCTTCAAATCTGTTGGTCTGGTTAAAGGCAACAGATGGTTTCTAAACACTTTGTTACTGTTTGTGTGTGTGTGTCTGCACGCGTGCACGCATGTGTGTGTTTCAAATAATTCGAATAACTTTATTTGTCCCCAAGGGACAATTTAAAAGGGCATACAAGCAGCTTAAAAAAGGACAACCAAGCAAGACACACAATTACCTGTAAAAAGACAAAACAACATTAACACGAACATTGGAGGTGCTTATAGACTGGTTTAGTTTCAACCATGCTGAATCAACATAAGCTCAACTCTCTTTCTCTTTCACCCACACAGGCAGCTGTGAGTGAGCTGGTTGGTTAGTCAGTCAAACTTGTATTGTGTGTGTGCCTGTCACCTCACACCAACAAGTCTATCAGTGTGAAAAGAAAACAGCTGGTCTGCTAACACCATATTATGTTGAACGTGTTCCGTGATTGAATGTCCTGTCTAATTTAGCGTGGTTAATGAACTGGATTACTGCTGAGCTGTGACACACACACACACACACACACACACACATACACACACACACATGTTTTAATGCCAGAAATGACTCAAAACCATTAACTGCCTCAAATCTAAAACTGGCCGACCATCATTCATCAGAAGTGTGAATCAGCAGATCAACAGACAGACATAAATCCAGGTGTTTTTTTCTTTACAGCAGGTTTTCCAAATTCCACTTTTCCAGAAGAAAAGTCACTGCTTTTTAACTTCTGTTGTTTCAGGTTCATAATTCACAGCAGCTCATCCACATCCCATCTTTGTCTAGTGAGCATAGTCACTCTCCTGTACTTATAGTTCTCGCATTTATAGTCTTGTACTATTACTTATAGAATTATCTTTAGGTTTTTGTTGTTCTGAGTGTATTTCTGAATCTGTATTCCTAGTTGTTTCTTAGTGAGTGTAAACACTCTTCTCACTTGGTCGAGTTCTGTATTGTTAATCAAATCAAACTTTATTTATATAGCACTTTTCATGCAAGAAAATTGCAACGCAAAGTGCTTTACAGGTTAAAAGCAATGCCTCACCATCCGACCATTGACCATTATACTTGCCTGCCTAGATATTACCTTCTGTGGGTTAGTTTGTTCTTGTATATAGTTATAGCCAAAATTCCCCGGCAGCCCACAAGGGGCTCTCCTGAGTTATTCTTAGGTTTCGTATAGCCGTATAGCTTTGCCAGTTGTAGTTTCCTGGTTAGCTTTGTAGTCCTGAGTTCCTGTATTCTGTTTCAGAAATAAAAGTCCTTGTTTTACAATATCGTTTATCATCTCTTTTCCTGCGCTTGAGCCTCAAAGAAACCGTAACACAAACAAAAGACAAAGCAAGCAAACACAAAGCAAACTGAGATTCTAAACACACCGGACTTGTTAGTGACAGCTTCATATCTCCTGGACAGGTTTCATGCAGGACAGGTGGGGGCCCTTTAACCAAGATTTTTCATCAAACTTCACTGGTTTTTGGCCACATTTTGAATTTGGAAAAAACAAAACTAATCAAAATCAAAATATTTTGCAGAGTGGAATAAACTAAACTTTACAACACCTGGATGAGGTGAAAAAGTACATTTTATTGAATAAATCTAATTTAATCCACTGAACTGAGGTGAACTATTGCACTCATGTAATCAGTAACTCAGTCTTATTAGCATTACTCAGTCAGGTAGACACAGATTAGTAACCATGCTGTGTACAGATTGATCATCTTGACCTGTAGCTTCCTGAGAGCCAGAAAAAATGCAACTTGAGATCCTCTAAAGATAAACAGAGCATTATTGTACAAGTATGCAGAAGGATGCTTCTAAGACAAATCAGGGTCAATTTAGACTTTTTCTGAAGCACATCCATAGTTAAGACCAGACAGATCAATCACACAGTCCTCAGTGGAAATGTTTGTCAGCCAAACATGGAGAAAGAGTAGAGGAAGAAGTTTAAAATATAATTAGTAAGAGATCAGTTTCTGAAATCTGAATCCAGGTCCTCCTTACAACAGATCTCTGTTACTGTAATTTCCAAAATAAAATCTAATTTGTCTGTTTTGGTTTCTACAAGCTTAGAGGTGGATATTTAGTAAAAATTTAGAGTGAATGGCAAAATCCTCTTTGAGCAAAATTGCAGCAAAAAGAAAGAACAATATGTGGACTGAGTTCTTTGAGTTAATACTGAAATTAACATTGATGCCTTGTTTTAAAGAGATTTTAAAAAGTCTTCTCCATCAGTAACATCTGAGTGGAACTGTTGTAACTGTCATTGTGCCTTGTTTTCTTCTTTGCGTGTGCCATGGAGGTGTCATCAGCTTTTATTTTGAAGAGCCAACTCCAGATTAAAACACTCATGAACTTTCTTTTCCATTCATTTACTAATTTGCTTAAATTTAGTCTTGTATTCTGAGGTTTGTAGAAGTACATATCAGTTGTTTATGGATTCATCCATCCTGACACTTCTTCTGCGACTAAAACAGCTTTTTAGTGCATGTATCACCGAAATAAAAATCACTGAACTGGAAGACTGAACTTCACTACAGTATCTTTCCCTCTCTTTCTCTTGGCCACTCTCTTTTCATCCCTGACTCGCTCTCTGGCCCTGAATACCACGACCCCGATTTCTCTCACTGTGCCTCCATCACTTCCAGTTGCCCCATTAGGGACTTTTCCAGTCATACCTCTCAGTCAAACAAAACCTGAGTCACTGGTCTGAAATAGCCAGTGTCCAGCACAACTTGAATGAACTGAACTGAAACTTCAGTGTCACTTCATAGTACTCACTTGTCAAACAAAGAGAAAGCAAGAACAAGAAAGGGAGTCAAACTGCCACAGAGTGGAAACTAAGCATGAGAGACGTGTTGAAATTCACCCTGAAAATAGTTTGAAAGGTAGAACTTCTTCAGACTTGCTCTTCACTGCACTCATGTGACTAATGGGATCTACATCAACACATCAGAAAAAAAAAAAAAAATATATATATAGAATAGGGCTGTCAAAATTAGCGCGTTAACCCGGATTAATCCATTATCATCACTAATCTGATTAAATATGCAATTAACCCATCTGCAGCGCCGAATTACTCTGGCAATGCATTTCGGGCAGTTTGTCCAAGTAGACTTGCCGTCATGTTGACGGAAATGCAGAAGAAGAAGAAGTAGCGCAAGAAGAAGAAGCAGCAACTCCAAATGGAGGACACTAAAAAGTGTGTTGGTCCTCTCGGTGGAAAATTTGACTATAAAAAACCACAAGACATAACAATAGACCGAAATACAGTCATTTGCACACTCTGCAGGAAGGAATTCTCTTTTCACAGAAGCACTTCCAGCCTAAAATATCACATCAACGCGAAACATGCAGCAGTCGGGGATTCTGCCAGCACTTCGGCTAATGTGTCGCCCGGCTTGCGACAAACCACCCTCACGGAACGTCAGGGCCTCAGTAAGTCTACGTCAGACAAATTGACTGACACAATTGCTAGGTGGATTGCAACAAACTGCAGACCCGTTAGTATCGTCGAGGACACAGGCTTTACTAAAGTTTTGCAAGTTGCCTCTCAAGACTCATTGTACAGTGCTCTGTCAAGAAGCACAATAATGACAAAAATTCGTGGGCTCTATGAAACTGAAAAAGAAAAAACCATGAGGATTTAACTGTCGCCCTGACAGGAGACTATTGGACATCTGTTAGTAACATTAACTATCTTGGTGTTACAGCACATCTGATTACTGCTGCATGGGAATTAAAGTCGTTTGCATTTAGAGTAATGAAGACAGAAGAGCGTCACTTTGCAGAGGCATGTGCTGAACACTTCTTAACAGTGGCACGCGAGTGGGAAATTGAAGAAAAAATTACAACTGTAGGGACAGACTGCACGAAATATGACAGCTGCAGCTAAAATATTGCCATTTGAGCATATGCCGTGCATGGCTCACATCTTACAGAGATGTGTTACTGTGAGTCTTGGTAACAGCGGATTTGTGAGCGCATTATCCACGTGTTGGAAAATTGTTGGCCACTTCAAACATAGTTCAGTAAACGCCTTAGAGTTGGAAGCACAGCAAGCAACCCTGGGGCAGTGGAAAGAGCCACTGATCCAGGACGTCCCAACACGCTGGAATTCTACACTCGAAATGGTCAACTGTCTGAACTGCAACCAAGCAGCAATTAAAGCGACCCTGGATCAACAGAGCCACAAACTTGTCATGCTGATGCCACAAGAATGGGACAAACTGCAGAAACTGGAGTCTCTTCTGGAGCCCTGCAAGTAAGCAATCTATGTACAATTTACGCTGAAATAAAATTCATTGATCAAAGAAAACCCATTTGTGTTAATCTTGTTTTGATAACCATTTTGTTCTTTTCCCATCTCTCCCTCTGTGTATATGTGTGTGTGCATGTGCGTGTGTGTCTTGACTGCAGGTATGTGACAGATTCTGGGTGGGAATCCTACGTTTCCTGCTCAGTGGTACTGCCTGCCTTCTGCCACCTGCGTCGTGTGATGGACACCTCTGAAGACGATCCTGCATATGTATCTAAGTTTAAAACGGCATTCCAGGAAGACCTAACCTCCCGTCAAGAACGCTTTGTCAACAATGAATGGCTCAAGATTGCAACAGCTTTGGATCCTCGGTTCAAGGACTTGAAATGCCTCGCCAAGAGTGACAGAGAGAGGGTGTGGACCACGCTTGGACAACTGCTGCATGAACAATCCCCACCTCGACAGACTTTTGAAGATGAGCCACCCAAGAAAAAGTGACTTTTACAGATGGGCTCAGATTCAGAATCAGATGAGGAGTTGCTACCTGACAGACTGATGCACTTGTACAGAGCAGAGCCTACCATTAGTATGGAGAACTGTCCCTTAGAGTGGTGGTCAGCTCACTGGAGAGCTCATGAAAAGCTGGCACTGCTGGCTTGCAAATATCTCGCCATTCCTGCAACCACTGTACCATGTGAGAGACTGTTCTCAGTTGCAGGCAACATTGTTAATAAAAAGCAGTCATCTCTTCTCTCGGATAATGTCAACAAATTGGTTTGTCTCAATAGCTGGCTGAAGAAAGAGTAACAGAGAAAAAAGGAGAGAAGAAATTATTAGATAAAGAAGCTACAGCAAGGAGGTGGTTATTTTAATGTAGCATGAAGACAGAAAACAGCTAACCTGCTCCACTTAAAGTAAAAAAAAAAAAACTTGAAACACCAGCATCTCTAAAGCTTTCTGTTTACATGTCACACTTTGTAAAAGGTGCAAAATCAAGCTTAAGCTGTGATATTAGGCAGATGTGTCTCACAATTTGGACAGTGCAAGGCTGTCTGTTTCCCCTTGTAATTTTGATTTAAAGAGGCCATAAGTGGCATGTGATAATACTAAATGCTACAAGTCTCAGTAGCTGGCTGAAAAAGAGTAACAGGGCCACATTAATGTGGATAAATGTTGTTTAAAAAAACAGTTTTTTGTTAACATGGACTTTGAAAGGTGTTGAATAAACACATTAAGTGCATATATATTCCCTTCTTCCTTGAGTCTGTTTGCTCATGCAAAATAAAACGCGATCAATATAGATTAAAAATTAATGATATTTAATCGTGTTAATCGAAATTAATCCACAGCAACCTTTTGATTAATCAGATTACATTTTTTAATCGTTTGACAGCACTAATATATATATATATTTATACACATAGTGGGTACGGAAAGTATTCAGACCCCTTGAAATTTTTCACTCTCTGTGTCATTGCAGCCATTTGCCAAAATCAAAAAGTTCATTTTATTTCTCATTAATGTACACTCAACACCCCATCTTGACAGAAAAAAACTGAAATGTAGAAATTTTTGCAAATTTATTAAAAAAGAAAAACTGAAATATCACATGGTCATAAGTATTCAGACCCTTTGCAGCGACATTCATATTTAACTCACATGCTGTCCATTTCTTCTGATCCTCCTCAAGATGGTTCTGCTTCTTTATTGGAGTCCAGCTGTGTTTAATTAAACTGATTGGACTTGATTAGGAAAGGCACACAGCTGTCTATATAAGACCTTACAGCTCACAGTGCATGTCAGAGCAAATTCTACAATTTCATTGAGCAGATGCTTTTGTCCAAAGCGACGTACAACACAAGCAAGAATTCAGATATAAGGAAAAACCTTTAGTGAGTGCAAAAAGTGCTTCGAGTGTGATTGGTCAAATGTGTTACCATCAAGTTGCAGAAGAAGTGCCAAATGAGAATCATGAGGGACTTCCGGGTTGCACCTGGCATGGAGTAGACGCAAGCCCGGCACGCTCCGCATCATTTTTGCAAATTAATTTCAGTAGCTCACAATATATCCCTTTTTTGGTGGCCTTTGTAAACGGTAAGAAATATTACTGAAATTTAGGGACAATGGCTAATACAGCACAGCAGAAGGTGACGAGAGCTGTGGCGCAAAGTCTGACTAGCCCTGCACTCAAACAAACCCTAATGGCTAATGCTAGCTCTGCTGCATGCTCAACGAGCCTACCATCTACTACACAATGACCCGAAGACAGCGCCGTTCTTCAGCTGGTAAAAGACGAGATGGACACGTCACGTCGACTTCTGATTGATATAATTAAACAGGAGATGGCAAGTTTTCGTGCTGAGATTAAACAGGATCTGGAATCTCTCCGACAGGACACCAAAGCAGACATCACCTCGCTGAAAACGGAATTTCGAGTCGAGCTAGCATCCTTAAACTCGGCACATTCGGAGACGGCCGCTACTGTACGTGAGATGGGGGGAGCTCTCAACCGCCATGACTCCACCATCACCGCGCTGGAGGACACCATAACAGAGCTAAGGCGGACCATCGAGAAAGTTAAAGACCAGAGTGACGATTTAGAAAACAGAAGCCGACGCCAGAATCTCAGGATCATTGGGATTCCCAAAGGCTCTGAAAATGGAAAACATACGGCATTTATGACTTCTTTTTTTGCTGATCCAGTTTTTGCTTTATTGGGGGATGATATCGCGGACCCGTTGGTGTTAGACCAAGCTCATAGATTGTTGGCTCCCAAGCCGAAACCCGGTGACCGCCCTAGACCCTTGATAGTGTGCCTGCACTACTACTCTGATAAAGAAAATATTCTGCAAATATCAAAGAACAAAGGAGAGCTGAAATTTAGAGGAACAAGAGTCCACATATTCCCAGATATGAGTGTTGAGCTTAGCCGCCGCCAGGCAGCTTTTACCCCCGTCAAGGCCAAACTCCGGCAGGCAGGCATCACGTACGGCTTGTACCATCCAGCGGAGCTTCGCCTCACCTGTGACGGTGTTTCACACTCGTTCAAGACACCTGCAGCAGTGGAGGATTTCCTCTCCAAACGGAATCGTTCCTCTTCGGAGACGTGAACATTGCAACAGGCAGGACCGGTCTTCCTCGGACATCATTGAACTGTTTATATAGGGATGCATTTTAATTTTGATCTCAACGTTTCTGGGAACCCACTCTCTGTTCTCGTTTGGACTCGGAGGTTGTTTTTCTTTCCTTTTTTTTTCTTGGACATGGACATGCCTACATATTGCTATATTGATCGGACTTATACTAAGATGCAAATAGGCTGTCACCTGCGTGAAGCAGACGTCATCTCCGAGGATGCGAGGTAACTAAACCCATGCATGTATAGATTATTTTATATCTCTCTCACTCTATTATAATAGATTCGTTTACTCCTCTCTGGGTTTATCGTACTATTTACGGTCTTTTTCTTTTTTGTATGTGTTACGGGCTCAGTTTGGCCCTTGTTTAATAACGCCGCCTCTCGTGCTTCTCTGCTTTACTTGTCTAATTATGTATGTAAATATGCTGCTTGGAGACTCGTGTGTGGTGATTGGTGACGCTGTGGACCTCGTGAAACGTTGTGGCTCCTCCCTCCGGTCCTGGTTGGTTCCTGAGTTCCTGCCCCGGTTCAGTCCTGTGGATTGGCTTCTCCACCTGTGCCCTCAGCCAATCGTCTGTGGCCACCTGGTTCTGGCGCCCCTTTAAATATGAACTGTTTCCAGCTGCTCGCCGGCTGGGCTCATTTGGCCCAGTCCCTCGTTTGTTTTGTGTCTCTTCGTTTGGTTCTGTCACCTTGGCCAGCCTTGTTATTTTGTGAGTTGTATTTTAGTTGAGACACTCGTTATGTTTAGTTTTCTTTTGCCTTTGTTGTTTCCGTTAAAGAAGCTAAACTTTAGTTAAATCAGTTGACTTAGTTAAATCTTTATTTTTGTTACTTTTATTGTTTGTTAAACATCCTTTCTATCATTTGTATTTACCCTTTTGGGACACCTTTTGTTGTACACACATGGACAAAATTGTTGGTACCCCTCAGTTAAAGAAGGAAAAACCCACAATTCTCACTGAAATCACTTGAAACTCACAAAAGTAACAATAAATAAAAATTTATTGAAAATTAAATAATCAAAATCAGCCATCACTTTTGAATTGTTGATTAACATAATTATTAAAAAAAACAAACTAATGAAATAGGGCTGGACAAAAATGATGGTACCCATAACTTAATATTTTGTTGCACAACCTTTTGAGGCAATCACTGCAATTAAACGATTTCTGTATTTGTCAATGAGCGTTCTGCAGCTGTCAACAGGTATTTTGGCCCACTCCTCATGAGCAAACAGCTCCAGTTGTCTCAGGTTTGATGGGTGTCTTCTCCAAATGGCATGTTTCAGCTCCTTCCACATATGTTCAATGGGATTCAGATCTGGGCTCATAGAAGGCCACTTTAGAATAGTCCAACGCTTTTCTCTCAGCCATTCTTGGGTGTTTTTGGCTGTGTGTTTTGGATGGTTGTCCTGTTGGAAGACCCATGACCTGCGACTGAGACCAAGCTTTCTGACACTAGGCAGCACATTTCTCTCCAGAATGCCTTGATAGTCTTCAGATTTCATCGTACCTTGCACACTTTCAAGACACCCTGTGCCAGATGCAGCAAAGCAGCCCCAAAACATTACTGAGCCTCCTCCATGTTTCACCGTAGGGACAGTGTTCTTTTCTTCGTATGCTTGGTTTTTGAGTCTATGAACATAGAGTTGATGTGCCTTACCAAAAAGCTCCAGTTTGGTCTCATCTGTCCAAAGGACATTCTCCCAGAAGCTTTGTGGCTTGTCAACATGCATTTTTGCAAATTCCAGTCTGGCTTTTTTATGAGTTTTTTTCAGCAGTGGTGTCCTCCTTGGTCGTCCCCCATGAAGTCCACTTTGGCTCAAACAACGACGAATGGTGCAATCTGACACTGATGTACCTTGGCCTTGGAGTTCACCTTTAATTTCTTTGGAGGTTGCTCTGGGCTCTTTGGATACAATTCGAACGATCCGTCTCTTCAATTTGTCATCAATTTTCCTCTTGCGGCCACGTCCAGGGAGGTTGGCTACTGTCTCGTGGGTCTTGAACTTCTGAATAATATGAGCCACTGTTGTCACAGGAACTTCAAGCTGTTTAGAGATGGTCTTATAGCCTTTACCTTTAAGATGTTTGTCTATAATTTTTTTTCGGATGTCCTGGGACAGTTCTCTCCTTCGCTTTCTGTTGTCCATGTTCAGTGTGGTACACACCTTTTCAGCAAACAGCAGGGTGACTACTTGTCTCCCTTTAAATAGGCAGACTGACTGATTATGAGTTTGGAAACACCTGTGATGTCAATTAAATGACACACCTGAGTTAATCATGTCACTCTGGTCAAATAGTTTTCAATCTTTTATAGAGGTACCATCATTTTTGTCCAGGCCTGTTTCATTAGTTTGTTTTTTTTAAATAATTATGTTAATCAACAATTCAAAAGTAATGACTGTTTTTGATTATTTAATTTTCAATAAATTTTTATTTATTGTTACTTTTGTGAGTTTCAAGTGATTTCAGTGAGAACTGTGGGTTTTTCCTTCTTTAACTGAGGGGTACCAACAATTTTGTCCACGTGTGTATAACTTACTTCATTGATTATTAAATTCACAATTTTAGTTTTCCATTTTACATCTTGGTTTATCTTGTATTGTTTCCTGCCCCATACCCCTTAGCGCCACCAGCAGGACGTAATAGTATGTGTGTTTTCTATTAGCTATTGCTTAATAGAATATTGAAAGACGACCTTTGTCAATCTTTTTCTTCATAACATGCTTAAACTGTGACTACTGAAATTTATAGTACTATTAGGAGCAGGTTTTTGTGAGTTGTTTAACTGTGTATGACAACGCAAGGTAAAAGTACCAAGAATGGTGGGGGGGGGGGGGGGGGGGGGGGGGGGGGGAGGTGCCACAAGCTGTATTATTCTGCTATTATACTAGCATAAAAATGTTTTGATATGGCTATGTCTGACTCACCTGTAAATGGGAGTAATGAATGCAACATCAGGGTAAACTTTATAAGTTGGAATATTAAAGGGGCTAATCACGTTATCAAACGTAACAGAGTGTTATCCCATGTGAGAACAATGGATGTAAATATCGCCCTCCTTCAGGAAACCCACCTGAAGAATATTGATCATAATAGATTGTACAAAGGTTGGGTGGGACAGGTGTATCATTCCTACTATCAGGACAGGTTCAGGGGGGTTGCTATCCTCATTAATAAAAACACACCATTCACTGTACAAAATATTTATGCAGATCATCAAGGAAGATCAGTGGTGGTTACAGGCCATCTCTATAACACTCCCCTGATATTGGCTAATGTATATGCCCCAAACTGGAACGATGTGCAGTTTATGAAAACATTTTTGGCTTCACTACCTAACCTTAACACGCATAAGCTGATACTAGGAGGTGATCTTAATTGTGTATTACATCCAACATTAGACCGCTCTTCAAACACCCCTTACAATCTAACAAAAACAAACACTGTTAATGCATTCCTTAAAATGTATAATGTATCTGACCCATGGCGCTTTTTGCACCCTCTGACAAGACAGTACTCGTTTTTTTCCCTTGTGCATCACTCTTTTACTCGGATTGATTATTTTTTAATTGATAACCACTTGCTTACTTCCATCAAGACTTGCAGATATGAAAGCATCGTCATCTCAGATCACGGGCCCCAACTACTGCAACTAGATTTTCCAAAGAAAGCTACTCGCCGCCCTTGGCACTTTTGCAATGTTCTGCTTGCCGATGAGGCATTTGTTAAACATATCAACTCACAAATTGATTTTTTCTTGTCTATAAATGACAAACCTGACATAAGTAGATCCACTCTCTGGGAATCCCTGAAAGCTGTGTTCAGGGGAGAAATTATTTCTTATGCGTTTTGGGAGGGCAGGACTAGAAAATCACATCTAAAACAGATTTCTGAACAAATAGCAGAAATAGATTGTAAATATTCAACTGCACCATCCCCTGTACTTCTTTAAAAAAGGTCAGCTCTGCAGCCAGAGTTTGACTTGATGACTACAAGTCATATAGAGCAACTATTATTGCAGTCTCGTTTCAACCTATATGAGCACTCTGACAAAGCAGGAAAGGTTTTAGCCCAGCAGATTAGACAATATTCTACATCCACTTTAATAACAAGTATTCGTACACATGATGGTCAGATCTCTTCTGATGAGCAGGAGATTAATGATGAGTTTAAAAGATATTTTACATATTATTATTATATATTTATATATTAGTGATGCCAGCCTGGCTTTATATATTATTATATTATATATTATTCCACTCTTTACACCTCTGAAAGGCAGCATAACCCTGAAAAACTTGATTCCTTTTTTCAAAGCATAAACTTACCTCAACTGGATGAAACATTCATGGAACAATTGGAACAACCACTCTCTTTGGTGGAAATTAGAACAGCTCTCTACAGTATGCAGAATTCAAAGGCACCAGGCCCTGATGGATACAGTGTAGAATTCTTTAAGAAATTTGTAGATCAGTTACTCCCGATTCTACTATCTGTTTTTGAAAAATCTCTTTCACTAGGTCACCTACCACCTACCTTTTGTCAGGCCTCTATATCTGTTATACTGAAGAAAGATAAGGATCCTTTAAATTGCGGATCATACCTGCCCATTTCCTTAGTCAATGTGGATTTTAAACTGCTAGCTAAAAGCCTTGCTCACCGACTGGAATCTACTTTAACATCTATTATTTCTCCGGATCAAACTGGGTTTATTAAAAAAACGTCTCTCCTTTTTTAATGTTCGGCGACTTTTAAATATTATATATTCCCCTGAACCTAATCAAAGACTGCCTGAAGTAGTTATCTCTCTTGATGCCGAAAAGGCGTTCGACAGAGTTGAATGGAACTACCTTTCTCAGAGTCTTGAGAAATTTGGATTTGGACCCAAATTCATAGCTTGGATACAGTTACTAAACAACTCTCCATCGTCCTCTGTTTGTACCAATAACACCAGTTCTCCTTACTTCCCGCTGCAGCGTGGCACAAGACAGGGCTGCCTGATCTCCCCCCTCTTGTTTGCTATTGCAGTGGAGCCTCTTGCAATTGCGTTGCGATCTTCGTCTGATGTGCGTGGCATTAGAAGAGGTGAAGTGGAGCATAAACTGTCATTATATGCCGATGACTTACTTTTGTATATAACAGACCCCCAGATGTCTTTACCTTCTGTTATGATAATACTTCAGAAATTCTGTGAAATTTCAGGTTATAAGATAAATGTTTCCAAAAGTGAACTTTTTCCATTAAACCCGACTGCACAGTCTTATCCATCTGACTGCTACCCTTTTAACCCTTTTCGCTTCAGTGCGTCGTAGGTGTACCGCCGGCGGTACACCTACTAATTTGCATAGGAATTTCAAGAATGTCCGACAGCTGCAAACGCGCTTATACAAACACTATACGCCGATGGAAAGCTTAGATTCTCATGAATCCGCCGGTATAAACCACTTTCAGATGCGATTACCACAGCGGGTGAGAAAAACACATTTGTCCGACAAAAACAAATATTCATCCATCCGTTCTCTGTACACGGCTTCAACGCACACAGCGCGACTCACATTTCCGGGTTCATTATTACACACAGAAAATAAGATTCCACAAAAAACGGCCATAATCCAACCTTTTACATCCAGACAACACAAGCCAGTAAACTATTTTGTCCAAAACATGTCCTGAAGTCGGTATAAAATCCACGAATCGGTCGTTTTCAAGGAAATACACCTCACGATGTGCGTCCAATATTCCCTGTATTTTTTGTAATTTTTTTTATTTAAAAATAGAATATTAGCGATTTTTTGTACTGAAAACGGCTGGAATTGACTGAAGCTTAAAGGGTTAAAGTAGCTCGTGATTGCTTTACATATTTGGGCGTCATCATCGCTAAAAGAATTCATGATCTCGTTAAGCTCAATTTTGCTCCGCTTTTGGAACATACCAAAGTGACTTTTGATAGGTGGTGTTGTGAAGCACGGAGATATGAGATCCCAGAATCAGCCACAAAGGGGAGACTCTGACAGAACAACAGCTCAATAAGGGAACATTGTGATATTATAACCTGTGATTTAGGATCAAATTATGCCATAACCTAATGAATGTGTTTGAACTAACCAAGTGTCTATTCTTACGTTCTTTAATGTTGAAACAGTGTAGAAGTCAGAACAGCAGCTCACTTTGAAAACTGATGTGTTTGATAGATTTGACTAAAAAGAGGAACTTATGCTTTATGAAATGGGAATGCTTTTAAGAGTTTTGATTACTATGAAACTGAGATGTTTTAGAAAGAGGTTTGACTACTGTTAAAATAAGAGGGTTTTAACTTTGTAATGAGGTGAGAAGTCACGAGTTAAGTTGAACTAGGGTCAAGTGTTCACAGTAAAGGTCACTAGACTCAAAATAGATTGGGTTTTTTTAATAAGTATGTACACATTGTCCAAAAGATTGCACAATGGGATGCCAGCGACAGTGAGAGGCTGACATCCGCTTTTCCATTTCCTGATCAGGAGCCTGTGCTGAGTTGCAGACAGGAGAGATCAGGGGGGGCAAGATGGGCTGTCTGGATAGTCCAAAACAGACAGTTTCAGTTCCTTAAAAGTGGAGGTGATCATGTGGTCAGTGTATGGGGCAAGTGTGCGAGTTAGGAGGGGGTAAAGATACAGTAAACTATAAATTACATCTGATCGAGATGCAAGTTGGGAGTCGTTGGGTGATAGTCGCTTGATGCAAACCAGGGTAGAAATGCCCTGAGCTAAGGGGATTTTACCACGTAACTCGGACGGGGATTCAACATGATCTGCAAAGGAATAACTGTTCTGATGGAATTATGGACCAAAGTACTGCGTTTTCTGCAGTGTTGGAGGATTACTGAACTGTGATCTGGATATAACACTGACTGATAGAACATTACTGAACTCTATTTTCCATGTGAGGAATACTGGACCAAACAACAAAAATGGATATATGCAGATCTAAATCTGGTCCGGACCCCCGTCCACTTCCCCCTGGGCCCCGGCGGGTCTGGGTGTGGCCACACCGTGACTGCTCTCCCTCCAAATTATGTAATCTGGGTGAATATTACTTCTCTTTTATGAAAGCATAGTTCCACTAATGAGTCGTGTTAAACAATTGAAAGAATAGTGATGTTTGATTAACTGTCTGATGATTAAGAGCTATTGCTATGCCCTTGCTAAAATATAATAAACATTTATTCTGCAATTAAAGACAACAAATTGCAAGTGCTATTTTTATCCCTGAATGAATACTTATACATCTAGCTCTGGATGTAAAAAGTCAGATTACTGCGTGCATAACAATAGCAAAGGTTCTGAAAGGTTACCTAGTCATAGGGGCCAGGTTGGCCCTATATAAACATATCCTAGAGGTTGTCTATATGTCCATAACCTCTGAATTAACCTAGCAACTTAACAAGTGCAAGATCTATGAGAGGAAAAGCTGCCGTTAACAGGCGTGTCTGGTGATTAAGTTTAACTTTACCGAAGTGGCTACTCGGTTAAATTAATTATCAGAGGAAGCAGGGATAGGCGTCTGGATGAAGGCAGTGAGACAGCTAGGCGAATTTTCCTCGTCTACCAGCTTAACAGTTCTGCAGCATCCCTCTGAGTAAGATCTCAGGGGGCAGTAGAACCGGACCCGAAGGATGGAGAGCTGGTCCAGTGATTCCCTGACAGCTGAATAAGTTAATTAGGGGGTCACTGGCCCTGAGGATCGACAGTGGTCATTACTCCCTTTTTCATTAGCTGGCAGAATAAATCTAATAAAAATTAACATTTTATCCAAATTTTTATATCTTTTTCAAACTGTACACATATTTATTAAAAAAATCTTGCTTTTCACATCTTAATAAGATTATTTCTGATTTTATTTGGAATAAAAGGCTGCTTCATATTCGCAAGGAATTTCTACAGAGGCCAAGAGCTCTCGGAGGCATGGCATTACCGCATTTCTAGCTTTATTACTGGTCCTGTAACTCGAGAGCTTTAGCATATTGGCTTCAGGCTGATAAAGAAGACAGTCCACCCTCCTGGCTACAGATTGAAGCAGACATCTCTCGTCCAACATCTTTACCTGCTCTGCTGTACTCAACAATGCCTATTGCACAACATCATATGATATCTGCCCCCTTACTGAACCAGTCTTTGCGTATCTGGACTCAGGTGCGGAGACACTTTGGCTGGCATGCAGGATCAATTTGTGCACTGTTAGCAAGTCATCAGTTTTTTCCCTCATTTCGCTGTAACTCCTTTCAGGTTTGGCATGAGAAAGGAATGGTGTCATTTAAGGATCTGTACATAGCAAATATTTTTGCCTCATTTGACCGGCTTAGAGCAAAATTTAATTTACTAAACTCTCATTTTCTAAGATACTTGCAGGTTCGAGATTGGCTTCACAATCATACCAGATCATTTCCAATAATTCCTGAACAGCAGCCGTTCGACACTTTGTTCCCGGCTGATCCATCCTCGAGGGGCACAATATCTATCCTATACTTAAAGCTTTCATCCTATCAAACAGCTTCTTGTGACGCATTAAAAGAAGCATGGCAGACTGATCTAAGCTGTCTGGCAAAAAACCAGGGGTGGCATAACTCAGTGGGTAGAGTGGCCGTCTCACAACCAGAGGGTTGCGGTTCGATCCTCAGCCTGTTGTGCTCATGTCGAGGTTGTTCCTTGAGCAAGACACCTAACCCCTAATTGCTCCTGATGGGTCGTGGTTAGCGCCTTGCATGGCAGCTCCTGCCATCAGTGTGTGAATGGGTGAATGTGATGTATCATGTAAAGCGCTTTGGATAAAAGTGCTATATAAATACAACCATTTTTTATTTACCAAATATTAACTTTAAAGATACTGAGTGGTCAAATACAATGTCAAGAATACATTCCTCATCAATATGTGCCAGGTACGGACTGACCCAGTTCAAAATAGTACATAGACTTCATCTATCTAAAGCCAAACTTCCAAAAATTTATCCATCAGTTACTGACTCCTGCAATAGATGCGATAACTCTCCTGCGACTTTACCTCATACTTTCTGGCATTGTCCAAGACTTTCAGAATACTGGTTACCCATTTTTAAGGCACTGTCCAAAATACTTGGAAGACCAATTACCCCAAACCCTCGTACAGCCATTTTTGGAATCCAACCTGAGGACAGTAATCTGCCAAAGACTCAATCGAACTGTACAGCATATGTCACTCTCCTAGCTAGAAGGCTTATTTTAACACAATGGACACAACCCCCCCCCCCCCCCCCCCCCCCCCCCCCCCCCCCCCCATTCAAACACTGGGTCAGGGATACATTATACTACTTGAAGCTAGAAAAAATACATCTTTCATGGCAAGGTTCAAGGACAAGTTTCTCCATATCTGACAACCTTTTATTTTGTATCTGTTGGAGCAGATATAACATCATTATATTACAAGTTTATCTGTAAGGACAGCTTGTAGGTGACTGCACACACACAAACCCTTTTTTTTTGTTCTTGTTTGTTTGTTTTTGCTTTGTTTTGTTTTTCTTTTCTGAACTGTTCGTGTTTATTAATTAATAACTATTATCTTTATGAAGGTATTTTTTTTCTTTTTTTGCTGTACTATTAATATTACAAGTATTGATACACATTTTTTTTCTCTTTTTTGTATGTTGTCGAAATGGGTAAGGAACAGTTAAAAAATTTACATTTGTAGCGAAAATAATTATGTTTGTGATCATTGAAACTTTAAATAAAGTTGTGGAAATTTTTTTTTTTTTAATGAGAATCATGAGGTCAACGGAACTGCCCAAGGAGCTCAGAGACAGAATTGTGGCAAGGCACAGATTTGACCAAGGTTACAAAAGAATTTCTGCAGCACTCAAGGTTCCTAAGAGCACAGTGGCCTCCATAATCCTCAAATGGAAGAAGTTTGGGACGACCACAACTCTTCCTAGACCTGGCTGTCCAGCCAAACTGAGCAATCGTGGGAGAAGAGCCTTGGTGAGAGAGGTAAAGAAGAACCCAAAGATCACTGTGGCTGAGCTCCAGAGATACAGTCGGGAGATAGGAAAAAGTTCCACAAAGTCAACTATCACTGCAGCCCTCCACCAGTCGGGGTTTTATGGCAGAGTGGCCCGACAGAAGCCTCTCCTCAGTGCAAGACACATGAAAGCCCGCATAGACTTTGCCAAAAAACACATGAAGGACTCCCAGACTATGAGAAATAAGATTCTCTGGTCTGATGAGACCAAGATTTAACTTTTTGGTGTTAATTCTAAGCGGTGTGTGTGGAGAAAACCAGACACTGCTCATCACCTGCCCAATACAATCCCTACAGTGAAACATGGTGGTGGGAGCATCATGTTGTGGGGGTGTTTTTCAGCTGCAGGGACAGGACGACTGGTTGCAATTGAAGGAAGGATGAATGCGGCCAAGTACAGAGATATCCTGGAGGAAAACCTCTTCCAGAGTGCTCAGGACCTCAGACTGGGCCGAAGGTTCACCTTTCAACAGGACAATGACTCTAAGCACAGAGCTAAAATAACAAAGGAGTCTCTTCAGAACAACTCTGTGACCGATCTTGACTGGCCCAGCCAGAGCCCTGACCTAAACCCAATTGAGCATCTCTGGAGAGACCTCAAAATGGCTGTCCACCAACGTTCACCATCCAACCTGACAGAAGTGGAGAGGATCTGCAAGGAAGAATGGCAGAGGATCCCCAAATCCAGGTGTGGAAAAACTTGTTGTGTCATTCCCAAGAAGACTCATGGCTGTACTAGCTGAAAAGGGTGCTTCTACTCAATACTGAGCACAGGGTCTGAATACTTAAGACCATGTGATATTTCAGTTTTTCTTTTTTAATAAATTTGCAAAAAATTCGACATTTCTGTTTTTTTCTGTCAAGATGGGGTGCTGAGTGTACATTAATGAGAAATAAAATGAACTTTTTTGGCTGCAATGACACAGAGAGTGAAAAATTTCAAGGGGTCTGAATACTTTCCGTACCCACTGTGTGTGTGTATATATATATATATATATATATATATATATATATAGGATAGTTTATTACATTCTAAAAGAAACCATGAGTCTGTTATAAAAATGAGAGTAAATAAAGTGGGCAAGGTGGACTAAAACCAGTAGTCTGGAGATGAGGACATTTACTGCAGGGAAATTAGGAGGTGATGAGACACATAATAAGTGTGAAATCCGAATGTCTCCCAATCAGGACAGAGTAAATGGGTTGTCAGCAGAAAGCTGGAATCCACAGTGATTTTTTCTCCTCTACCACTGACATAATGAAGGACTGTAGCTCAACATTCCCACCTCATTATATTCCAAATGTACCTCTTTAACGTTGTGTGTGATTATATGTAGTAATGTGATTTTTTTTTGTTTGTTTTATTTTGTTTTTTAGCTCTGCATGTTTTTATCTATGATTTACATTCAGCTAGTTGTAAATCCATTGTCCTTTTATATATATTTTTTACCCTTTCCACACCGGACATACCTGTAGTCATGCTGGACTGCATCTGAAGAGCATACAAAAACACAACTTGCATCATTTTTTCAGAGGCTGAGAGGCACATTCACTGGAAAGACCAACTGGAACTACTATGGCTATACTGGGTGTAGCATTAGTTGTAGTTTATCTCTTTTTTGTTATTTTCAGTGTCATTTACTCTCAAAGTTACTGTTCTGATAAGATATGAAACATTTTTAAATCTTGCTTTGTCCTGTTGATGAACTGAACTAAAATTCTGAAGTGTCCAATAATGTCTGTTATCCATAACTGTACTACAGTAAGACCAAACAACCAACAACCAGGTGCTCTGCAACTTAGTCTACTCCTAATTGATTAAAGCTAGAGTATGTGGGATTATATTAAGCTATATTTTGAAAGCATACAATCTCTCTTTCAGGCCTTTCTCCAAACCTACTACTCCAAAGTACATGAGTGTCCACGTCCTGGATACAGTAGAAGACCTTACGAAGCAGGAATGAGCATGAAAGTAATTGAAATATTAAATATTGTGCTCCATTGTTTTTCCAGGTAGCTAGTCTTTGTTATACCCTTTGTTGTAAACAAATAAAAAAAAATGTATTAAACTTAACTGACTTTTTTTTTTTCTTGAAATGTAAAACTTTACTAGGATGAAGCCATTCCACTGTTGGAAACCTCTTGATTTGTGATATTGTTGTGGTTTATGCAACAATCTAGATAAAAAGAATTTAAACTTTGAGATTTAGGCACATATTGATGATTTTATTAACAAAAGTATCATAGCTAATGGGAAAGTTAAAATTAATGAAAGTTTTTTTTCTTTTATCAGTGCTTTCTTTAAAAAATTTGCTCTTTTGTATATATAGACTCAGACTCACTCACAAATCCAAAATATGAACACTTCAATAACAAGAAAAGGAGTCAGGGAGTGCAGCACTCCGCTAAGGCTGCTCACTTGTATGATTTCCGATGGATGAAATCTTTTTGAGATATCCAAAAAATATGAGGTCCGCAGCAGTCGATTTATAGTAGGATCACGATCATATAATCATCAGCAGTCAGCTGACGTAGCGTTCACTGGTAGTCATAGTTACAGTGATGCCATGTCACCATCTTGCAATGATATAGAAATCTTTAACAAATTCATGGAGTGCTGCAAGCCGCATTACTGCCAAAATCTAATCATTTCAACCTTGTGACATTTCTGACCTGAGCTGAAAATTTTATCCAAATCCGTCAGTCCAGTTTTGAGTAATGTTGCTAACAGACAGACAGACAAACCAACGCCGATTATCACATAACTTTGCTGCCTTCGCTGGCAGAGACATTATGTGGTAAACTAGAACAGATTATTATGTGAACATCCTCCTCCTCTTCTTTGTTAAAGTTACAATCAACCACACAAAACAACTGATAAGCACTTTTCCAAAATATACAGTGAACCCTCGTTTATCGCGGGAGTTACGTTCCAAAAAGAACCCGCGATAGGCGAAATCCATGAAGTAGTCAGCTTTATTTTTTACAGATATTATACAATACTGCACTTGGGGGAGTGCTGCAGCTGCAGCCAGGTGGACGCCGCGGCGGTACTCTTGCCTCAGAGAGCGGGCCGGCTGAATCAACTGGAGTAGTCGGGGGTGGGGAAGGCTCGCGCCGGCGCTCTTCTCCTGGGGAGCCCGGCTGCAGTGGCCAGAGACGGCTGGGGACCACGTCCACTGTCCGGTTGATGGCGGGGGAAAAGAATAAGGCTGCTCCGTCGGCTCCGTCTTTCAGGGTGTCTCACTACATAGAGACCAAGGAGAGAAATGATCCAGCGCTCCACAGCAGGCAGCGCTGGCCTGTATGGCAGAGGAGACGAGGCGCGGAGACTGTTCACGTTGGTCAGTCCCTTAGCCAATCAGGATGCAGAACACAATGCACTTTTTAAAAAAAAGCATAAAAAACTGCACTAAAAAAATCCACGAAACAGCGAAGCCGTGAAAGATGAACCGCGTTATAGCGAGGGTTCACTGTAATGCTATTATAATATCTGAATCTACCAACTTTCCCATCTTGCCTTGAATGATCACAGAGAAGAGCGTCTACAGTACAAGGTTTCAAAACAGGTGTTCCATATCTGGCTCCAGCTATGGTATTTTAGCACATGAAATGTTTTAGAATTAGCCAAGCACGCAAATAAAATGTTACTAATGAAGCCTTTGTGTCCAGGAGCAGGCTGTGTCTCCATCTGGATGTGAAACAGAGTTAGTAACTTTGCTAGCAGTTAACCAGTCCATTGGAGACTTGGAGGAGAGCACTGGCTGGTAGATAAACTTCAACACAAATCAGGATAACTCCCAGCATAAACAGACTTTAGTACATTAATGTGATTTACAGTGGTCCAGAATATGAAATTAGGATAGACGCACAGCAGTGGTACAGTATCACTTTGTTTCTCACTTACCCGTGTCATTGAAAGAGACATGACCTTTTAATAGTCACAGTTTTCTAAACTGTAGCACAGTCGCTGCGCTCCCACTCCTCAGCTAGCTTCCTCACAAAGTTACAGGGTTGTATGTGTGTGTGTGTGTGTGTGTGTGTGTGTGTGTGTGTCTCTGAGTGTGCACTGTGACCGTTGTGCCTCATCCTGGCTCAGAGTTTAAATGGAACTTGGATATTTTTAGAGCTGTCTGGCAAAAAACCTGGCTCACAGAATCACACCATATTTTTCTGTTTGACTTTGTTTCAGTGTAAAAGGTTAACTGTTAATCAGGGTATCATTTTGGCTGCCGGACAAAGGCGCACATCCTGTACTAACAACACCATTCCTCCCCTCCTTCTGCCTCTGCATTTTTTCTGTTGCTTTACTGTGAATATTGTTAAAGAGAACAAACTGACCATTGAGACTAGAAGGATAATCAGGTTTTTTCTTACATAGAAAAATATCAGTCCGTCATTATTTGTGAAGGTGAGTAATTCTGGGTTGTAGTGGTGGATCTTGGCAGATTACGTTCCCCAGATTCTGATGATGAGTTGATGAACACTTAGCAGCTAAAGATTCAGAATTTTTCAGATGAGTTTGCGGAGACCAAAAATGGTGCTAAAAAGAGAGTGAATATTTAATTCACACCCATCACGTGACCAGAAACACAAATGACTGATTGTCATTTTGTAGCTGCTAAATGTGTAATTTAAGAATGAAATGGATATCGTTGGACCTAAAGTGGACACATTTATACATTGTAACACATGCTTATCAAAAACAAATAAACATAGAAATGATAGATGGCTATTGTTTCAGACTGTAAGTACAAGCACACTTTGAGACCATCAAATGTATGCTCACCAACATTCACTTCGTAACAGAACAGGCAAGTTGCTTACTTGTAAGTCCTTCTAAATTACACTGTGCTAGTCAGTGTGTGATGAATTATGTTTTTCCAGTTGAGCAGTGTGCTCTCTGTAGCCTTTATTAATACCATTAAAATATAAGGTTTTGAGTGTTGTAATCCTGTGAGGTCAGTTTGATGGAAGAGATGCTGAATCCAGGACAACCTGCTTGTGACCGTACATCAGAATAGCTGAACAAATAAACCACACAAGAAGGTATGAAAATAATCGTCACTGAGTATTGCATATGGTAGAATCCGTGAGATTTTATTTGAGTTATATGAAAGATGCCACATGGTATTAATAGAGTTTTGAAGTTTCAGGTTAGAGCTGAGTATGGGACTGTTTTGTGAATGCCACTCTATTACCATCCACTCCTATAATTTGTGTGTCTACTCCTGACTGCACCTACAAGCCTTCACAAGCATTAGTTTCTTCCCAGAATGCCACAGGTAAGCACGTTATTTTACTGTGTACCATTTCTGTAAGAGCTTCAAGATTGAATCATCAACTAGAAAAGCACTCAGAGAGTGCAGCACTCTGCCAAAGCTGCTTAGTCATTGTATCATGACCTGTGACAATATGGATGTAACACTTTACATAGGAGTGTTAAGATGTTCTTTTTGTTATTTGTAACTTGCAACATGATGACTAATCTATTCATAAAGTAAGTGTAACATCTGATTTTGCGCTCAGTGTATTAATGACTAATGTATTTTACCTTGCTACTGTAGGAAGACCAGTTCCATAACCTTTGAAACAAGCCACAAATGAATTGCACATATACATGTGTTAAAGATGTGCTGTGGTACTTAAACACATAGAAATAGACCAGTGACATTTCATATTTGTATTTCTCAATATCATCTTTTGTAATTTATGCAGGAAGAAGTGCTGTATCTTTGAAGGACAATGTCCTTTTTAAATTCATCTGTTGACTCAAGCCTTTTGCTTCTTACCTGCAGCAAAGTTTAATTTTCCATTCCTGCATTGGGTTCCATGGAACTTGCTGGATCCCAGTCCTAATGCAGTCCTCTACTGTAGATCACAGACACTGGATTTTTGTAAATATGGTATCATTTCTCGGGCTTCACTGACTTTAAAATACATTACGTATTTTGTGTCATTGTGGAAATGATGTTAATTTTCTCCTTCATGGTTTCTATCAGCTGTATATATCTAAATTCAGCTTTCGGTTCATTCAGGCTTAAGTTGACCTCAGAATACCTCCACCACTGAAACCAAATTTTATTTATGCTAATACTCGCATCGATATGTTGCAGTGCTAAATATTTAAAGTACACGCCAACATTCCAACATGCTGCCCCTTAAAGAATTTTAACACTACTTGATTAACGTGATGATGTCCGCTAGCTAAACGTCTTACCTTCCTGCAGTGCTGTACTTCATGACAGCGCAACATCACTGCTGACTGTGGTTACTGGTGCATCAGAGCATTTCAGACCACATCTGTCAGTGATCTTGAGTGAGGTCGCTAAACTTTCTTTGAAACACCTGACTGTAAGACATTGCCAAGCTTAAGGGTACAATTGTTTAAGTCTGCACAACTTGACACCCATGATATAGCTGAATGACAGACCAAACACAGGTAATCCTCTGTTGTTACTAATTTATCGGGCATCCAGGCATTGAATTTCCTATAAACAAACAGGGCATGAGATTTGTCAGGCAGCACAAGGAGTGGGCATAGACAAAATGCTTTTGAAGAGAGGATTTGAAACCAAAGCATTTTTAACCATCTGCTTAAAAATGAGTGTCTGCAAAACACAGTGCATACAGATGGCCAGTGGAGAAATAAATTATACTGCAGGACTGTTCTGGAAAGTTTCTAGAGATGTTTTCATACTTAAAAAAAAAGAAAGAAAAGAAAATGCAAAACGGGTCACTATTGGAATCTCTTTTAACTGCATTAACTTTTTGTATATGATGAAGACATTGTTAAAACATAAATTGCAGCCTTTAACAGGTCAGCTTAGTTTTTATGTTAAATTACATATTTTCACCTACAGCAGCTAAATGGTTAACAGATAGTAATCTGTTTATATTGCCATTTAATGAGAAAGTGGATTTGCTTGATTCAGAAACGAATGAAAGCTGATTGGATAGATGGTCGGGTGGCAATGCTTTGATTGCAGGGTAATGTCTCAGTGAGGTTAGATAATCAGCACTGTTGTTAGACAAACAGGGACTCAGTGATTAATCTGAAGGTTACTGTAGTTACACAGCTGCTGTGGGCCTTGTTTATCACAGACTTTGAGAGAATTAAGAGCAGAGAAACAAAAATTCACTGACTACAAGGATCTACATTGTTTTTCACTAATATAATAAATACAAAAGTTCACATGGCTGCCTTGTGTGTTGATGCAGCCCTTAAATGTAAAACACCTCAGGCTCAAGGTGATGCAGAGCAATCTAAAACAGTATCATCACTAGCTGTGTGCTAGGATCCCAACAGATTCAAGGATAAGTCAGCTCAGTGTATGATTTAAATGTTGATATAGCTGATAGTTTTTATATGTGGGAATTTCAATATTATTTCAACAAAATCATAGGAGCATACAGAAATAACAGACTGTATGAACACCATGTGTAAGTTTATATCTAAAAACAATGTTAAACACAGTATAACAACACATAATAATGTATTTACTAGGGATGTCCCGATACCAGAAATTTATTTCTGAAATTTTACAGTTCTTAATACCAATTTTGATACCACAGCACAAAATAAACCAGGAAATGACTGTTATCCAATAGTACTCCTTTAAGTTGAAAACACTTGCCTGTTGGAGCCTGTTGTTCAAAGCAATATTCTACCAAATACTAAAAATCATCAACTTTGTTTTGATGGCATGGCATTTGTACTGCAGTGTCTAGTATCCTGAGACGTGAAAGAATGCAAATAATAAGTAGTCTAGGTGTAATAGATAAATGAAAAGATATTAAACATTGGCATTTTTGATGTGCCCTTGTAGATGTGTAACGAGAACTGAGTTTTTCCTCACAGTACAAATGTCTAAATGAACATATCAAACAGTGAAATGCAAAAGGCTGAAACAGGTTTTTTTGACACCTGTATGCTGCTTTGACTTTTTATTCTGACTTCTGTTGGAGTTATTCTAAATATGAAGTTACTGCACATGCGTACCAAAACACAAGATTCTTTTGTCTCTGTATGTTAATGAAGTGCCTGCACAGCTAGGTGGTTAGCACTGTCACTTCACAGCTAGAAGATCCCTGGTTCACATCCTGACCTGGGCCTGGGATCTTTCTGCATGGAGTTTGCATGTTCTCCCTGTGCATGCGTGGGTTTTCTCCAGGTACTCCGTCTTCCTCCCACAGTCAATAAACATGCTGAGGTTAATTGGTCATTGTATATGTTTGGTCATTGTATTGTCCGTAGGTGTGAATGTGAGCGTGTTTGTGATGGGTGGCCTGTCCAGAGTGTCCCCTGCCTTTGCCCTAAGTCAGCTGGGATAGACTCCAGCCCCCCTGCCACTCTACAGAGTGCATAGATAATGCATGGATGTCATGAAGTCAAAGAAACATAGGCAGAAGTGTACAATTTCCAGTCATGTTGAAGCCTTTTCGGATGGGTGGTTGCATCTTTATTTTGTTTTTCTCATGCTGTCTTGTAAATGGAATTGTGCCACCTTTAAGACTTTTCTTATGTTCAGTTGGAACACATCTCTACACACACTGACAGGAAGACACAGGGACATTTCAATTGTGCTGCCCTGGTACTGGTGAGCCCCGATACAGGATTAAAATCCTTCTTGTTGCAAGCCAACACCCAACTTGATCTCTACAATCAATATCTACTTAAATTAAATGCCAAAGTGTTTTCTGGCAAGTTAAGTACTTAACTGGCTGCGGTGAACTGGAATGACTCCTTGAAAATCTATGCTATCTTGTCATTCATCCTGCATTTCTCTGGTTACCATAGCAAGCAACTTTTGGATTGACCCACAGCTGGCAGAAACTCACTGTAAAAGAATGTATCAGAGTGAATGCACTTAGTCACACTGGACCTCGCCTTGCCTCTGTGTTGATTTGGAAGATTCAAAACAAAAATATTAATTCCAGGGATGAATGTGGGCCTGTCCACAACAGGGCTGATGCTCAGCTTTTTACAATCCAGCTGGCAACTGGTGCCATGGTCCCCAGATTCATTTCTTTTTTATAATTTAAACAGAACACTCTTTTTCTACAATACATCTCTAAGTGTCACTGATGCTCTAGCTGGCACAGAACCTTATAAACCATTATATACTGTCTGTAATAGAGAGTACAAGCTGCATGTCACACTGACTGCTTCTACTTTTAGTAGATGTACTACTGGAGTAGCATGACTGCTACTTTTAATATACCTTTCTGAAAAAGGTCCTTCTGACATTACCCATGTTTCAGCTGACTCAGTGTAACCACAGACAAGAAAATAGATACAAAAATAATACAACTGAAAACCACATAATAGCACATCACAACAGACTATTACCAAAAGAGTGACAGGAGCTAATGAAAGTTTCCCTGGGCACACCCCTGCTGCTTTAGCTGACTCAGTGTCCGTGCATCATATAATAAAGTGAAAACTAATACAAATTTTGCCCCAAATGAACCCTTCTTGTTCTAAAGTGCTTTCTCAAAACATCCTCCTGGGGCAACTGATGATCTGGCTGACTCAGTGTCTTCATAGCCAAAACAACAAATCTGTGTTGAATAGATCTTTCAACTTTAGGAAGGCTCCTCGAAACTTACTGTCCCCATATGTAACTGAATAAGACAGAATAAGACATGCTAGACAGCAATTTCTTTTTTAAATGGACTAAAAGAGAATGTATCTTTTTAGCAGATATACTTTTCAGTCAAAAACTTTGCTTTATAATGATAGAATGGTAGTATCCTTGGCTGAAGGTTACTTTGACACTGCCTGTGGCCTGAATTGAGCCTCCTTTATAAAACCTCCAGGCTAAATACCATCCACCACTTAGAAGTGAAGAGTAGCACTCTGAAAATCTATCATAAGAACACTGCTATCATCAGAATGTCCTCACTCAACTGTGTTATTTCCTATCGCTCACTTTACTTGTTCCTTCTCTCCTTTTAGCTCTTCAAATTGCTTCGTGAGCCAGCTCTCTCTTACCTGACCATACACACTTCATGAATTTGTAATAATCCAGAAATTTAAGTATAAGCTTCAGTGTATCTGCTTTAAAAAAAATAATAAAAATGAACAAATCAATCTTGTGCTGAATATAACGTGAAGAACCTTTTAAAAATAGTGTTTAGAGAATCTATTTGAACTATTGTTAACATTTCTTGTGAGAAAGTCAATTCAATGACCACAAAGGAACACAAACCAACTACAAAAGCATTGTTACCACAAACCACAAAATGACCACAAATGAATGTAAAACAAGAACAATGAAACACAGTGACTTCAAAAAGACAAAAGAAGACCACAGACACACAACATAACTTACTAAATAACTGACAGAAAGTGTCTGTGACAGAACATTTTTTCAGTTTTCAATAAAAAAAAAAAAAAATCCAAAAAGGCATTAAACAACAACAGAGACAACCACAAAGAGTCACAAAAATACAACAGACACAACACAACCCCAAACAGACACGTGATGATTTAAGAAAATAAAAAAAAACAATCATGAAGAGACAGAAGACACCCTAAACAATGAAACTAGATGCAAACATTAGCTATGAACTGCAAATAAATTAAAATTTATAAACGTAACTCTAACAAGGACAGTAACGACACACAGACACACAAAAATACCACAAAAGGACACAAAAACGCCTGCAAAGAGACACAGGATTGCTTCAAAGACACAAAAAACTTTACACACAACTTTACACATACTATACACATATAAACACAACTTCAACAAGACAAAATTACCTCAACCAGACACAATGACTGCAAAGAGACATCTATTAATCACTATAAGACACAAAGAGTACATTCATACACTTTGTTTGTGCTGTTTTGTGTCTCTTTCAGTCCCTGGATGTTGTTCATACGCCTGATGGATTGGAGGCCTTTCACATGCCGTATAATCCATCCTGTGTCTCCATGTGTGCATATAAATGTCTGTGTACATGAGTCGGAGAAACTAAACTTATTTAACAGCTCACCGCTTTTTGTAACTGCCTCCATTTAGTAGCGAAGCCATTGTGAGTTTCTGGTTTAAAAAAAAAAAACGTACATGCCCGACAGTGTCAGCAAGAAAACACTTTGTCAAAACCACTTATCTCCACAGGACCCTGCCTGAATCAGTGCCACACACTGAGTCAACATGTGTACAATGTTAAATATGGTGTGTACAAGATTACCCATGGTGTCAGTGATTGATTTCAGCTGCATGACGTATTGCACTTAAGTAAATCAATGTACCATCAGTCAATATTAGCCACACAAAAACAGAAAAAACCCAAGCTGAAAATGCCACTCTCTCTCTCCGTAATGACTTACAGCCTCCCTCTCTCTGTCGCTGATGTTAAGAAACTAATTTACCCCACTTAGTAACCCTTAGCATACATTCATTTACTAAACCACTCAAGGTCATTTCATGTACTGTTGTCCGTGTTTTTGCAAACACTGCAAATTGAGTTTCAGTCTGTGAAGGTTGCCTGGCCAGAATGGTCAAGGAAGGTGGTAGGCAGACAAACCCAGCAGACTTCTTTGAGTGACAAAGAGGTGCAGATTTTATTGTGCAGTGCTTCTCCATTTTGTGAAAAATAAAGTTACAAAACAATACAAAAGAGTTTACAAAGAAAATTAACTTGAAACTAATCTTGTAGCTACACAACAGAAAAAAACTCACATTGTGGCAGCACAACCTCACCTCTCTCTTGAGGCAGCAAAGTTTAACTGCTTATAGACCCCTTGCAGTGTTTACTAACACAAGGTATGCGCGCGCAGACCCGGTGCAGGAGCTCCTCCACATTCCACTTTAATTTAATGGGTGAGCCAGTGTCTGACGACTGGGGTGTCTCGGAGTTCCCTGAACAAGAACAGAAAGATAGCGTTTAGGAAATTGCACGTCTCGGCTTTGGCCGCATCAATGGGCTCGCTTTGAGAAGGCGGTGGCGGCTGTTGTTTGGGGCTGCCGCCGCCGACAGCCGCCTCCTGCTGCCTGCCGGACACGGCCTCTTGCTGTTTGGATGCAGCAGATAATGTGCTGTCCTGTTGCTGCTGGCCTGGTTCGGCATGTTGGGTATTGAAACCCTTTAAGCTGCAGTCAATTCCAGCCATTTTCAGTACAAAAAATCACTAATATTCTATTTGTAAATAAAAATATGACGAGAAATACAGGGAATATTGGACGCGCATCGCGAGGTGCATTTCCTTGAAAACGACCTATTCGTGGAGTATATACCGACTTCAAGACATGTTTTGGACAAAATATGTTACTGGCTTGTTTCGTCTGGATGTAAAAGGTTGGATTATGGCCGTTTTTTGTGGAATATTTTCATCTGTGTGTAATAATGAACCCGGAAATGTGAGTCGCGCTGTGAGAACGGATAGATGGATATTCGTTGTTTGTCGGACAAATGTGTTTATATTACCCGCTGTGGTAATCACATCTGAAAGTGGTTTATACCGGCGGATTCGTGAGAATCTAAGCTTTCCATCGGCGTATAGTGTTTGTATAATCACGTTTGCAGTTTCAGACATTTAGCAAATTGCTTATGCAGATCTCAATGTGTACCACGGGCGGGACACTGAAGCGCAACTGAAGCGCAATGGGTTAAAGTAATCCTTCAATGCGTTATCAGGCACTACTTTGACATACTGCACTGTCCTGCTAACGGGCTCAGGGCTTCTCCAGTATACCAGCAGGAGCTGTGATATCAACGTAACGACTGCTCCGGAGAACACGGAAATCAGTATTAAGTAAACCAAACGTTTAGCCGCGGTAACAAAGCAAGTTCCACCTGGTCGCTGTCACAGCTGCCATATCATCTGCTTTACTATGATTCTGACAGCCGACAGCACAACAAGAAGGCATATTTAGCGTAATATGTGCTTGCAATATCACGCCTTGGCCAGGTAAACAGGCTTTGTTTTGATCCGGGTCTGCGCGCACAGCTGCCTAATTAAGTATGCATACGTCATGTGAAAGGGGTCTATATAGGGCTTTGATTATGGTGACTAAACATGCCCTAGTGGATAAGTCACAATGTTCTGAACCTGTCTCATACTTAGATTTAACTTTATTTCACAGTGTGAAGGAATCTATACTTTAAAGCTATAAATTGCTGTTTTTGCACATTGTTTTAATTTCTGAGGTCCTCTTAGTTGTTAGACTATTTAATAAGAAACAACTTTGCTTTTCCTGTGCAAGTAATACACAAGTAGTGTGTGAGTGCGGTCATTGTGTGTGTTTGAATCACAGATTCGGTTATCAGAGAACCTAAACTCACCTTATTACCAAGGCAACTGGCCAACAGCAGCTCCATTTTGTTTTCTCTTTCTTTTGATGAGCTTGTAAAAAAATAAAAAAAAATAAAAAATCAATGATGTAGATTCGGAATACACACAAATGCGTTAATATACACGCACACAATCAAAATTTCTGAAGGCAATAAATAAAAGCACTTCGATTTTCTTCTTCACTCTGATTCCAATTACGGGAAAACTGAAAAGGACACAACACCTTTCTGACAAGTGGAATTAAATTAAGATAACAAATACAAGACTGATTTCTCCAAAACGTAAATGCATGGTAGGTAGGAATTGTCACACCCTGACTGCAAACTGTCAGCTTTTATAACCCTGCTGTTGTAGACAACTGAAATCACATAATAACCCAACTGCCTTTTAGCTATAAATTGACCTGTTATGTTGTGTTATGGCATTAATTTATCCTAATTAATGACTAGCATGATGATTGCACACTAGTGCCCTGGTTATTCCCATTTTTGTGTCATGGTTTGATGGAAATTTGAACCCAAATGAGAATACACAAAGCGGATGGCAGATCAGAAATAAACAGGTCTTTATTCAGAAATTCCAATTGTTTCAATAATTAGCTTAAAAGCCCCTAAGGCCAGAAACTCACTATGGGGAGGGAGGAGGGGAAGGCAGGCTCCTGGGGACTGGCAGTCAGGGAGGCACACGCCGATGCTGATGGCGTGCAGCGGAGACTCTGGGTCCTGCAAGTGGAGGCAGAGCTGGTCGGAGCAGTCTGGGAGGGAGGTCCACATCCTCCAGCTGGAGGTGGTCTGTGGTAGGGATGGTTCGATCTGATCCGCTGGATCGATATCGAGTTCGATCCAGGCCAAAATGACTGGATCGAGCATAGGAGTTTTTTATTAGAACTCGTTCGATCCGATCCATAAGCTCAATCTATCTCATATATCCTCATCTTCACTTTTCACGACATGCCGTAACACAGACGAGCTGTTGCCATGGTTGCCATGTGCCCGTGTTTTCGTCACGTGAGCAGAGAGTGAACAGAAGCCTGCAGAGCTGTGGTCATGTCTGCCGTGTGGAATTACTGTATGCGAACGGAAGAGAAAAGTAAAATAGCTGAGTGCAAAGTTTGGAAAATGAGTGTCTCATAGGGGTGGCAGCAAAACCGGACATTTTAACACAACAAACTTAATAAAGCATCTGCAGAAGCATCATGGAAAGCAGTACGGAGACTTTTTACAGGCGAGTGCAAAGTGAACCATCGTTGCAGGACGCACTACAGAAGAGTACAAAACTCGCTCCAATGCCAAAATATAACAGAGAAAATTGTTGAGTTCATTTTTCTGGATGACCAACCACCTTGTGTGGTGGAAAATGTGGGTTGTAGTATTTTTCGACCCCCCGGAAAATCAGACTCCCCCTTCGAGTGAACGCGTGCGCCTGACGTTTCACTCTGTGGCCACTTGATGGCTTTTCTGTTGTACGTTTACTGTTTTTTATTGTTGTTTTCTACTGTTTTTCGGGTTAAATGTGATTAGGTGACAGGTCTCTCCTCTTCTCATCCGCACGTCCGCGGTGTCGAAATGGCATCAGGGGAGATCCTACGCTGCTCTCAGCTTCAGTCGCATGAGAACGTTAGGACGAGGTTTAATCGCCAGATATTGTTTATATTCCATCGGTGTTGTACACGTGTCAATAAAATAATTGTTCACTGACAAAACCTTATATCTCCCTATTTAAAATTAGACTCCTCCAAGAATGCAAGACGTGGTACCAATATATGTCTAGTGCTTTATACATAAGTACTATACTTAATTATACTAAACACTTTGTACATAAATCATTTATTATTGTTATTTTATTGGACCAGTTAACAATAGAAAAGAACAGAAATTATTAATCCCAAACCTGGGAGACTGCCCTCCTTGACAGTCACGGCTGCTAAATTACTTTGCACACCTTCAACAAGTGTGGTGAGTGAGAGGCTCTTCAGCACAGCCTCCAACATTATTGATGAAAAAAGGAGCAGACTGACAGCTGAGAAGGCTGAAATGTTAATATTTCCGAAGAAAAATCTGTCCCTCATGTTGCAAGACAAGGCAGCTTAAGCATTTTCAGGTCAACGTCAGGCAGCTAGCATGTTTTAGTGTTTTCAGTGAACATAATGTGAGTATTGGAATAGTGTTCATTCTAATATTTAGTTTCATGAGTGTTTTACATACAGTACAACATCAGCGGCTGCATGCAAAAGAAGAAAGACACTAGATTGCACTATCACTGTTTACCCTTGTTTTTCTGTTTTTGTTTTGATGCAACAAATCAGGCGTATAGCCTAGATTTTTATTGTTTTGATTGTGTGTCTTAAGAACCCATGTGTAACTTACTGAGTACTACCTACATTGTTCTAGTGGAGATGCTATTATTTTATGTATTTTATATTATTTATTGCAGCCTTGCAATGCCATTGAGGTGTAATGTAACTTTTCTGTTTATACACTGGGATTATTTAGTTTAATTTAAATATGTGCACCAAGTTGCAGTTTTATTTCAAACATTTGAATGGTGCAGCTGGGTCTGTTGTGTTTACACACGCTGTTAAAAAGCAATGTGAGCTTTAAGTTTTAATAAAGCCACAGCAGTTACACATAACTTGTCACATGTTTTCTTTCTTTCTTTAGGGGACCAGAACAGGTGTTGTTATGGCTGCTGTTGCTTTCAAAAAACAAGACGTCCAAAACTGTCCGGTTCGTCTTTTGAGGAGGAGGTTTACGACTCACTAATTTAATAAGCACATGCGGAGATCTATTATGATTCAAAAACAAGTTTTATTTACGTAAACACAAGTATTCTCCGTTGTTGACTTTCCAAAAAAACAAAAATAACGTCATTTTAGTGGTTGATAAACTGTCTCACTCCTCACTCCTTCAACACAAAAAGCAGAGCCCTCCAAGTGACAGCTGATCGCTCTCCCTTAATCAAGGGAGTGGGATGGCTCAACAAGTAGGAGGCAGGTGAGCAGTTAATCATAATCACAACCAGCCAAATGATCAAAACAATTCAAACAATCAATCATCAATTAATAGAAATAGGCTCCAACACTCCGGCCCCTAATTGTTGGCCTTAGCAAAACAATTACACAAACAAAATTCTAAAGGAGCCAAACAAACAATAACAATATATAAACTCTTTTTGTTCAAAGTCCATTCACTTGATGACCATCTGTCTTTTCACAGTCCATGATTGTGTAAACAGTCTATGGTGGAACCTGTAGAATCACAGCCTCATGTTCAGTTCATCACGCTGCCTCCATTAGGAGACAGAGTTTATCTATTGGTCGTTGAACCATGTTGTTTTTGGTTTTAACCAAAACACTTCTCACAAAGCCTTTGGCATCAGGAAATGTCTTCACCACACGTCCCATAATCCACGAGTTTCTTGGTGCTGTGTTGTCAGCAATGATGACCAGATCTCCAATGCTCAAATTCCTTTTTATGTTGTGCCATTTCTTTCTTTCTTGCAGCAGTGGAAGATACTCTTTTGTCCATCGCTTCCAAAAGAGATCAGCGAGATATTGGGCTTGTCTCCATCTCTTTCTGGAATATTCATCCCTTTTCTCAAATACTCCTGGTGGCATGATTGTCTTCGCCTTAAGCTGGAGCAGATGGTTTGGGGTCAATGACTCTAAATCATTGGGGTCATTTGACACTGTGGTTATAGGTCTGTCATTTAGGATGGCTTCGACTTCACATAGTGCAGTTGACAGTGTTTCATCGTCCAGTGTTTGTTCTTTTAGAACAGATGTGAGAATTTTTTTAATTAACCTGATTAATCTTTCCCAGACTCCGCCATGGTGGGCTCCAAAAGGTGGGTTAAAGATCCATTTCACTCCTTCGGTTAAAAATGTGTTTTGAATTTTCTGATGATTCAGCTCTTTCAATGCTTCTTTTAGTTCTTTCTGAGCTCCAATAAAGTTGGTTCCACAGTCTGTTCTGATACTTATAACTGGTCCTCTTCTGCATACAAATCTGCGTATTGCATTTATGCATGAGTCTGTGGTTAGGAAGTTTGCCATCTCCAGGTGGACAGCTCGACTCACCTTGCAGGTGAAGATGACACCCCAGCGTTTCACCATGGCCCGGCCTCTCTTCACTTCAGTGGGACCAAAGTAGTCAATACCAACGTGACTAAAAGGTGGTAGATCTGGATACAAACGCTCCTCAGGAAGATCCGCCATTTTTTGTTCTCCAAGTTTTGCCTGCATGCGTCTGCAAAAAACACAGCTTCTGATAATTTTTCTGGCTGAGGAGTTTGCATGAGGGAGCCAATACCTCTGATGTAACTTGGAAAGCATATGGCTTCTTCCTGAATGTCCAACTTGGTGATGGATATGCTGCAGAATCAGATGGGATATGTGAGAACCTTTAGGAAGAATGATTGGATTCTTCTGGTGCACTGGCATGGCACATTTGTTTACTCTGCCTCCTACTCTCAAGATGCCATGATCAATGAGTGGATCCAGCTTGATAAGAGTACTTCTTGCACTGATCCTTTTGTAGTTTGCCAGACTCGTAAACTCACTGTTATAATAGCGCCTTTGTTCAAAACAAATGAGAGCGTTTTCTGCCTCTTGCATATCCTCTACCGATATATTTTGTAGCCCATGATCGCTTTTGAGTTTTCCTTTCTTCTCTGTGGAAACATGTGTCTGATCCTTTCGCTGCTGATTTAGAAGTTGGAGTAATTTTTTCACCTTTAATATCCAGGCAACAGCTCTCTGAAGTCGTTTCCATGATGAGTAATGTTTGATCAGTTTACATACAGGGTTGTCTTGGTTGTCAGTACTCACACTATGAACTGTGACTTCCTTTCTCACTTCAGGGTCTTGTGCAGATATTTCTCCCAGGTCTTTTGAGCTCTTTGGCCATTTCCTCTTCTCTTGACCCAGGAATTCAGGACCTTTCAGCCATCTTGATCTTAAAAAAGATTCCACATGCAACCCTCGTGATGCATCGTCGGCCGGGTTATCTCTTGAATGAACATATCTCCACTGACTTGTTTGAGATAGATCATGGATCACTGCAACTCTGTTTGATACAAATGTATGGAATCTCTTGGTTTGATTGTGGATATATTTTAACACAGATGTGCTGTCTGTCCAAAAAGTGGAATCAGTAAGTGGAAGCTGTAACTCCTTTCTCAACATCCGATCCACTTTAACAGCTAGTGTTGCTGCAGTGAGTTCAAGCCTGGGTATTGTGATCTGCTTGAGAGGTGACACCCTGGCTTTTCCAAATATAAAGGAGGTGTGGATTTTTCCTTGGTGGTTTGTGAGTCTGAGGTAGCTTGCTGTGCCATAACCTGACTCACTTGCATCACAGAAGTGATGTAGTTCTACAGCCTCTACTGGATCGAAGTTTTCAGGCTTGATGCATCTTGCTATTTGAAATCCACTTAATTGATTCAATTGCCTGACCCATCTCTGCCAAGGCTTTGCAACTTCCTGGGGAATAACTTGATCCCATCCACACCTGGATCTGCAGAGCTCTTGGAGTATCTGTTTGGCTGTTAGGATGAATGGAGACAGAAAACCTAATGGGTCGTAAATCGAGCTTACTATCGAGAGTATACCTCTTCTTGTTGCAGGACGGCTCTTGACAGCTACTTTAAAGCTGAAGGTGTCACTGTGGATGTTCCACTGGATTCCAAGTGCTGGCTCGACTGGGGCTTGACCCTTTATTTCATCATCATCCAGGTTCAGCTCTTTGACTGTCTTCGCTCTGTGTGGCTCAGGAATGCATGCTAAAACTTCACAGTTGTTACTGACCCATTTTGTTAATGTGAAACCTCCCTGGTAGCAGGCTTCCGTCAGATCTTTTATGAGTTTAATTGCTTCGTCCTTCGTTGGCACAGATCTGAGGCAGTCATCCACATAAAAGTTGGTTTTGATTGTTTTTATGACCTCATCTGAGTAATGCTTCTGGTTGTCATGAGCAGTTTGATGTAGGGCAAAATTAGCAATGCTCGGGGATGATACAGCTCCAAACAGGTGGACTTTCATTCTGTAAACTTCAAGTGGTTTGCTGATATCACCCTGTGGCCACCATAAAAACCTCAAAAAATCTCTGTCCCTCTCATCAACATGAACTTGATAAAACATTGCCTCAATGTCTGCCATAATTGCGATTTGCTCCTGTCGAAACCTCAGTAGGACTCCAATAAGTGTGTTCGTTAAATCTGGTCCTTGGAGGAGCTCCTTGTTTAGAGACGTCCCTTTGAATGAGGATGTACAGTCAAACACCACTCTCAGTTTGCGCTTTCGTTTGTGGTAAACCCCGTGATGAGGGATATACCACACCTGTCCATCTTTCCTGTGAAGTTGTTGAGGTGGAACTTTTTCTGCATAGCCCTTCTTCAGAATGTCCTCCATGAATGCTGTATACTCCTCAGCATACACTTTATCCTTCCTAAATTTTTTCAGAAGGTGCACTGTGCGTTCTCTAACCAGTTCGTAGTTCTCAGGCATAACCTTGTCTTTATCCCTGAAAGGCAGTGGCAGATGATAGTGGCCATCTTTAAGGGATGCTGAGCTTGAAGCAATCTTCATGAACCATTTATCTTCAACTGACATCTCATTTTTCTCTTCATACATGTTCTCAGAGAAATCCTGATTATACTGTCTGATGAGTAGATCCTTCAGCTCCACAACTGAGATTCTGTTCATGGAAACTGCAATGGGTCCTGCATGCCCAGCAGTACCATTGACACCAAGTGGTCCAGTTACCACCCATCCCAATAATGTTTGAACTGCATAAGGTCCATTTTCCTGACTATTGATAATATTCCAGGGCTCCATTGCCCGTGGAACATCAGTCCCAATGAGGAGCTCAATGCCTGCTTCAATTTCCTTCAGCTGGATGCTACTGAGGTAAGGCCACCGTCTCAAATCAGCTTTTGTGATTATGTTTTCTTTTGAAACAGGGATTTTATTTTGGGTGTAAACTTTCGGCAGATCTAGGTAAGTATTGCCCTCCAAATCTCCCACCTCCAGTCCTCTGACTTCATAGGTGGCTGATGGATTTTCCTGCCCTCTGTTTTGCGTCCTTTTATATTTAATTGGTTCATGAGTTTTTCAGTGCAGAAAGTTGCTGTACTGCCTGGATCAAGGAAAGCGTACGTCTGGATATACTTGCTCCCTTTTGCCACCTTGACTCTGACCGGAATAATTGCAAGTGCACAGTCTCTTCCGGCCCCAGTTGCGCCCCCTGCTGACACAAGAGCACTGCTTATTGGTGTTTCTTCTGAGTCGGTAGTAGCTTTTGGCTGATTTTCCTGCTTTGGATTTTTTACAATGTGAAGCACAGTAGGATGTTTCATTTGACAAACCTGACATGTTAGTCGTCGTTTACAGTTTTTGCTGAGATGACCTCGCAGTAGACAACCGAAACAATAACCGTGACCTCTCAAGAATTCAACCTTTTTGTCATGTGACTGTTTCTTAAATTGTGAGCTGTCAGTTAGAGCATGTTTCCCCTGGCAGAATCCACATGTAGCCATGATAGCATTGGGTGCAGATTGATGCTGTTGTTGTAGAACTAATGAGTGCTTCATGGTGGTCCCTGATCTCTCTGTATTCACTCCTACTGATGTTGCAAAACTGCTATTTTTACTTCTTAAGGATTTTTGTTCTGTTTTGCTTCTTGGAATAAACTTCCTCGTTGTAATTTGTTCCTGAATGTCTCCAAACAATGGATCTAAAAGCATCTTAGCATTTTTTTCCACAAACTCCACAAAGTGCTGAAATCTGATTCTCCTTCCAGTCTGTTGTTGTGTCTCATAAGCTGTAGTTCGCCATCTTTCCCTCAGTTTATAGGGTAGTTTGGAAGCAATTAGTCTTAAGTTTGACAAGATATCGAGTTCCTCCAAATACTGTAAATCTTGCATTACGTTGCAACATCCTCTCAAATACAGTGCATATTTCTGCAGCATTTTTCCATCTTCAGCTTTAATAGCTGTCCAGTTCAAGGCTTTTTCCAGATATGCTTCAGATATTTTCATTTCATTTCCATAGTGTTCTTTTAAGAGGTGTCTTGCTTCTCTATAGCCCCTATTAACATCCATATGTAGACAGCTGCGAACCAAGTCTCTTGGCAAACCAGATGTATATTCCTCGAGATAGTAGAGTCTGTCTTGATTGTTTTTAGTCTTGTCTTCAATTAAATGTTCAAATGCATGAATAAAAGACTGATATTCTAGTGGATTGCCATCAAACACAGAAATCTCTCTGGAAGGCAACAGAGACAGCTTTTGCTGTGAAACAATGAGTTCTGCAATGTCACTTTGTCTCTGAATAACTGCATTCATGCTGTCAGTATTAAGGACTGCATCCATGTCACATTGTCCAGCATGGTCTCTAGTCTGATGATGATCCACAGTTCTATTCCTGCTCTGAGGTTTATTCGGATCCTTTTGTGTGTTGGTGCTAGTAGCAGGTGCAGACCTGTGAAACTGCAAGATAGTTTGATGAAGTGGGGTTTTTGGTATTGCTCCTAACTGTGCAAAATCCACACTACTTTCCACAGTTTTAGGTTCTTGGTGAGAGTCGTAGTATGCATTCATGTCATCACCCTCCTGAGCAGCGTCCACACACTGAAGGGCTTTAATTTTAGCAGTTGATGCTGCAAGATCTGCTTCCAGCTCTATTTGCTCCATTTGTGTTTTCAGTTTTGTTTCTTCCAGTTGTAAATTGTGCTTTTCTTTGAGTGCAGCAGCTCGTGCCAGTGCAGCAGCTTGTTCGGCTTTGGCCTTTTTTAACTCCAGGGAGACTGAGGAAGATCTAGAGGCTTTTGATCCAGTGGAGGAGGATTTTGATTTTTGTGACACATTTGATATACTATCCAAAGGTCCAACTCTTGATTGTGCAATTTCTTTTTTCCATGTTTCAACATCTTTCTTAAAATAATCCAAATTTGTTATTCTGGGTTCATACCAGTCATTGAAATCATTTTCTCTTTCCTCTTCTGATAAGAGTTCTTGCACCAATTTATGAGCACTTTTGAATTCATCCACAGCTCTTTTAAACGTTTCAAATGTGTCATTTACTTCATCAACATTTCCATCGTCAGTCAACAAAGCTTTTATTTCATTCAGTTTCCTCGTGCACGCGCCCAGTTTGGCTCTGCGCGAAGCAATGCGCGTTCTCAACACATCCTCCGCCTCAGCTGCGGTCTCTTTCGTGCCAGACATCATTGCAATAACTACACAGTTTCCTCTAATGCCCTTATAGTCCTTCAAATCTCAAACATCCAGCATCAAACCATCCATGTCCACAATCCATAATTCACAGCTTTGCTTTCCGCTGTCTTCAACTGTTTCTTTAGCGCGCGGCGGCGCATCCATTCATACATTTGATCAGCTGATTTTACTCACGACTCGCCGGGTTCATTTCCTGATGAGCGATCGTCTGGACTCACTAACGTTTCCAATTCCTTCCGAGTCCTTAGTGAAGTTTATCAACTTGTTATGGCTGCTGTTGCTTTCAAAAAACAAGACGTCCAAAACTGTCCGGTTCGTCTTTTGAGGAGGAGGTTTACGACTCACTAATTTAATAAGCACATGCAGAGATCTATTATGATTCAAAAACAAGTTTTATTTACGTAAACACAAGTATTCTCCGTTGTTGACTTTCCAAAAATACAAAAATAACGTCATTTTAGTGGTTGATAAACTGTCTCACTCCTCACTCCTTCAACACAAAAAGCAGAGCCCTCCAAGTGACAGCTGATCGCTCTCCCTTAATCAAGGGAGTGGGATGGCTCAACAAGTAGGAGGCAGGTGAGCAGTTAATCATAATCACAACCAGCCAAATGATCAAAACAATTCAAACAATCAATCATCAATTAATAGAAATAGGCTCCAACAGGTGTTGTACAATGAACATGGTGTTTTTAGATGTCAGTATCAAGCAAATTACTTGCCTGGGGACCAGACAGCCTTTATATTGTGTATTACAAATACACATAAAGTCAGTCTGGAACTGCTCCATTGAACCAAATCAAGCCCAGAGGCGGGACTACCAATCACAGCTTGAATTGGACAGAGCCAATCAGCGTAACACATGTGTGACGCCATCACTAAGCGACCTAACAACTGCCTTTCCGCCATGATGTTTTGTAGTTTTAACAGCTTCCTTCACCGTACAGGGGTCCTGAGGAAAATCTAAGCTCTCCCTTTCAACAGTGGAGGGCAGCATTACGCATTCTATCGTACAGCCTGCCGGAATTAAAAGAAGAAGAAGAAGTAGTCCAAACAGTTATGGCGACCAGTCGAGTAAGTGTGAGTGAGCTTTGCCGGTTTTGTCAAAAAAATCTGCGAATACACGGAGTACTATCAAATACAGTGCAAATTTTTGAAAAGGGTACGCATGCCAAAACTCCTTCTGAAAGGTTTGGCGTGTTAGGACTTTGTGTTAATCGCTGCGAATCCAAGTCTACGCGAATGTGCAAAAGTTGCATGGCAGTGTTGACGCGTTTGGAACGGGATTATCCTCTTTTCAAGCAATGGCAAGAAGCCGAAAGGTCTACAAACGAACAATCGACAGCCACCTCGTCATCTACAGAAACGACAAGCGAAAAAGGCAACATCTTACGCCCTCCAAAACTCCAAGAGACCGCAAAAAAGTCCACCTTGGGCCTACCTCTCTTCCTCCAGCATCCTCATCTTCAAGGAAAAGCATCACCAAGGTAGTATTGAAGTTAAACACTTGCTTGTTTGTAGGCTTGTTTGCTTGTGTGTCAAGATCAGCACTAATGTGCTGAAATAAATACATTTTCTGACATAAGCTAAGCAACATTTTAACCACGTAACCTCCACCAGATCACAATCTTAACACCACATAACTTTCTTACAATAAGTTTTTTAACTGTCCTGAATTAGCCCAGTTTTAGTCCTGCTCCAGACTAGTACTATTCCAGTTTTAGTCCAGTACTAAACCAGTTTTAGTCCAGTTCTAGAGCTGTTTTAGTACAGGTCTAGACCAGTTGTAGTCCAGTTTTAAGCCAGTTCTAAATTAGTTTTAGTTCAGTTCTTGACCTGTTTTGGTAAATTTATTCTACAGTTTTAGCCCAGTTCTAGGCCAGGTTTAGTCCACTTTTTTGACAGTTTTAGTCCAGTTCTAGACATGTTTTAGTCATTTCAATTCTAGTTTTTGTTTGGTTCTACACTCATTTCAACCCAGTTTTTCTCAAGTTTCAGTTTAGTTCTTGACCAGTTTTAGTCCATTTTTTTTTTTCAGGAAGGTCTTTAGATTTGGATCCGCTGGAGGTTTAGGGATTAATGTAAGTGCAGTGGTGTAAATTAATCCCTTAACAGCCTCTGATACCCCTCATACTCTATTTTGCAGAGGAGCCAAGTCGTTTTACTAATAATACAATTATATGTATGAATATTACTAGTAATAGAAATAATGAAAACAAACAGATTTGTGTAATGATATTTTAAATCAAACATCAAACACCAAGCCTACATGACACTGTGAACACATTACTCAAAAATTGCTTGTAAATGTTACACTCTATAAATCTCTTGTTTTTTTCACAGATCCTCACAGCATTCCCTAAGAAATCGGCAGACCAGAATGAAGCCGGGATCATTCAAAATATAGCAAACAAAAAATGGAAATCTGCAGCTAAATCAATCTCTTCGCATAAAGAGCTCATGGCTGAAATAAAACCCATAGTAATTGGCTTACTACAAAAGGAATCCACAGACTTGTGTAACCCAAACCATGGATTCATACTTTGGAAGACCTCACCTGAGGACCTGAGGGCATTCTCATTTTCAAATCTTCTTCACGATTTTGAGCGTCACTGTCCTTTTCTCCTGAGCATTTTTCAAGCTATTTGCAAAGACAACATCCCTGCCCTTTGTGCTGGACTGTCAATAATACTGAGAGGAAGAGAACCCCGTTTGTCAGCATTTGCATATTATGTAAATAGCATCTTGCAGCATGGCGGGGCAAAAAAGGCTGCCTTTAATAGGCTTTCCAAAATGGCCATCACAACCAACCACAGCAATGCTGTAGGAAAGCAAAAGGAAATCGCCCAGCTTTGTGGGGAAGCCCTTCAAACATTGAAAGTAAGCAATGAGTTGTTCCTCAATAACTCTGCACACCCATATGAAACTGAAATCTCAAGGAGCATGGAGGACCTTACCCTAACAAGTAAGATATCAGTGCTAATATAAAGCAACAGTAAAATAAATATTTGAGGTGTTACTTGCTTTTGATTGTTTGTATGAAGATTTATTTGTGATATACAGATTTGTTCAAAATAATAGCTGTCCCTTAAAAATTGTAATTTTGGCCCAAAATCTTTAAAATACTTGTATTTTCCTGCTTAGGGAGCATTGCATAAAATTTTCTGAATCAAAGTAAAAAGAAACATCTTTAAGTTTGACACATGATAAATGTTTCTGCTCGTTTTGATTCAAAAAATATTTTGCAGGGCTCCCAATGCATGAAACTAAAAATATTTGGAAGATTTTGGGAGAAAAATCACAATTTTTAAGTGACTGGTATTAGTTTGACCAAATCTGTAGCAAAGTGAATGATTATTCAGTCTCAAGGCGCGGCTCACGCTTTGATATCAAGTTTTACAGTCGTCAGACAGTTCATTGAGAAATGATTGGAGACACACCCTTTAGCCCCATGCTTGGCCATCAAATGGCCCCCAATATTCTTGTCCATTGTGTTTCAAGTAAAACTGACTTACCAGACTAAAGCAAATTTGCACAGATGTTAGCAGACTCAGACAGTTGTAGTTTTTAAATTTGTGTTGCCTTTTTTGGCTTAATATTTTTGCAATAAAATGGTCTTCATTCCATCAAAATTAATTGCAGCTTCTAAGAGAAATTATTTTTTAACTTCACAACCATTGAATGCCTAATTGCATGCATATTTAATTTTGTTAACTTTTCTTTTTCTTTGTTTTGAACAGGTGATGGGGTTGACAGTGTTGAATTGACAGATCTGCCTTTCAGCGGGCTGCAGGACTCAGAACTAGCAGTTTTCCAGAGCAGATCTGTGTGCTCTACATCTTCACAGCCAGCTCCACCAACTTCATACTCTATTGTCTTTGACAATATAGATTTCTATATGAAGGCGCACAACCAGTCCTTACTACATGCCAACAAGTCAATTCATTGGGTTCACCATATAGCTGTTGAGGATCGAATTCCCATAAACCATCTCAGTAATGAAAAACCAGTCTCTGATGTTTCAACGTATAACATCAATCACTCTCTCCCGGGACCAGAAACGCAAAGTCATATTCGCAGAGAGTACACAGTATGGGGAAGCCGAATTCTGACTGAGTATTTGGATGCCTTTAAGCCCTTGGCAAAAGTTGTACTTTGCCACATGCCACATAAATACTCTGATCAAACATCGCAGCGCTCCATTGATGTAAGTAAAAACAAACAAATAAATAACAATGTACCATAAGAGTTTACATTTTTGAAACTGTTTTTGTTCAATTATTTGTTTTATACTTTTCAGTACCCACTTGGTCTTCTCTTCAAAAGTGAAAATAAAAATGAAGAGCTTTTGGAGGTGCTACGTCACATTCAAAATGAGTATGTGGTTATCATTTCGCTATTGTAGCAACTTTATGTATTTATTTTGATATTTTGCTTAATGTATGTTGTATATTTTACAGATATGTACTCCGAGGACAAGATGGACTTTTTGATGTATTAGTGGTTGGTGACCGATTGACAGAGGCCAATTCGCGTAACATACAATGGGCTTTCACTGACAGTGACACAAAGGAGGGACGACTGGAAGGATTGGTGTTCAAGTTTGAAGACTGGCACGCCATAGTGAAATTGCTTCAGGTAAAGTGTGTTTTTTTTGTAGTTAGTCATTGCATTTAAAAGATTATTGTATAACAAACAGCATTTTGTGGGTTGTATTGTAGATCCACTACAAGATATTCTTCAACAAAGAATCATCTAAAGATCATGGCACACTCTTGGCAAATATGAATGTGCTCAGGTAACATTTGATTTTGTTTTTGTCATTATTTTATCTCTTTATATCTTTATCTCTCTATAGTCTTTGTATCGTAAATCATATGCAAATGTAGGTATGCATTAATGTATGATTTTGTGTATTTTTATTATAGGTGCACAAATCCTAAACAGGGCCCCAAAAAAGCATACAATGATTACAAAAGCTTTTTGATGAAAGATACCATTGCTCTCTTTCTGGCTGCAGCTATGGAGTGCTTCAGCCTCAAAGATGTAAAAGGTAATAAAAACATGTCACGCTCAGTGAAGTTTGAAAAATAAAAAGTAAATGAAATATACATAATCAATATGAACATATGATTTGTCTTTTCTGTCTATAAACACTCCAGAAAATTTCATCCCTGATGCAGTGATAACAGGAACAGAGAAGGACAAAAGAAACTGGTTACATGCAAAGACTGCAGAAGTCATCGACATGTTTGTTTTGTTTGATACAATGATCACTGTAGACGGCCTGGAAAAAGTGCACTTTCCCTGTTGTGAAGAAAGTTGTGGACAAAAATTCCTGTCTGAAAAAGCAAAGCAAGTCCATGAGAAGAAGAAGCACAATATTCTGTCATCTACTGAATCACTTCCTCCCATCACCTCCACTACACCAAAGATGGATCACAAAAAGGAGCACTCAGAGGCAAGACTGGGATTTGGCTTTTTGGTACTTGACCTGCTAGATGCAGTCAAAGAAGGTGACGGTGAGCCTTTACTTCGCCTGTACCAAGTAGCACTCCTGTACTTTAAAGCATATGGTAAGCATACCCAGTATGCTTACAGCGCCTTTCTGCTGAGCTTGCAGGTCAACTGCACACTGTCCCCTCGAATGGCTCATAGTGTAACTTGGAACCGCTTTTGGAATGGCCGAGGAGGAAGAAGCAACAACATACCTCTTGACTTTCACCTTGAGCATCTTAATAACTATCTAAAGTCATTTTTGAAGGGGCTTGGTCCTAACCTGAATGAGAACTCAGCAGATAGAGTGAGTCGGTCTATTGGAGTCCTGAAGGAATTCATGGACAACACAGATGCTGAACTTCAGGTTACAACATCCAGTGGTCACCACCACACACATTCTGACATAAATGACATTGTGAGCCTGGTTGACATATTTATGAAAGACCAACTCTTCAAGTGCCACCCACAGAGGGAATTCGGTTCATTCCCTTCCTTCCAAAAAAACCTGCTGAGAAAAATAAACTATGATGACCTCTCCAAGTGGATGAAGAGCAAACTTAAAGAATGGAGAAAAGTAACCATTTAAAGATGTTTCTTGAGGACATTTTTAATTTTTGGAACTGTATTTATACCTTTTGATAACATTGTCATCATTGCATTTTATTTGGCATGTTAGCAGCGTATTTATTCATATACAGATAGTGACAAAGTTTCTGCACATTGTTCAATTCATTTTGCTGTTTTTTTTACATTTTTGCCATTTAACCTGTGGATTTATATATTTTACTATAATTTTATTATTTTTGTACTTTTTTATACATTTTTAAGGTGTTGCACACTTGTCTGTTTAAAATTATTCATGCAGTTCCCTTGTTTAAAACGATTCTGTATTTTAGATTTTTCAGATTTTTTTAGAAAGAAATATCTTTGTCAGCCTATTTTATATAGCAAGTCAACTAACTCATTGTGAATAATAAAAGTAAATGAGCATTCATATTTTCCAACATGACTATCAATCATTTAGCTCTATTGTACATTATTAACCTTTGTTTTGTTTTGTTTTTTTACAGAAAATGGAATACTTAAGATTTTCTCAAATGAAAAGACATTTATAAAATGAAAAAAATCTTTATTTACAGGATAACAAAAAGAAAGCAAAAGAGCAACACTCAGATTATTGCCTTGGGGTCACTCCTGAATCTGAACTGCTGCCTGATGCCGTTTCTTGAGGTTCGTTTTCATCAAAGTACCATTATAATTTAGGTCAGGAATTGAAAAGGATTCACAATCAGAATGAGTTGGACTTGGACAGTTTTCAATATCCTCAAAAACCTCATGTACTATTCTTAAAATACCTTCAGCATGTTTGTCTGAAAAGACTGGAAGCTTTGAAGTAATATAACATTCATCAAATATATATGAGCTGTGCTCTACAACGGCCTCAATGAGTTCATCACCAAAACCAGTACAAGCACTTTTACTAGTGCAAAGATGTTTAGTTTCCTGGAGTAAGCTGTCTTGATACTGCTCCAATAGGTCTCTTAACAGCACTCTGTCGTCATCAGTTACCTCTCTACTTTTAATAAATACAGGTGCATTGCTTTGTGATTTCTCTTACAAAGGCAAAGGCTCGTTACATCCATCTTGGTGGCAGACACATTTTAAATGACAATAAGTACAGCACAAATGTCCTGGAACATTAGAAACGGGATCTTTATCAAAATGACTGTATAAAGATTTTCGAAGGCATGTAGTCTGGCCTGACTTAAGAAGCGCTTTTACTTTGTGATCCACATTTGTATGTTGTTTGATACAGTAAATCACAGCATGTGACTGTGCGCCATTTCTCCCTGCCCTGCCAGTCTCCTGAACAATACCTTCTACATCTTCAGGCACACCGTACAACACTACATGGGATACATTTGGAAAATTTAAGCCCATCCCAAGAGCAGTTGTGGCCACAGCAACTCTGCAGTTGCCTTCTCCGCTGAAAGGGGACAAGACATAACTCTTATTTGGTGGAAGAGTTTGGCTATGATACATGCCAACAAGGGTATTCTCCAGTCTGTGTTCTGGGTCCCTATCAACCCAAAAATCTTCACCTAGCTCTGCTTTTAAATAGCAGAAGACTCTCCCAATAGCTTTTAATGTGCGACAGTAAATTATAATAGGAGACAGTGAGAGTCCTTTGTTTTTAATCTCCTCAACGATCCAGTTCAGGCTATCCATGGAGGTTCCAGAAATACGATGTAATCCCAGTCTAATGTTCAGTCTGTTTGGGCTTTCCATCAAAACCATTGCATTTTCCAGAAATAGCAGCCTAATCACTTTTGTTCTCGATTCCAGGTCTGCAGATGCTGTTAGGGCCAATACAGGTGTACCTGAAAAATAAATAAATACATATATATATATATATATAACAAAATATATATAAATAATAAAAATATAAATAAGAAATATTTGGAGGTTATCATATTAACTGTTAATCTATTATTATTTACTACTAATAAAAAAATGAGAAAATTGAACACAAAGAATTACCACCCACAGACAAAATATAAAATACCATGAGTTGGTTTATTTCATATGGCATTCAGATAGTTTAGTCACTAAAACAAAATATTATTTTATTTAACCTCCCACCATTTTGACTGTAAAACTGTAGTTTTATTATCACTTCAGAAGTAATAACAACGTATTGCAGGCATATTTAGCTGTGTAACATTTCATATTTAAAAACCAGCAATTTAAAATCTTACCAGCTTTGACCATGGATCGCAGTTCAGCAAGTCTTGAAGAAGAGTCTCTGAATGCACGTTTTCCCTTTCCAGCTTGGCCCCTAGTAACAAAAGCATTACATTAGCATTAGCTTTCCATCGGCGTATAGTGTTTGTATAATCGCGTTTGCAGCCGTCGGACATTCTTGAAATTCCTATGCAAATTAGTAGGTGTACTGCCGGCGGTACACTGCAGTTTAAGGAGTTAAAAACAGGGAACACGTACCATTTATATGTCAGATGAACCTCATCCACCACCACACCGACAAGATCCGTTTGGCTTGACAACAAGCGACGCCATTTATCATTTAGCAGCCAGGCCTCTGGACTGCCGAACAGCAACTGCGCTTTACCGCTGAAAATCTCTTTGTCACTTTGTTCACCAAGCTGCATGGCAGTGACGCCAAGTTTACTGGCCTCCTTTACCTGTTGCTCCATTAAAGCCACAAGAGGTGAAACAACCACCACTACTGAGTTTGTGTACAACCCCATTGTCTTTGCTACCAGTGGAGCCAGCTGATAAATAAGACTTTTACCAAATCCTGTTGGCAGAGTTGCAAATACATCCTTTTTAAAAAGAAAAGCTTTAAGAGCTGCTTCTTGTTGTTGTTTTAAGGACAAATTCAGCCCGTGCAAAACAGAGGAAAGCGCACGAGAGAAACCTCGCTCTGTTGCAGTCGCCATTTCGTTTGTATGCGGGAGGTGCACAGGTGTTAGATGGGTAATCTCGGCCCTGAAGAAAACACATCGTTAACTCCCACCTCTGGTGCTCTGATTGGTTCGGTCTGATCTGCTCGGAGCTTGACAACCTGTCAAAATGTGTTAATGGAGGAGGGCTAGACCGTATTCCTGTATATCCCTTATAACGGGAATACAAAGTCTAGCTAAGCTAGGCTAGCAAATTACATCCATGTATTATTAACAACTTTTAGAATGACAAAAAGAATCATACTGGTATCGGCCGATCCTCAAGGCTGCAGTATCGGTATCGGATGTGAAAAAGTGGTATGAGCTTCTTTACACATAAAATAGTTATGATTAGAGATAAAATTAATCTGGCCCTTCCTACAAATGTCACAGATGCTTTTGAATTGGCTGTTAGACCTGATGAATCTTTAGAATTATTCACTCCTATATGTCTCTCTGAACTAATTTCAACAGTTTCTACATCCAAACCATCAACATATCTTTTAGATCCTATCCCAACTAGACTCTTCAAGGAGATTTTACCTTTAATTAATTCTTCAATGTTAGATCTGATTAATCTCTCTCTAGTAACAGGCTATGTACCACAGGCTTTTAAGGTTGCTGTCATCAAACCTTTGCTTAAAAAGCCCACTTTAGATCCAGATGTGTTAGCTAACTATAGACCGATATCCAACCTACCATTTCTCTCTAAAATTCTGGAAAGAACAGTTGCAAATCAATTATGTGAACACTTACAAAGGAATAATTTGTTTGAAATGTTTTAGTCAGGCTTCAGAGTGCATCATAGCACAGAAACAGCTCTAGTGAAAGTTACTAATGACCTTCTCATAGCATCAGATAATGGACTAGTCTCTATACTTGTTTTGTTAGATCTTTGACACAATCGACCACAAAATTTTATTACAGCATCTAGAACATTCAATTGGCATTAAAGGGACAGCACTGGACTGGTTTAAATCTTACTTATCAGATAGGTTCCAGTTTGTGCATGTCAACAATAACTCTTCTGAGCATACTAAAGTTAATCATGGAGTTCCTCAGGGTTCTGTCTTAGGACCGATACTTTTCACATTATACATGCTTCCTTTAGGCAATATTATTAGGAAGCATTGTATTAACTTCCATTGTTATGCAGATGACACACAATTGTATTTATCTATGAAGCCAGATGAAACTGATCAGTTAGCTAGACTGCAAGATTGTCTTAAGGACATTAAAACCTGGATGACTTTTAACTTCCTACTGCTAAATTCAGACAAAACTGAAGTCATTGTATTTGGCCCCAAACATCTTAGAAACTCGCTTTCAAAGCAAATAGTTACTCTGGATGGCATCACATTGGCCTCCAGTACTACTGTGAGGAATCTTGGAGTTATTTTTGACCAGGACATGTCCTTTAACTCACACATAAAGCAAGTCTGTAGGACTTCCTTTTTTCACCTGCGTAATATTGTAAAAATCAGGAACATTCTGTCTCAGAGTGATGCAGAAAAATTAGTTCATGCTTTTGTTACTTCCAGGCTTGACTATTGCAATTCCTTATTATCGGGTTGTCCAAATAGCTCTCTCAAACATCTACAGTTGATCCAAAACGCTGCTGCGAGAATACTGACAGGAGTTAGCAAAAGAGATCACATTTCCCCTATACTTGCTTCTCTTCACTGGCTTCCTGTTAAATCCAGAATAGAATTTAAAATCCTTCTTCTGACATATAAAGCTCTTAATAACCAATCTCCATCATATCTTAAAGATCTGATAGTACCTTATTATCCTAGTAGAACTCTTCGCTCTCAAGCTGCAGGCTTACTTGTTGTTCCTAGAATTTCTAAAAGTAGAATGGGAGGCAGAGCCTTCAGTTATCAGGCGCCTCTCCTGTGGAACCTGCTCCCAGTTTGGGTTCGGGAGGCAGACACCCTCTCTATTTTTAAGACCAGGCTTAAAACGTTCCTTTTTGACAAATCTTATAGTTGGGGCTGACTGGGTGACCCAGAGGGGTTCGGCTTGTGTCTTCATTTGCACAGCTGACTCCCTCTTGGACGTCCCTTCGTTCTGCCTCTAGTCATGCTGCTATAGGCCTAGGCTGCTGGGGGACTTCTCTTGATGCACTGAGCCCTTCTCTATCTACCTTTACATTTAATATGTATACCGTTATTGCAGTACATTCACTCTGTTTCCTCCTGTGCTATTTCTCCGAGTGTCCCTGGTCCCAGAGCTGGATGCTTCAGATCTGCGGTTGATGTTCCACCAGCTGGTCCAGTCTCCACCATGTCCACTGTGGGATGCTGCTGCTGACCTTCCTCCAGCCCTCTGCTTCCAACTCCCTTTTTCCACCAGTCAACTCTGCATTGCCTTCACTATACTGTTATGCTAACTTACATACTGTTTGAATTTTACTGCTAGCTATATATGGAGTATGTTTAATGTCAGAGCCGTACATCATAAGAGTAAATTATGAGTCAGTTTTCAGTGTCAGCTTATACTTTGTCTGTGTCACATATCCTGTCATGCATGTAAGCAAATGTGTGTTGTGTTTTCCTTGCTTTCCCACCCCTCCCTCTTCTCCCATCCCTCCCCCTTGCCCTCTTCTGTCCTTCTCAACCCGCCCGGCCAGCAGGCAGATGGGTCCCCCCTATATAGAGCCGGGTTCTGCTCGAGGTTTCTTCCCTGTTAAAAGGGTGTTTTTCCTTGCCACTGTCGCCTTTGGGCTTGCTCTGGAGGTCAGGCATTTGGGTTCTGTAAAGCGTCTTGAGACGAGTTGACTGTAATTGACGCTATATAAATAAAATCGAATTGAATTGAATTGAATTGAATTGAGCCATTCCTAGTTATAGTCTGTGGATCCTCGTCTGGAGGCAACCATAGACTGTATATAAAGATGGACGTAGCATCTGGCTCCAGAATTGAAGCCAATCCGGAAGTGTCAAAAACTTGCAATATCACGCCGTCCGCTGGGGTTGGCTCCAAAAAGCTTTTGCTCCATAGACCCCAATTCATTTTTGGAAAAAAATAAAATTTGATAGACTGATTTTCTACAGCTCAGGATTTTTTTCCCGTTAGTTGTCATGGTCAAAATGAGAGATCAGGTGGCGATCTTAAAATAAATCAATACTGAATTTTAAATAAATCGTAAAAGTTGGCGGAGCCAGGGGGCGTGGCTATACTTGATAGACAGCAACAGAAGCCTCTGCGATAAAATGTGGGCGGGATAAGAGAGTCCTCAGCCAATCCTGCACCGAGTTGCTCTCCGGTCCAGTCTGTTTGATGATGCTTTTTACGTCACTGGCTCCAAAAAATCCAAAACGGCGACCAGGAAGTAGCAAAATCCGGGCTTCATTTTCTCGGCGTTGAAACCAACGGGTGACGTCACGGTTAGTTTACGCTTGGAGGCAAGTAAAGGGGTCCAGGTCCTCTATCCGGACGTTCGCTAGAGCGGAAGGCAGGCTGCTCCGTCTTACACCGTTGTCTGTAGTAGTCTGGCAGTACAATCCTACACTGAACAGCGTGGGGAGACGGGCCCTCTAAACATGCATTCTTGTCTGTACTTGCAGTCTCGTGTTCTCGTGAAACGTCATCAGTCGGAGACCGAGTACTGTTCCAATTCGTAGAACGCATCTAACCAAGACTGTAAGAAATACCCAGAAATGTTCTCGCTCCGCCCACATTTATCCAGACTGCATTGGACCAGACTTCTGCGAACTTGGGGCGGCCAAATAACCCCTAATGCATTTCGCGCCAACCAGCGGTCTAAGGCCAAGGAGGAAGCTTTCAGAGGTAACAGAAAAATTTTGGGAATACTACTGTTATTATGATACAAAATGTAGTTTTCAGATTATTTTAGGCGAGAAAGCAGTTGTGTAAATGTCAAATATGTGGTCAGTTTATCCACATAAAGCCTGTTTGAAAATTTACTCAAACGGTTTTGGAGATGTGAGGCTCCAGTATAAACGGCTATGACCGGACAGTCAGCCTCACTGTAGCCGCCGGGAGCAGCCTGATGTCGGTGTCAGGTTGGCTGCTGCCAGACCCAGATAGTGCTCTCTCTCTTTCCCTCTCCTCCCGTTTTTCCTTTTTAGGTGCTCCTCTCAGAGTAATTGCGGCGGCAGGTGTTCTGCATCATCCTCATCAGCCGATCCTGGAGAAGGTGGAGCGCTTTCAATCAGATCTCACTACATAAAGCCAGACGCCACTCACCTCTCAGTACCGGATTGTGATTCAGCCTGTAATGGTTTTCACTCACATCAGAGTCAAAGAGTTTGCCTTTTCACTTACCTTTAGTAACGACGCTTGTTCTCCTTCGTTTTAGTTTTTGGTCTGCCTGCTCCAGCCTGGTCTTACCTGGATGTTCCGTTGCCTCTCCCACATGGGGCTCATCTGCTGAAGCTGTCTCTGGACGTCACCCCCACACCTACAGTGGGTACGGAAAGTATTCAGACCCCTTGAAATTTTTCACTCTCTGTGTCATTGCAGCCATTTGCCAAAATCAAAAAAGTTCATTTTATTTCTCATTAATGTACACTCAGCACCCCATCTTGACAGAAAAAAAAAAAAACAGAAATGTAGAAATTTTTGCAAATTTATAAAAAAAAAAAAAACTGAAATATCGCATGGTCAGAAGTATTCAGACCCTGTGCTCAGTATTGAGTAGAAGCACCCTTTTCAGCTAGTACAGCCATGAGTGTTCTTGGGAATGACGCAACAAGTTTTTCACACCTGGATTTGGGGATCCTCTGCCATTCTTCCTTGCAGATCCTCTCCAGTTCTGTCAGGTTGGATGGTGAATGTTGAGATGTTACCGGCCTCACGGCTGGAAAACAGGTTAAGTTGTTATTAAGAAACAGAGACAGTGAAACTGCTAATGCTTTTCACTGAGTCCTCTCAGCTCTGTTTATTTACATGAACAAATATCATAATCAATTCACTAACAACATTAATAGTGTTTCTGTTTACTTTTTATCCACAATATAAATCACACAACTTGGGTGTCAGAAAATAATAAATAAAACAAACACAGACATTCATACTGACTAATCAAATACTTATCAAAAAAAATACTACAACCAAACAGTTGTGACCATACATTTGTAGGTATCACAGAGACACCCTGGACAGGTCGCCAGTCTGTTGCAGGGCTACATATACAGACAAACAATCACACTCACATTCACACCTACGGGCAATTTAGAGTAATCAATTAACCTCAGCATATTTTTGGACTGTGAGAGGAAGCCAGAGTACCCAGAGAAAACCCACGCATGCACAGGGAGAACATGCAAACTCCATGCAGAAAGATCCCAGGCTGGGATTTGAACCGGGGATCGGCCTCTACCGCCTCTGGCCTCGTCCTCCGCCCCCGGGCTGCGTATAGTTAAGCTTAACTTCCTTAACTTTTCCCATTCATTCTCTATGGTAGTTCCTTACAGTATGAATGTAATATATTTTTGGCCACTATGGAGATTTGGGGGGCGCTGTTTCACCCTTTTTGGTAGCGCTTAAAAGCCCCCGCTTCTTACTGTATGATTGCCAGTCTGCAGCATGTAATCGTGTAGTCTGTTGATTTTAACTCTGAGCATGACTGGAATTGATTTCGGCGATCTACATGACTTTAAGTTACTGTAATTGTGTCAGGTTTTTGTGTGTATTTTGTAAGATTTGTAACAGTTTTTAAAAGAGAAATGTGACTTTTACTAGGGGGATGTATATTGTACTCAAAGACATTTGCCATCTTAAAAATGTGAAAAAATAATAGCTTAACTGAGCAATATTTTCCCTGAACTAGTGTTACCAAATGACCAAATGAGTTGAGCTTTAATATTAGATTTATATTTGAGAGACTCAATGCTGAAACAATTCTTGATATGAAACAACACTTAATATCTGATTAATCTTAAGAAATGTTCTCAATTTTTGTGTAATTTACCGTAAATTAAGCACATTGAGTGTAAAAAATACATTTACAGTTTTACTGAGGCAGTATCTATCAGGGCATTATTTTTGTATGTGGATATGCAATTTTATGTCTTCAAATGGAATATTTGAAATAATGTGATTAAATTTACTGTAACAGAACAAACTACTACCCTGTGATATTTTTTGGGCCAGATATTATTTTTATTTTTACCATATAATACTTAATTTTGAATTAAATATATTTAAATTAAACTATTTAAAACACAGAAAAGTTTAAATATTCTCAGTACTGTAGGGGAACTTTTATAAAGAAAGCCTTACCATTACCTGTGTGGCTTTGTGTAGAGCCAAGTTGTCTTTTTACACAGAATAAAAGCATAACAATAACCATACTTTTACATAACCATTATTGATTTTGGGACAGCAAAAATATTTTCCTGTGTCTAAGAGTGTAAACAAACTTTGCAAATCACACGTTAATTTTGATATGCTCTTACAGAATAAATGTCATATTTGTATTGTGTTTTAGCTGTATGTTATGCTTTCTAATTGTAGACCCCTGCATATAATACTCAGGCCTTGGCAAAAAATACTCTGCCATTTTCAGAATTTGTCCCAATTTACTTGTTTTCTTGTTTATAACTTTACTGCATGCTTGTGCTTTACTGTGTACATAGGAAAATGAAGAAAGGGGTCATCATTTTTCCTGGAAAGATGCTTGTGTCCTTCAGGAGGGGCCCATCAATTTAACAATAATATCACTAATAACTTTTTAGTGTGACTCAGCATTCAGCTACTTTTATTTTTTTTTTACTATTTCGTCATTTTAACTCTTTATACTCTTTTTTTTCCATTTCCAGCAATTATATTATTTAAAATTACCATTTATTATCAATCATCAAATAGCATTCCTCAGATTTCTTTTTGCTCTTGTTAATCTTTTATTTTTATCTATTTTGTAACCCTGTTTTGAAAATTGCTGTATAAATAAAGTTTATTATTATGGTAAAGTTAATTCAGAGTTTCAGCAGTTTTTTTTTAACAAGAGATCCAATATTGTTGTGAGAATCTATTAAATTATCACAAAGCAGAATGTTATTTTAAATGAGAACAATTTAATAAACAGAATACTTGAGAACATGTTAAATGTCAGCCACAGTGGTGGGAAGGCAGCACAGCAGATGGTAATAATGACTGTCATTCTTCAGCTCAGTGTCTCTTTTTTAAGCATGTTTGAACAGCCTTGGTTGTCCTTTACTTTCATCCTCAGGAAGGGTCGGGCCACCAGTTGACTTGAAACAATTCACAGATCTTTGCTCAACATGTGGATAACCTACAACAACAGATAATATTCCACGATAATATTTTACAGTATATTGCAATCGTAAAATTACACCAGTGTGCAAAATGCATAATTACATATGTTTTCAATGTATTCTTAAAAGTGAGCAGGATTATAAAAACACATTATATTTACTCTCTGTACTGCAATTAAGTAGCATTTTGTGTAGTTATGAGTATTTTTGTAAAATCAGTACCTTTGCTTAGATTTCAGTAATTTCTGTGGGAAACATAAAACTTTACAATTTTTAACATAAAGTCTGAGCGCCGTTCAAATGATAAATCATGTTATTGATCAATAAACTTATTAAAAATTATACACAAAGAGCGGAATGGCTATAATACCAAAAATGTTAAGACTCAACACTGGTGTGACTTAGTAAATAAACAACAGAATGTTGCAAAAGAATTTTATCACATATTCAATTTGACTGTTTATTTACAAAAGCACCCTAATTTACAAATGCAAAGCACTGTGCAGCCCTCATCATACCAGAGACTGTTATTTCTCATAGTCTGGGAGTCCTTCATGTGTTTTTTTGGCAAGCTCTATGCGGGCAAATATTCGGATACCGAAATTAATATCCGGATACCGCCGTAGCGAACGAATATATATATATATATATATATATATAGATATAGATATATATATATACACAGTAACTGTTTTAATATTAAAACGTGAACATGCAAGGCCGTGTTATTATATGTGTTCCATTTCGTTGTTTTTCACGGTAAAAATAACCGGAGCAGATGAACCCAGAGACTGCCTATGGATGAACCGAGGCGGAGACGTCATCAGGTACGCTGGTGTTCCAAATGGACTTTAACCACGATGCGGTCTCGTGCTCTGGCCAAGTCCAGTCTTGTGAGAACGACTCACAAGACCAGAGTTGACGAGAACGGACTTGCGGTCTTAGAATTGAGAAACGGCCACAGTCTTTATTGCGGAGGTGATTGTGATGAGCTGCAGGTGTGCATCCTTGCAGTGGAATTATGCATCTTAAGCCCTAATGGGAATTGAATTATCTCTCTAGGGGAGGTGGAGCCATTTTAATCGTTACCTGCACTGGTGTAAAGTGATTTTAATCCTGTCTGCTGTGTGTTGTAGGAGAGTCATTTTTCAGCTCCAGCTTATTAATAATTACATTTGCAGCTTACAGTTTTTCTGTGAACTTACAACTTCTCAGATGATTGTATAATCAATGCAGGGCTGCAGTTGTGAGATAAAGGCTGGGTCAACCATATCTGACCTGACAGCTGAGATGATGGAAAAATGACTGACTCGCCTCTGTCACAAAAAACAACACTGTCTATGTAGTCTTTATTAAAGCTCAGTGTTTGAAATACAAAAATACTGGAAATGAATGACCATAGTTGCTGTATAGTGTTAACTTTTTTTTTCCAAGCAGTTTTTAATCTCTCGTTGTGACTTTGCATGATTTGGTTGGCAGCTGAGAGGTGAGTAAACGGCATTTATATGCAACACTAGTGGATGTGCAGATACTACTGCACTAAAAAAAGTGTTCTTGTGGCCGGGTGGCATCTGATATACAAGAGAATACATGTGTTTGGTATCAAGGTTCTGTTTTTAAAAAAAACAAATCAGCTCAGTATGAAACTTGTGTGAAAATGGAGTAAGGTTGCTAATCTGAAAGGTGGAAAGATAATAACATTGACATACAGGAAATTAAAGCTCATTAAAAAGGGTTGTTGTGCCCAGCGACAGGTAGTAACCATATAGTGGTTTACATTTGAAAAATTGGAACCATTACAAAAGTACTGCAAATTGTTACTTAGCAGTTTCTGTTAGTAATTTATCCACAAATGTACAGACAATTATCACAGAATTACCTTGAAACTTAAGAACCTTAGGCAGGTTCTCAGAGCGTCTTTGATCATTTCTTAGCAGATTTATGGACATCAGAGATAACGATGCACCAAAGTCACTGAAATAAGTGTATATTTCATGTCTGACTCCAGTTATGACTCCAAGGAATGTATTTTTCTCTTTCAAATTTAAATTCAAATTACATGTTCACATCTCTCCCACTGTGTCTCCTTTTCAAATCTCCTTCACCCCTCAGGGAGGCTTTTGGCTCCCTCTTTTGGGTTCAAAAGACTGCTCATGTCTATCACAGAAAACATCCTATAATTTCTCTGTGTTAAAGTGGCAACAGACAATTTTTTAACATTTTCGCTCCCCAGGTGTTTCCAGGTGGTGTTTCTGTTACCGCTGACACTGAGACAAGATAGCTTTCTATTTACCCCCGAGGATATCAACAACACAGGACACACAACGATCAACATGACTTTGGAAATATTACAGAAGAAATAACAGTGTTTACCAAAGAGTCATCATTTTACAGGAAGATAAAAACATAGTTTGAGTATTGGAAATAAACTGCAAAGCGTGTCACTGGGCGGAACAGAAGAATGCATTAGGTAAAAAAGTGTGAGTTTATTCATTTTATTTCATCCATAATGGAGACACAAAAATAGATTCTTTTGTATGTGTTCAGAAAAGTGAATTGTGTCAATATCATGATTCTTTAGTTTGATAAAATTAAATAAACTGCAGCTGAGATTATTGTATTAATAATTACTCAGGATTTTCCGTCCTAGGTCAGTGAGAACCAATTTCAAAGTGAATGCTGGTTTTGAACCATTGCTCTCCTTACTGACTGCCTCTACAAGACTCACTCTTGTGTCTTCTTGGTTTCTATCACTCTGCCTCTTTGCTTTTTTTTTTTTTTTTTTTTTTTTTTTTTTTAACATCCATTGATGACAAGGTTCTTTATCTGGCAGGGTAAAGTTTTTTTCTACTTGGAGAAAGTAACCAATACATACCAGGGTAATAGCCCAGATTAACCCTCCGGCTAAAGTATACCTGGGTATGAACTGGCCAGTACATACCTGTTGGCACATAAAGATTAAGCATATTAAACTCTTAATTGTTACTATTTTATTGTGAAGGTATTTAGGGTCTTTTTTTCAAAGAGGTATGTTCAGCAAACATTCCTTTATGAAAACAAAAACATAAATAGAATGTCTTTAAGCGAATTACAATTTAAAAAGTTCAAAACAAAGGAAAAACTGAATTTAAAACCAAGAAAAATGTAAGCAAAACATTATAAACAAACATCCACATTGGCTGGTGTTGCTTTCGATTGTTTCTATATAACACATTTCAGTATAATATCTCTTTGTTTTGTCTTTGATTTGTGCTTAAACTAAGATTGACTTGATCTATGTGCAACAGACCAGATTAAACCCTCAGCCACTTACCCCAGATTGAACCGATATCTAGTAAATAGCAGCTGGATTCTGCAGGCGACGTCTGACGTTACGGTGAGCATATTGCGTCATTTCCTGTTTCAGCACTGTGTCGTGTTGTTAGCATGGCTTCTGCCTCTTCCTCTCCCTCTCCCTCTCTCTCCTGCTCAGTGTGCCACATGTTTAGTTATTCCTCTGCCTCCTTTAGTGATAACGATATGTGTAATAAGTGCAGCCTTTTTGTAGTTCTGGAGGCGAGGCTCTCCGAATTGGAATCGCGGCTCCGCCCCATGGAAAATAACCCGCTAGCAGCTAGCCAGGCCCCCTTAGCCGGTGCGGACCGCAATAGCTTAGCTAGTGTAGCATCTGTTAGCCGTCCCTTAGCAGCTCCCGAACAGCCGGGTGGATGGGTGACAGTTCGTAGGAAAAACAGTCCTAAACTCAAGCCCGCTGTCCCGGCTCACCACAAACCGCTTCATGTTTCTAATCGTTCTTCCCCGCTCAGCGACACACCCGCTGAGAAACCAACTCTGATCATTGGCAGCTCCATAGTCAGAAACGTGAAGCTAGCGACACCAGCGACCATAGTTAAATGCCTCCCAGGGGCCAGAGCGGGCGACATAGAAGCAAATTTGAAACTGCTGGCTAAAGATAATCGTAAATATAGTAAGATTGTTATTCACGTCGGCGGTAACGACACCCGGATACCAAAATTAGCATGGCATCGGTGTGTACTTTCGCCAAAACCATGTCAGACTCCGTAGTTTTCTCTGGACCCTTGCCTGATCTGACCAGCGATGACATGTTTAGCCGCATGTCGTCGTTTCGCCGCTGGTTGTCTATGTGGTGTCCATCAAACGACGTGGGCTTTATAGATAATTGGAGCTCTTTTTGGGGAAAACCTGGTCTGATTAGGAGAGACGGCATACATCCCACTTTGGCTGGTGTAGCTCTCATTTCTAGGAATATGGCTGATTTTATTAGTACTCCTAAAGCATGACAACCCAGAGTTAAGACCAGGATGCAGAGTTGTAGTCTTACACACCTCTCTGCAGTTTCCTCACAGCTGTCACCCTCCAGTAATTCAGTTAACTTTATTGAGACTGTGTCTGTCCCCCGACCACCAAAATTCAATAAATTAAACAAATCAAAAATATACAAAAGAAATAGTAACCACAAAAATGTAATAAAAATTAATACCTCTATTTCAACAGAGCAAAGAAACAGGAAAATTAAATGTGGTCTGTTAAATATTAGATCTCTCTCGTCTAAATCTCTGCTAGTAAATGAGTTGATAACTGATCACCAGATTGATTTGTTCTGTTTGACTGAAACCTGGTTGCAGCAGGAAGAATTTGTTAGCCTAAACGAATCAACTCCCCCTAGTCATACTAACTGTCATATTCCTCGAATCACAGGCCGAGGAGGAGGAGTAGCAGCAATCTACCATTCTAGTTTAAAATTGAACCAGAGGCCTAAACCTGATTACAGCTCTTTTGAAAATCTCACTCTTAGTCTCTCTCATCCAAATTTGAAAGCTCAGAAACCAGTTTTATTTGTTGTTATATATCGTTCTCCTGCTCCTTATTCTGAGTTTTTATCTCAATTCTCAGACTTTTTATCTGAATTAGTGCTCAGTTCAGACAAAGTTATTATTGTGGGCAAGGGCGTCAGTTTGTTTTTAAAAGTGGGGGGGACGGAGACCACAGCACTTTGAGAAAATGTCGAAGAACAGCGGCAAAATACCACAAGCTGGACTCGAACTCACCACCACCACACCAAAGGCAGAGGCTCACCCTGTTGAGCTATCAGTACATACAGGTAGAGGGGTCTGTGGGCCGCTATAGTACTAATTCTCCCGGGCCGAAATTTTGCCCCTGCACGGCTCTGGTCGGAGCTTCCACTTGGCACAGGCGCAAATTTAGCATCTGCGCGTTTTTTGTTTTTTTTTTAACCTCACGAAGGCGTGCAGCATGTCTGTGCAACTCTCGGCCGAGTGCGGATGGTGCGTTCAGGAGCGTGAGAATTTTCTAGACTACTGAAAATAACTGGGTTTACAACGGCTTACATGTGAAGAACATGAAGAATTTGAATGTGTTGGAGACAAAATGACCCCTGACAAAAAGTGGGGGGGACACGTCCCCACCGTCCCCCCCGAAACTGACGCCTTTGATTGTGGGTGACTTTAACATTCATGTTGACATAGACAGCGACAGCCTTACAACAGCTTTTAATTCACTATTAGACTCAATTGGGTTTTCTCAACATGTAAATAAACCAACTCATAGTTTTAATCACACTCTTGACCTTGTCCTGACTTATGGCATAGAAATTGAAGAGTTAACAGTATTTCCCCAGAACCCTCTTCTTTCTGACCATTTTATGATAACATTTCAATTTAAAGTAAAGGATTGTTTAGCAGCTGAGAACAAATATCATTACAGTAGGTGTTTGTCTGACAATTCAGTATCTAAATTTAAGGAAATAATACCCTCGCTGTTTACTTCAGCAACATTTACTGATAAATCAGAACGCAAATATTATAATTTTACCCCCACAGAAGTGGATTATTATGTTAATAATGCTTCATTCTCACTGCGTACAACTCTTGATAGTGTTGCACCTGTAAAAAAGAAAGTTATATCTCAGAGAAGACTTGCTCCTTGGTATAATTCCCAGCTGCGGACTTTAAAGCAGGCATCCCGAAAGCTGGAAAGAAAGTGGTATTCCACTAATTCAGAGGAAGTGTATGTGGCTTGGAAAAATAGTCTAGTAATCTATAAAAAAGCTCTCTGTAATGCCAGGACAACTTATTATTCATCTTTAATAGATGAGAACAAGAGCCAGGCTGACAAAGAGTCAGAGCTCTGTTGAACCTTGTATTCCTTTAGCTTTAACCAGTCACGACTTCATGAGCTTCTTTACACATAAAATAGTTCTGATTAGAGATAAAATTAATCGGGCCCTTCCTACAAATGTCACAGATGCTTTTGAATTGGCTGTTAGACCTGATGAATCTTTAGAATTCTTCACTCCTATATGTCTCTCTGAACTAATTTCAACAGTTTCTACATCCAAACCATCAACATGTCTTTTAGATCCTATCCCAACTAGACTCTTCAAGGAGATTTTACCTTTAATTAATTCTTCAATGTTAGATCTGATTAATCTCTCTCTAGTAACAGGCTATGTACCACAGGCTTTTACGGTTGCTGTCATCAAACCTTTGCTTAAAAAGCCCACTTTAGATCCAGATGTATTAGCTAACTATAGACCAATATCCAACCTACCATTTCTCTCGAAAATTCTGGAAAGAACAGTTGCAAATCAATTATGTGAACACTTACAAAGGAATAATTTGTTTGAAATGTTTCAATCAGGCTTCAGAGTGCATCATAGCACAGAAACAGCTCTAGTGAAAGTTACTAATGACCTTCTCATAGCATCAGATAATGGACTAGTCTCTATACTTGTTTTGTTAGATCTTAGTGCAGCGTTTGACACAATCGACCACAAAATTTTATTACAGCGTCTAGAACATTCAATTGACATTAAAGGGACAGCACTGGACTGGTTTAAATCCTACTTATCAGATAGGTTCCAGTTTGTGCATGTCAACAATAACTCTTCTGAGCATACTAAAGTTAATCATGGAGTTCCTCAGGGTTCTGTCTTAGGACCGATACTTTTCACATTATACATGCTTCCTTTAGGCAATATTATTAGGAAGCATTGTATTAACTTCCATTGTTATGCAGATGACACACAATTGTATTTATCTATGAAGCCAGATGAAACTGATCAGTTAGCTAGACTGCAAGATTGTCTTAAGGACATTAAAACCTGGATGACTTTTAACTTCCTACTGCTAAATTCAGACAAAACTGAAGTCATTGTATTTGGCCCAAACATCTTAGAAACTCTCTTTCAAAGCAAATAGTTACTCTGGATGGCATCACATTGGCCTCCAGTACTACTGTGAGGAATCTTGGAGTTATTTTTGACCAGAACATGTCCTTTAACTCACACATAAAGCAAGTCTGTAGGACTTCCTTTTTTCACCTGCGTAATATTGTAAAAATCAGGAACATTCTGTCTCAGAGTGATGCAGAAAAATTAGTTCATGCTTTTGTTACTTCCAGGCTTGACTATTGCAATTCCTTATTATCGGGTTGTCCAAATAGCTCTCTCAAACATCTCCAGTGAATCCAAAATGCTGCTGCGAGATTACTGACAGGAGTTAGCAAAAGAGATCACATTTCCCCTATACTTGCTTCTCTTCACTGGCTTCCTGTTAAATCCAGAATAGAATTTAAAATCCTTCTTCTGACATATAAAGCTCTTAATAACCAATCTCCATCATATCTTAAAGATCTGATAGTACCATATTATCCTCGTAGAACTCTTCGCTCTCAAACTGCAGGCTTACTTGTTGTTCCTAGAATTTCTAAAAGTAGAATGGGAGGCAGAGCCTTCAGTTATCAGGCGCCTCTCCTGTGGAACCTGCTCCCAGTTTGGGTTCGGGAGGCAGATACCCTCTCTATTTTTAAGACCAGGCTTAAGACGTTCCTTTTTGACAAATCTTATAGTTAGGGCTGACTGGGTGACCCACAGGGGTCACCCAGTCAGCCCTGATTCACAACCCAAGCCAACGCTATCTTAGGCTTGTGTCTTCATTTGCACAGCTGACTCCCTCTTGGACGTCCCTTCGTTCTGCCTCTAGTCATGCTGCTATAGGCCTATAGGCTGCTGGGGGACTGTTCTTGACGCACTGAGCCCTTCTCTATCTACCTTTACATTTAATATGTATACCGTTATTGCAGTACATTCACTCTGTTTCCCCCTGTGCTATTTCTCCGAGTGTCCCTGGTCCCAGAGCTGGATGCTTCAGATCTGCGGTTGATGTTCCACCAGCTGGTCCAGTCTCCACCATGTCCACTGTGGGATGCTGCTGCTGACCTTCCTCCAGCCCTCTGCTTCCAACTCCCCTTTTTCCACCAGTCAACTCTGCATCGCCTTCACTATACTTGTTATGCTAACTTACATACTGTTTGAATTTTACTGCTAGCTATATATGGAGTATGTTTAATGTCAGAGCCGTACATCATAAGAGTAAACTATGAGTCAGTTTTCAATGTTAGCTTATACTTTGTTTGTGTCACATATCCTGTCATGCATGTATCCAAATGTGTGTTGTTTTTTCCTTGCTTTCCCACCCCTCCCTCTTCTCCCATCCCTCCCCCTTGCCCTCTTCTGTCCCTCTCAACCAACCCGGCCAGCAGGCAGATGGGTCCCCCCTATTTAGAGCCGGGTTCTGCTCGAGGTTTTTTCCCTGTTAAAAGGGTGTTTTTCCTTGCCACTGTCGCCTTTGGGCTTGCTCTGGGGGTCAGGCATATGGGTTCTGTAAAGCGTCTTGAGACGATTTGACTGTAATTGACGCTATATAAATAAAATTGAATTGAATTGAATTGAATACCCGGGGGGCTGAAACAGCCTCGCCCAGAATCTACCTTTTCAGGCTAAAATATGTCCCAAGTAATATGAGATTACATCAATAATATGAACTTTATCTTTATTTAATCACAAATAAATGAAAATAAATCAAATATTTTTTGGCAAAACATAGCTGCACAGTAGGTCGGTGGTTAGCACTGTTGCCTTACAGCTAGAAGATACCCTGCATGGACTTTACATGTTCTTCCTGTGTATGCGTGGATTTTCTCTGGGTTCTCCGGCTTCCTCCTACAGTTTACAACAATGCTGAGGTTTACTGGTGATTCGAAATTGTGATTGTTTGTCTCTATCCATAGCATTGTGATAGACTGGTGACCTGTCCATGGAGTCCCCTGCCTTCACCCTAAGTCAGCTGGGATAGACTTCAGCCCCCCTGCGACCCTCATGAGGATTAAGTGGTGTATAGATAATAGATGGATGGATTTTAGGCAAAATATACTAATGAGATATTATGCTGATGTAATGGCTTATGTATGGAGCACAAATCAAGCTAATCTTAATTTAAGCACAATACAAAGGTAATATAAGTAAATATTGTAATGAAACCAGTTATACAGTAACATTTGAAATTCACAACAGCCAATGTTGAGCTTCTTCAATAATGTTTTGCATACGACAAGATCAGACAGTATCTCCTTTGATTTGAACTTTTTTTTAATAACTGTAATTAGAGCAAGGACATTCTAGTTATGGTCTTTCATAATGATTTGTTTACTAAGCATATCTCCCTGTAAAAAAAAAAAGGGGGTGGGGGGGGGGGGGGGGAATAAACTGAATACCTTAACAATAAAGAGCTTAGCATGCTCTATCCTTTATGTGTCAACAGGTATAAACTGGCCCAGGAGAGAGTATACCCTGGGGTATTCTTCAGCCTAGGCCAGTTTATACCCGGGCATACTTTGGCTGGGGGGTTATTTTGACCTTTTACACTGGGGAAAAACAAAAGTATTGTCCTCATTCTTTTTAAGGGGCATTTTACAAATGCATTTCCTTTGTGGGACTAGTCAAGATTTCCTGTCTGCGGGCAGATCAAATTGTATAGGGAAGTTAGACCGAGGGCGAACCAGTCTTTGTGTAGATGGTGTCTTTGTTTTACTGGCATCATTTTTTGCAATCGACATTTGCTTCATAATGATAAATTAGGAGAAAAATAAATTCTATTTCCATTCTATTACTGTACTCACTTTGCTGGCCTACTGTTCAGTGTAGTCTCTTTGTGACTATGACTGTGTTTTACTGAACAGTAAAAAACAGTGGGACAACCTCTTTTGACCATAAATCAGCATCTTAACAATAACCACTGTTTGCTGGTAATATTTAATTACCCAGATTCTGTGCAGTACTAAACTTATCCATGTATGCTATATGCACAGAAATAAACTCAGTATTTTTTTCTCAGTATATCAGTTACATTAAAGAGTTTTCATTTCAGCTATTTTGTAATTCGATCAGAGCAAAAGCCTTTGCAAGTCTGGTGTTTAAATGTAACTCGCTCAGGGTTTTCTGACTTTATCTAAAAGAATAAAAGCAATGCTTTGAAATTGTGTTTGTCTCCTTCCTAATGTCTTTTGAAATATTTTTTAAAAAATATTTGTCACAAAAGTTCCAGATCATCAAATAAATACTACTAATAAATAATAATAATAAATTATTTTTATTTATTGTTAGACAGAAATAACCCACAAAACACAAAATACAGTATTTAAATTATGCTTGGCTGCAATTTATTTAAAACCTAGCTCACCCCGGTGAAAAAGTATTTGCAACCCTTTTACATTACAGCTGGATGGTCCACCCTTGGCAGCAACAGCTGCAGATAAATGCTTGTAATAGCTTGTGATTAGTCTTTTACGTCACCATAGAGGGATTTTGACCCACTCTTCTCTGTAGAATAGTTTTAATTTGGCCACATTAGATGGTTTTTGAGCATCAACTGTCCTTTAAAGGTCTTGCCACAGCATCTGAATTGGATTCAAGTCCAGACTTTGACTCAGGCACTCCAGAAACTTCATTTTGTTCTTTTTGAGCCACACAGAGGTGGACTTGCATGTGTGCTTTGGGTCATTGTCATGCTGCATAAACTATTTGTGCTTTAGGTCATGAACTGATGGTGGATATTTTGTGGGAGAATTATCTGATAGAAAGCCAAATGCAAGTCGTTTAGGTCCTGTAAAAAAAAAAAAGCAGCCCCAAACCATCACACCATCACCACTATGTTTTAATGTTAGTATGATATTGTTGTGGAATGCTACAGGACCCATGTCTCCCAAAAAGTTCCACCTTTGACTGAACAGTCCACAGGATTTTAGCTCAAAAGTATTGGGGTTCATCCAGATTTTTTTTTTTTTTTGCAGATGCCAAACAAGAATTAATGTTGTTTTTGGTCAGTAGTGGTTTGTGATTTGTCTTCCTTTTTGTGGAATCACGTGTACGAACCTTAACTGAGGCAAGTGAGGCATGCAGATGTTTTTTTTCCCCACTTTTTCACAGAGGTGACACAGATTTCCTATAAATCTTTATTGAATCATAATTTAACAACTGCATTATGTGTTTTGTGGGTTATCTCTGTCTTGTATTCAATAAATATAAATATTACTTTGATGATCTGGAACATTTAAGTCTGAGAAATATGCAAAAATATAAGACATCTGTAGGGGGGCAATTTTTTTTCAGAGCACTGTATATACTGTGCAAAACATAATTGAATTTGTGTTATAAGAAAATATTATTCGCATACCTTGTGTACACAAGTTGTGAAGTATACCATCTACTGATCAGACACAATTTTAAAACCAATGACAGGTGAAGTAAACGGTGCTGATCATGTTGTTACAGTAAATTACCTGCAGGGGAATGCAGGATCCTGAGAGTAATGTGGAAGTTAACTTGATCTGTCTTGTCCACAAGGAACTTCACATTGAACCCAAGTTGTTGATCTGGTCTGCAAACTTTTCTCATACGATCAAGCATCCATAGCATGTGTGGAAACTGAAGACCCACCACACAGTCCATATTATCAAAAGGATCTGCTGTCAATTTTCTGTTGTCAGACACCACAAAACACCCCCACAGTTTCTGTGTCCATGCCCAACTGATTTGGACTTGTTTATTTATTAGGGGAATCCAGCCATTCATGGTGGTTTTAATGTGGTGGCTGATCTGTACAAATCTCTTAGTTATACATTCTTTGTCATTTGAATTCTGTGCTTTGTTTCCTGAGTTTACAATCAGAGAAATTCCTCAAAAGTGTAATTACATTTATAGAGCAGTAAAAGCTGATACGGATGTAAACTACTTGCCCAGCAGAAGAGGTGGAAAGGACAGCATGATATGTTTCCCATATGTTCATTATTTAAATGTATCCGTTTAAGAACAGAACTAATTAGCTGTTAAGACATTCAGTTCAGTGTTATGTTTGTTTTTGTTTTTATCTCATCAGCAAGTGCTAACAGATGCACTTCAGCTCATGTCAATAATCACTTGGCAAAAAAATGACTCATGTCCTATCATGTGCTCTCTATTGAGAAAAAACACTGGGCTGATTTATTTATTTCAAATTTCTGTTTGAGAGCTACTCATCTGTGTGGAGTAAAAATATGCTCTGGTTAAACAGGCTAAAGCTGTGGAATGAAAACTTTTTGAATTCACAGAGTACTGTTTCCATGTAAATAAAGGGGATCTACTGTGAGCAGAAAGCCTTCTGCAGAACAAAGTAAAGAAACTATGGTTTCCACACTAATTTCATGGAGGGGAATTGTTTATCAAATGCGATTACTTTGTTTCATTGATTGTCATATTTTTTTTTGTACACTATAAAAGTGAAAACCAGATTCTGTCATGGGACCAATTATTTTTGCTACTACTTTGATACCTGTGCACCATTTAGCAAGGAAGTGTTCTTTGTTGACATATGACTTCATGTCAACAACATATTTAAAAAAAATATAAAGATGATTGTGGTATCCTGACATTTATTGGTAATTGCTAATTATCATTTTTTACATGCTAAGTTACCTTGTTATAGATTAATGTGATGAGCTAGTCTCGAGGGTCCACTAGGTGGCGATCATGCCACGCTGTCAAGAGTGCATGCAAGGAAAACAGAAGAAGTTATCTGAGAGTCTACCTTATACTCAAGTAGTGGTCCGGCCATGTGTGTGAGTGTAACATGCCATGCTCAAGCCTTCAGTAAAAGTTGAGTTTAAACTGAGATGTGGACATTCGGTTCATGTCACGATGCAAGAATGATAAATACTTACAAAAGTGTATCTGCTCAGCAAGCCTTCACTGTCAAATTATGACGAGCTCAGAAATGCCATTACAGTACTTCATCTATACTACAAGGTAATTTAAGATACACTTACATATGTTATCATGACTTAGTCCTGGAAAAAAAAACTATTAAATTAAGTGAATAGATGACTTATAGCTGCCCTACAAAGATGAGAAGTGAAAATGTGATATTCATAACTATGTGGGCTTAATATTCATTAAGGAGTCTTTAGGCCAGTTGGGTTCCCAAAATACCATTTAGCTTCTATTATGCAGGAGCTAATTTTTCTTCAAAATAACTATTTTCATTGTCCCAATACAACACTATGAAAATTCTACTACAAACATTAATTACTAATAAAATAAAAAACAACGACCAACAATTAAGGAAATATGTAAATAAATACTGCAGACTGTATGACCAACAGGGTAAGTTTGCTTTCATAGAGTGTGGACTGTCAATATAGAAATTAATTTAAAAAAAATCAATCAATCAATCTTTATTTATACACCTCAGTAAGTTACATGTTATATGCATATCCACTCTGCAAAAGAGTGAGTTTTACAAAAAAATAACCAAGAACAATGACAAAATGAGGAATCAGAAATTGCATTATAATATTACAAGTAATACATAATAGCCAGCATAAAGATGTAAGTTTTCTTTAAATGATAACCTTACTCTCTACTCCTCGGTATGCTCTTCTCTAAAGTAGAGATGCATTAGCAGTGTCTACAAGCCCACATCTATGGTTTTCTATTGTACAAAGAGAAAGGCAAGCTTCCCACAATGCTGTGCTCCCACAGTGTTTTGTCAATAATTGCTATGCAGCGCTTCAATCAAAGGGATCTCCTTTACCCTCCTATTATCCTCAAATATTACTAACACATTTGACCTTTCAGGTTGATTTGACCCCAGGGATATTTGCCTCCAGAAAATGATTTACATCAAATTGTTGACCAAGTTATTGTGTCAGACACTTTGTTTATTTGTTGAATACATAAATTGCCCCTTGATAATAAAACTTGATCTGTCCTCTCGCACCACCATCAGGCCAAACTTTTAAGTTAGAATTAATCTAGCTTGAAATTTTTCTTTTCATACAAATCTTCTCGAATTTACTGAAAACATCAATGATCACAAGAGCGTGAACTCTATTGGTTTTGGTGATGACATGACCTTTCCTGTAGCAGCACCATCAGGTCAGACTTTCAGTTTTAGAGTGAGTGTATCTTGGAGATCTTTAATGTAGCCGCAAGAGGACAATGTAGCCGCAAGGGGACAAATGTAGCCGCAAGGAGACACAAGCCAGTGTCTTATTGTGCCGGTCCCAAGCCCGGACAAATACTGAGGGTTGTGTCAGGAAGGGCATCCGACGTAAAACTTTGACCAAATCAAACATGCAAATCAAATGTATGACTTCCATACTGGATCGGTCGAGGCCCGGGTTAACAACGACCGCCATCGGTGCTGTTGACCTACAGGGTGCCGGCGGAAAATAGACAACTGTTGGTCGAAGAAGGAGGGGAGGAAGGTGTGTTCGTAGGAAGAAAGAGAAGAGGAACACCAAGAGTCTACGACAGAGAGTAGGGACTGGTTGACATGATGCAGAGGAGGAAGGTGGACATACTGTGTGTCCAGGAGACAAGGTGGAAAGGTAGTAAAGCTAGAAGTTTAGGAGCAGGGTTCAAGTTGTTCTATCATGGTGTAGATAGAAAGAGAAATGGAGTAGGAGTTATCTTGAAGGAGGAGTTTGTTAGGAATGTCTTGGAGGTAAAAAGAGTGTCAGATCGAGTGATGAGCCTGAAGCTAGAAATCGAAGGTGTGATGTTCAGTGTTGTTAGTGGGTATGCTCCACAGGTAGGATGTGAGCAGGAGGAGATGGAGAAATTCTGGTTGGACCTTGATGAAGCGATGCAGAGCATCCCTAGAAGTGAGAGAGTTGTCATTTGTGCAGACTTCAATGGACATGTTGGTGCAGGAAACAGAGATGATGAGGAGGTCATGGGCAGGTTTGGTATCCAAGAGAGGAACGCAGAACCACAGATGGTGGTTGACTTCACAAAAAGGATGGAAATGGCTGTCGTGAATACTTTCTTCCAGAAGAGGCAGGAACATAGGGTGACCTATAAGAGTGGAGATAGGAGCACACAGGTAGATTACATCTCGTGTAGATGGTGTAATCTGAAGGAGATCAGTGACTACAAAGTAGTGGTAGGTGAGAGTGTAGCCAGACAGCATAGGATGGTGGTGTGTAGGATGACCTTGGTGGTGAAGAAGATGAAGACGGCAAAGGCAGAACAGAGGACCAAATGGTGGAAGCTGACAAAGGAAGAGTGTTGTATGACTTTCAGGAAAGAGTTGAGACAGGCTTTGGATGGTCAGGAGGTGCTTCCACATGACTGGACAACTACAGCAAATGTGATCAGGGAGACAGGTTGGAGAGTACTTGGTGTGTCATCTGGAAGGAAAGGAGATAAGGAGACTTGGTGGTGGAGTGAGGAGGTGCAGGAGTGGATCCACAGAAAGAGGTTAGTTAAAAAGAAGTGGGACACTGAGAGGACTGAAGAGAGTAGACAGGAGTATAGGGAGATGCAGCGTAATGTGAAAGTAGAGGTGGCAAAGGTCAAACAAGGGGCTTACGATGACTTGTATGCTCGCTTGGACAGTAAGGAGGGAGAGACTGATCTATACGGGTTGGCAAGGCAGAGAGACAGAGATGGGAAGGACGTGCAGCAGGTTAGGGTGATAAAGGATAAGGATGGAAGTGTGTTGATGGAAAGAGTACTTTGAAGAGTTGATGAATGAGGAAAATGAGAGAGAACGAAGAGTAGAAGAGGTGAATGTTGTGGACCAGGAAGTAGCAAAGATTAGTAAGGATGAAGTGAGGAGGGCATTGAAGAGGATGAAGAGTGGGAAGGCACTTGGTCCTGATGATATACCTGTGGAGGTTTGGAAGTGTCTCAGAGAGGTAGCAGTAGAGTTTCTGACTGGGTTGTTCAACAGGATCTTAGATAGTAAGAAGATGCCCGAGGAATGGAGGAGAAGTGTGCTGGTGCCCATCTTTAAGAACAAGGGAGATGTGCAGAGTTGTGGCAACTACAGAGGAATAAAGCTGATGAGCCACACGATGAAGCTATGGGAAAGAGTAGTTGAAGCTAGACTAAGGGCAGAGGTGAACATCTGTGAGCAGCAGTATGGTTTCATGCCAAGAAAGAGTACAACAGATGCAATATTTGCTTTGAGGATGTTGATAGAGAAGTACAGAGAAGGTCAGAAGGAGCTGCATTGTGTCTTTGTAGATCTGGAGAAAGCTTATGACAGGATGCCCAGAGAGGAACTGTGGTTTTGTATGAGGAAGTCTGGAGTGGCAGAGAAGTATTTTAGAGTGGTGCAGGACATGTATGAGGACTGTAAGACAGTGGTGAGGTGTGCTGTAGGTGTGACAGAGGAGTTGAAGGTGGAGGTGGGACTACATCAGGGATGAAGAAGAGTTTCAGCTAAAATGAAAGGAAAGGTTTACAAAACTGTGGTGAGACCAGCCATGTTGTTTGATCTGGAGACAGTGTCCCTGAGGAAAAGACAGGAGGCAGAGCTGGAGGTAGCAGAACTGAAGATGCTGAGGTTCTCTTTGGGAGTGACCAGGATGGATAGGATCAGGAATTAATACATCAGAGGGACAGCACATGTTAGAGGCTTTGGAGATAAAGTCAGAGAGGCCAGACTGAGATGGTTCAGACATGTCCAGAGGAGAGAGAGTGAATATATTGGTAGAAGGATGCTGAGTTTCCCACTGCCAGGCAGGAGGTCTCGAGGAAAACAAAAGAGGAGGTTTATGAATGTGGGTAAAGAGGACCTGAAGGTAGTTGGTGTGAGAGAAGAAGATTCAGAAGACAGGGTTAGATGGAGGCAAATGATTTGCTGTGGCGACCCCTGAAGGGAAAAGCCAAAAGGAAAAGAAGAAGATCTTGGAGATATTTCATCCAAATCTTTTCTAATTTCGGGTGCACAGTCATGGCTCTCACAAAATGAACCTTATTGATTGATGTTGATGACCCCCTTTTTCTCTCAAAAACATATATATATATATATATATATATATTACTTATTTTAACTTTATATATGACACGGAGCAAAATTTGGAATGTCTTCAAGGACAGAGTGGTTACAAATATTGCCTTTCCAAACTCAGCGTTCCAAAGGCTGTTGCTTCACCTTTTGATTTGTAAACTCCTGTCAAAATGGGCAAGCCAATGTAGACTTCCAAGTCAACTACATCTGAGTCTTTCCAACTGTCCCCATGCACATTTCCCCTCTAAATTTGTCATCCCAAGACCAATATTTTCAATCGATGGTGTAATTAAGAGCTCTAATGATGACTTGATGTCTTCAACATGGCTGATGGCGTATCTGGTCGGGCCTGGAAATATTTTGATAATATTAGCAGCACAAAGTCTACCCTGCTGTTGAAGTGGGGAAAGGGACCATATTATCTTTCTATTTTTGGAAGGGATTGTGCCGGCTGATGGTGAGAGACAACATGAGGGTCAACTCTCTCATTTTCATCAAATGAGAATGCCTCAAAATCAGGGTCCTTCTAAACACAATCCTCTGTCTCAGAAACATTTTCCTCAGAAACATTTTCCTCAATGCCACTTTCACTGTCAGAGCTGTTCCAAAACATCATTGACAGTAAATCTTTCTCAGAGCACATTTTCATGTGAGAGAGCGTGCAAATTGCAGTATACACAGAGCACAATGAGGAATGATTTGGATCATTGGACATTGTGTGCCCTGCAAGCTTTTATAGGCTTGCACCTTCCTTATTTTGCATGAACTACCAATGTCCTTGTGGGAATACCTTGCCCTCCACAGCGTGGGAAATATCAATTCTATATGGGCAGGTGTGTGTACAGTAGATCACACACACTCCTTCATGCCCAGGGTGTGGGAAAGTTCTCATGAGAATTTTGTTTTCCCCTCCCCTACATCACGTTAGCACCAAAAACTTAAAATTATGGTCCTTCTACTTATTTCAACAATGAGGTAGACGTGCTACTAAGAGTGTGTCCCAACAGACACACAGTCGGCCATATTGAAGACATAAAATCATTACTCAAGCTCTTCATATAACCATCAATTGAAAATATTGCGCTTGAGATGATCAATTTTGAGGGGAGGCATGTATAGTTGGAAAGACTTGGATGTGATCGCCTCACAAACCTACACTGGCTTCCTCATTTTGGCAGGAGTTCACAAGTCAAGTTGTTTCCGACATGTCCACACCATGAGAAGAATCAAAGTTCTCATGAGAAAAGTTGTTTTCTTCACCACCCTGTTATGTATCAACTCAAAAGTATCAACCCTGTACCTGCAGGTGTGGGGATGTTAGGTTTCACACACACAGGCAGACATGTTTTACACAGCTAGAACAGCATGGGATCAAACTGACAAATGAGGAACACCAATGCATGCAATATGTGTTCAGCACATTGAAAAAATCATCAAAAGAAAGAAAAAAATCAATAACCAAAAATAAAAAAATAAAAATGCATCAAACAAGTCTGTATTTTCTAAATTATTTAAACATACTTATTTCATTTGTTTTAAAGTTAATTTTATTACATTTTGTTTTATTCATTTTATTTACTTCATTTTAGAAAATATCTTTTTTATTTGGTAATTACCAAGGCTGCCTCCACTTGGTAATTACTCCCGCTCCAGTCTCCGGGCAGCTGCGGCTCACCTCGCTGATTACACACGCCTGCAATAAAGACCGGTTCATCCTCCCACACTCCACCAGATTGTCAGACTTGTCTACAGAATCAGTCGCTCTGCCTTAGTTTCCTCTGACCAGAATCAAATCCACATCGGAGACCAGCTCCTGTACAGGAGTCGCCTGCTTAACTTGCTGAGCTATATAGGCATCGGATACCCACTATACAAAATTATTTAATAAATACCAGCGCACCGGCCCTTCGGTCAAACGGCCGAATGATGTTTACACAAATTTTGGCCCGAAGCCACATCTAATTGCCGACCCCTGCATTACATTATAAATATGGGACAATGTAATGCAAAATATAGCGTTGGATTTGCAACACTTTTACATTAAAAATATAATATACCCATTCAATATGCCCTAACTTGCTTAAATCTGATCGAGGAGAAACATGACACACGAGGAATATTTGATTAATTAAATGCTCTATTCAGGTGTGATTAATATTCAGATATGAAAACAAAATCAAATCTGTTTGCCAACAAACAAACACTAACGTTTTTTAATCTCAAATATCCAAATCCTGCAGCAAAAACAAAGGCATCACATTATTAATATGGGACGATGTAATGCAAAATATAGCGTTGGATTCACAACGCTTTTACAAATATACCCATTCGTTTGAAATACGTTCTCAGTGGCACCTGCTTGAAATACATTGATGTGAATTTCGTTGTGAGCAACACGAAAAACATTGGTTTGAATTTCGTTGTGAGCAACACGAAAAACATGAGAAAATCGTGTTGGTGCGCACGAAACCATAGATTAATTTATGTGACAGTTTCACGAATCCTTGTGAGACCGGGTTGGTCTTCACGTTCCCCACCTTGGATCCCAGCCAGCACCGTGTTCCTCCTGGTTCCCCCATCCGTGGTTCCCTTCCTGCTCTCCTGGATCCATCTGCCGCCTCCGAGCTCCATCCGCCGCTCCGACGCACTCGGACCACCAGCGCGCGACTACCTCCCTCGACTTCCTCTCCCCCCTACCGACCTCCGTCCACCAGGCTTCCTCCCGACCACCACGCACCACACTCTGCTCCCCCCGGGACGACCTACGACCGCTGGTCCTCGACCCGGACCCACCCCTCCACCTCCCTCTGGACCCACTCCTGGCCCCCCACCTCATCTCCACCCCGCCAATCCACCCAATAAGCCTTGTCTAAACCTGTTTCTGCCTCGGTAGCGTAGTTCTCTGCTCGGGTTCAGTCCAAGAAACGTGACAAATATGCCATTTTTTATGTTTCTTTTTAATTATCATCACATCATATTTATGGTAGTAGATATTACTGACACCAATTTAGTGAGGAACACATCAGTCTGCTCAGCTTCTTAACTGAAGCCAGTGTCACAACAGTGTATAAGAAAGAAGTATGAGCAGACAGTAACTAGACAGGCTGTATTAAAACAGCATCAAACATCTACTTTCATCTGTGAACTTTGCTTGTGCCAGCCAGGTCTGATCCGTCAGGTTGCGCTTATTTCATCACCGTCATGTCTCAAACTGTCTGCTAAAGAAGAACATTCATTCTTCATAGAGCACAGTGGTTTAATACCATATGTAAAAAAAAAAAAAAAACATAAAGAAGAAATTACAAACCTCAAATTTAAAGCATCGTAAAATGGGGTCACGTATTAAAACATTAAATATGCAAAATTGGAAGTGCTGGATGTATTAAGGACAGTAAGACTGATATTAACAGTGACATATGATATTTTGTGTATTTAATATATTACAGAGCAGATATATTGTTGAGTAAATGAACTTCGCTAACTGGAAGAAACTCAGGGTAGATCTGCAACTTTGTCATGTTGAAGGGAGGCAATGAGAATGTTTGGATGTGCAGGTGGGTTCATTCAACTCAGAGAACATCCTGAAGTTTTCCGAGATGTGATTAAGAATCTCACAGCTACCTCAGAGACAATCAGGTCGAGCTAGAAAATGTGGCTTTGCAGAACTTAGAGATTCAAAAATAGATGGGTAAATGATAGTGTGAAGGTATGCTTAGATTCTTTTTGATGATCAAATGTCATAGCAGTTATGAGCAGTCAAAGAACCTCTTTTTCATCTGGAGAAGCAACAGTTGTATTCCTATTAATCACCTACCAATGTCCAAGCTTTTTATCTGAGATTCCTACAAAAGTTATCTCTTAATTAAGCTCCTTCCTGGGTCAGCAAGACACAGAATGCATCATGACAGAGTTTGCTTTCCTTAGTGTCTCCATCATCAGGAAATCAGACAATTTTAACTTTCAGATATCTCTTTGGTGTCTTTGAACGTTAAATGTTTTTTAAAAAAAAGTCCAGAGGAGCATCTCTGTCTGCTCTCCCTTTAAATGTGTTGTAGCTACATGATTAGTTGCTACATTCCACAAAGGTGCACCGAGACAAGAAGTGCCTTTCAATTAAAAACTATCTGATTACATTAGAATGAGTTCACTCCCTTCCCCCTGTTTGGAATTACACAAGCAGAATGACTAAGTCTCATTTTCCTCGAATGAAGAAATTCTATTCCAAATGCTTTGATTAAATATTTGTTTTAATACTGTCCACAAAAGCCATCCATCCATTCTCTATACACCGCTTTATCCTCACTAGGGTCGTGGGGCGGGGGGCGCTGGAGCCTATCCCAGCTGACTCGGGCGAAGGCAGGGGACACCCTGGACAGGTCGCCAGTCTGTCTCAGGGCTACATATACAGACAAACAATCACTGTTGCATTCACACCTACGGGCAATTTAGAGTACTCAATTAACCTCAGCATATTTTTGGACTGTGGAAGGAAGCTGGAGTACCCAGAGAAAACCCACGCATGCACAGGGAGAACATGCAAACTCCATGTAGAAAGATCCCGGAAAAGCCGGGACGTGAACCAGGGATCTTCTTGCTGCAAGGCGAAAGCACTGTGCAGCTCTCTGTCCACAAAATCAAAGACATAATCTGACCGAATATATTTGATCAAATAGATGATTTGGAACCTACATCAGCAGGTTCTGTGCACTCCACACAAAGCACATATATCCAGCTGTGTTGCTTCCATCAGGAAGACACTAATGACAGCACTTCCAGCTGTAGTTGAACTGATTAAAGCGTTCAGCTTGAAAAATAATAAAGAACCATACACACATACACGAATACATAAACACTCACAGACAGCATGCAGTGTGCTGAGGTTTGACACAGCAGGGAACCAGCCACCTGCAGTAGCTGCACTGCAGGAAAACTCTTTAAATCAAAAGAGGTGTCAAATCATACACACTGTCAGACCATGGTCATAGGAATGTCCCTGGTGGTTTTGTGTGCGTGTGTCTCAGACATACTGCTTTGAAGACTATTGTTTCTCGTCAGATGTACATTTTTTTCCCCCATGTGTTTAAGTGTGTTCTTGTGAACAATATTGTGCATGTTTTACATTGTGACTGCCTGTCAGTTTTGGCTCTCAGCTTCTTCTTAATGTATAATGCAGGCGAAGTACTAAAGTAAGAACTAAGTGTTGTGTTTTACGCTTTGCACACCTATCGCAATGCTGTCACACAGACAGTCAGCCTCTGTCAGCTTCTATAGCTTTTACGCATTCAAAAATATTTTTTTTGGCTGTATTTAGAAAGGTAAACACATATCAAGGCAACAAATGAATTAAAAGCTGAGTGAATTAGTCATCAAGACTCACCTGCACTTTCCTTCTTTAGTACGTGCTGCACCGATCACCTGCTTGGATTCACCCCTGTCTGTCTTCGGTCTGGACCTACCCACTACCTGCTCAAAGCCCAGTTCCATCACCAACGCCGCACACCACCACAGGCAGGAACAACCAACTGAGCCTAACTGTAATTTTCTGTATATATTGTGTTACATTTAATTTTATTACAATTATTTTTATTATCCTTACTGTTCCTCTTTCTATAGTTTCTTTATTTTGTATTATTCTATTCCATATTCCTACAGTAACACCAACAGCCGAAACCAAAGTCCTTGTTTGTTGTGTACAAGGAATGGCCATTGAAGCTGATTCTGATGCTGATTCTGTTTCTGATTGTGTTTTAAAGGGCTTTGGACAAATTATGATGATTTATTCAATTCCTTTTTTGTCAGTCACTGGTAGTCATTCTAACGCTGCTGAATGCCTGTGGATAAATAGTGAACAATGTACTGTATATTTCCATGTTAATGACATTCTGCTTTAAATACACACATGTACAGTGTATACACAGCTATAGAATCCCACCCCCCATTTATTTCCTTGTCATTTAGAGCAAAATTGAGCTTAACATGTAGAAATAATTAGGTGTTGTTCTAAGAAAATCAGGACTGGAAATGTGCATTAATTCACACATTTTTTGACTTACCATGAGGAAAGCTACGCTTTATCACAAGCCAATCTTTTGTGTCCACAGGCAGCAGAGATGAATGATTAAGATAGCAAAGAACAGACAGAGTTTTTCCATCCATGGCCTCTCTTTTCTTTATTAATGGCCCATTGACTTCACAATTCTCATTGGTTTATGGCTGCACACTTTAGTTTGTTATGCATTCTTGCGTTGCCTGTGGTTGTGTATCTGTAAATAAGAAAGAATTAGATCAATAAAGTAGAGAAGTGCTGCTGGAACACTTAACACAATGCTTTACATAAAAGCAGCTACAGCTCCCACTCCTCTGAGCAGATAGACACTCCATATTATTATGTGGTGTTTCATTTGTGCTTTGAAGTCTCCTGATGATGCAAATGATATTTCTTGCCACATCCTACGTTCCCATTCACATAGCTAATTAGCTATGACTGCAAAGTCATGAATACAGCAAGGGTTTTGTTTACTGAAACAACTTTGCAACAATCATTTATGCATTTTGCGCACAGTTTGCACGTTTTGTAATGCATCAGCAACATGCTAGGCCATGCTCTTAGTTGTTGTTGCTATGCCTGTCAAGCTATGCATCACAGCAATGCACAAATGCAGTGAACAATAAATATACTGCTCATCAAACAATTTGTCTTCCTAAACTGAAAAAATGTGCTGTCGATGGCAGCTTGCAGTCGGCTTTCTAGCCTGGAAAGATAACAGTTGCTAACATATGTTCATATGCTCACTAGTAGATTAATGCTAACGTTGTATGTTACTGGTTTAAAACCTTGTCTGCACTGACTTTATTATGTTTTAGGAAAACAAGTACTAATTTTATAGAAATTCAAATAAAATTTGCAAAGCAACATGTAATTTGTATGCCTTCACTCATTGTTTTGAGCCATGCTTTTATTGAGAAAGATGTGTGCACCGGAAATGAAATATTCTGTAAATGCTGGAAATTGTCACTTGTCATTTGGCAGTCACATATTGATGTTGCTGCTAATAAAGATGTGGTAGTTCTACATGTTCCACAAGAAGCCTGGAATTAATTCCTTAACAGGCTAGGGGCCCATGCCATGACCAACAATTTGGAGAAGTTTAGCGAAGTAAGATACTGAACTTCTTCAAAGAATGAGAACTGACTCAGAGATGAGTAAATGGTAAAGTTGTAAAGAGGATTCTCCATCCATCCATCCATTGTCTTCCGCTTATCTGAGGCCGGGTCATTGAGGTAGCAGGTGAAGCAGGTCATTCCAGACATCCCTCCCCCCAGCAATGCTTTCCAGCTCTGCTGGGGGATCCCGAGGCATTCCCAGGCCAGACAAGATGTATAATCCCTCCAGCGAGTTCTGGGTCTGTCCCGTGTTCTCCTCATAGGCCGACATATTCAGAAAACCTCTTGAGGAAGTCTCTCTGGAGGCATCCAAATCAGATGGCCAAACCACCTCAACTGGCTCTTCTCAACACGAAGGCTCTAGTCCGAGCTCCCTCTGGATGTCTAAGCTTCTCACCCTATCTCTAAGACTGAGGCCAGTCCACCTGTGGAGAAAACTCATTTCAGCCGCTTTTATCCACGATCTTGTTCTTTTGGTCACTACCCAGAGCTCATGACCATTGGTGAGGGTTGGGACGTAGATGGACTGGTAAATTGAGAGCTTCGCTTTACGGCTCAGCTCCTCCTTCACCACAACAGTTCGATACAACGTCCGCATTACTGCTGACACTGCACCAATCCGCCTGTCCATCTCACGCTTCATTTTCCCATCACTCGTGAACAAGATCCTGAGATATTTGAACTCCTTCGCTTTGGGAAGCAACTCCCTCCTCCCAAACCCAGAGGGAGCAATCCACTGGTTTCTGGCAGAGAACCATGGCTTCAGACTTGGAGGTGCTGATTCACATCCCTGCCGCTTCACACAAACTGCAAACCGCTCTAGTGTGTGCTGAAGGTCATGATGTGAGGAAGTCAACAGAATCACATCATCTTCAAAAAGATGTGATCCTGAGGTCCTCAAAACAGACACCCTCCTCACCCCAGCTGAGCCTTGAGATCCTGTCCATGAACACCACGAGCAGGATTGAGACAAGGGACAACCTTGGAGGAGTCCCAACACCCACTGGAAATGTGTGAGACTTTGTGCCGAGTATGCGGACACAGATCTCACTTTGGTTGTACAAGGATCGAATGGCTTGCATCAGTGAGCCTGGTGCCCCATGGTCCCGCAGTGCCTCCCACAGAGCCCCTCGGGGGACAAGGTCATAGGCCTTCTCCAGATCCACAAAACACATGTGCACTGCCAGGTCAAACTTCCATGACCTCCTCAGCAGCTCCGCAAGAGTAAAGAGCTGGTCCACTGTTCCACGACCGGGACGGAATCCACATTGCTCCTCTTGAATCCGAGGTTTGACAGTTGGTAGGAGCCTCTCTTCCAGCATCTGAGAGTAAACTTTTCTGGGGAGGCTGAGAAGTGTGGTACCCCGGTAGTTGATACACTGTCTTCGTTTCCTCTTTTTAAAAAATTGGGACCATTACCCTGGTCTGCCACTCCACAGGTACCGTACATGATGCCCAGGCATCATTGTAGAGAGGTGTCAGCCACGACAGTCCAACAATGTCCAGAGTCTTCAACATCTCAGGATGGATCTCGTCCAGACCTGGCGCCTTGCCAACGAGGAACTTCTTAACTACCTCAGCAACCTCTGCCACGGATATGGATGGAGATTCCCTTGAGTCTTCAGGCTCTGCCTCTCCCACAGAGGACGTGTTTACCGGGTTCAGGAGTTCCTCAAAATGCTCTTTCCACTGCCCGACAATATCCCCAGTATGGGCCAACAGTTCTCCACTCCGACTGGACATAGCCTAAACAAAGCCCTGCCTTCCCTTCCTGAGGCATCAGACGGTTTGCCAGAACCTCCTTGAGGACAACCCAAAGTCCTTCTCCATAGCCTCCCTGAACTCCTTCCACACTCGAGTTTTTGCTTCCGCGACTGCCACAGCTGCTGCCCTTTTGTCCAACCAATACCTGTCGACTGCTTCAGGAGACCCCCGAGCAAGCCAAGCGTGAAAGGCCTCCTTCTTCAGCCTGACAGCTTCCCTCACCACTGGTGTCCACCAAAGGGTCTTGGGTTGCCGCCGCGACAGGCACCAGTGACCTTCAGGCCACAGTTCCTAACAGCCGCCTCTGCAATGGAGGCTTTGAACATTGCCCACTCAGATTCCATCTCCCCAACCTCCGTCGGGATGCAGGAGAGAGTCTTGCGGAGATGGGAATTGAAAACTCTACGGACAGGGTCCTCTGCCAGATGCTCCCAGTTCACCCTCACTACACTCTTGGGTTTACCAGGTCTGTCTGGCAGCCTTCTGGATCCAACTCACCACCAGGTGGTGATCAGTTGACAGCTCTGCACCTATCTTCACTCGAGTGTTCAAGACATACAGCCGCAGGTCTGATGATACAACTATGAAGATGATCATCGAACTTTGATTTGAACCGGGGATCTTCTTGCTGCAAGGCGAAAGTGCTAACCACTACCCCAAAGCATAATTAGCTACTCCAAAATACTATTACTGTTGATACTACTGATTACTTCATATAGAAGTCATCATGTAATGGATAAGACAGCTGTTTTCAGTTATGTGTCTAATCTCATTGTTTTATTTATTTTAGGGCCTGCCATGCCAGATGTATGGAAATGACTGTGGGATTTTTATGCTTATGGTACGGTCACATTTTTTAAACAATATGTTGAAGCTTCTGTCAACAATGCAAATAAAATGCTTTGTTTTTCATCTTATCTGTTACAGTATACACTTTCCATTGTCACAAACCAAGGGTTTGAATTCCAGGAGGTTAGTTTTAAAAAAAAGTTTAAACAAAGAAGAAACTGCTCTCTCCAAATGCTTTTGTTGTTGCCTCATACTATTCATTTTGAAGAGAAAGGACACATTTTGAACTCATTTTTTTCTTTCTATTGTCACACTGCTTTCAGATGGACATGCCTTTGGGGCGGCATGGCTCAGTGGGTAGAGTGGCTGTCTTGCAACCGGAGGGTTGCCGGTTCAATCCTCGGCCCATCGTGCTCATGTCGAAGTGTCCCTGAGCAAGACACCTAATCCCTAATTGCTCCTGATGGGTCGTGGTTAGCGCCTTGCATGGCAGCTTCCGCCATCAGTGTGTGAATGGGTGAATGTGATGTATCATGTAAAGCGCTTTGGGTACCTTGCAGGTATAGTAAAGTGCTATATAAATACAGACCATTTGATACGGAAGTGGTGTCTTCTTCTCATGGAGCGTTTCCAAACAGAGGGGTACGACAGCCTGAAACAAAATGTGTATATAAATTTTAGTTGCAAGTTAGAGGCTCACTTCCACTTCTACAAACTGATAACACACTATCAGTGCCATGTCAGTAGAGCATCTGGTAACTACATTAAGTTCATCAGACTGTGGATGGCAGTCTTTGTCAAGAGTATTTGTACATGTTTGAGGGAGCGGGAGTAGACTGTCACCTGGCTGCTTGGACCATCAACTACCTCACCAACAGACCACAGTACGTGAGGCTTCAGGACTGTGTGTCTGATGTAGTAGTCAGCAGCATGGGGGCCCCACAGGGGACAGTGCTCTGTCCCTTTCTCTTCATCCTGTACATATCGGACTTCCACTACAACTCTGGGAGCTATCACCTCCAGAAATTCTCTGATGATACAGCCGTTGTTGGGTGTGTGTTTGATGGAGAAGAGCGGGAGTACAGGACGGTCATCTCTGACTTTGTCGATTGGTGTGAGCGAAACCATCTGCAGCTCAACACCAGTAAGACGAAGGAGATGATCATCGACTTCCGCAGGAGGAGGACACCTCAGACTGCACCGGTGAGCATCCAGGGTTTGGACATTGAGATAGTGGACTCATACAAATACCTGGGTGTTCACCTCAACAACAAACTGGACTGGTCACACAACACAGAGGTCCTGTACAAGAAGGGCCAAAGTCGTCTCCACCTGCTGAGGAGACTGAGGTCCTTTGAAGTGTGCAGGACTCTCCTCCGGACATTCTATGACTCTGTGGTAGCATCTGCTTTTTTCTATGCAGTGGTCTGCTGGGGAGCAGGGAGCACTGAAAGGGACAGAAAAAGACTGAACAGACTGGTCGGGAGGGCCGGTTCTGTGCTGGACTGTTCCCTGGACTCCATAGAGGAGGTGGGTGAGAGGAGGATGTTGGCAAAGCTCACATCCATCATGGACAATCCCTCTCACCCACTGCATGACACTGTGGAGTCTTTAAGTAGCCTTTTCAGCAGCAGACTGAGACACCCCGCATTCAGTGGTCCTGCTTACCATCAAAGGCAAGAGTAAAGGATGTTATTTTTTAATTTACACAGTGCACTAAAATATTTTTGTTTTTTAACTGTTTACTAATACAAGTAGTTGCCGCCTTTGTTAAAGTGTACCATTGTCTGTGAATGTATCCTCTTTAAGTGTTACCAATATTTCTGTCAAACCTGCAGTGATAATGTTGTCTGACTACTATTTCAGTGAAGTGGAGGAATTCTCTCAAAGGATCAGAAAAGACCTGAAGAAAAAAGGCAGACTGTTCAGTTGGTATGTGCTGCTCATTTCAAAGGAGGTGTATTGGCTTGAAATGTTAAAAATAAAATATATTTTATTAAATAAGTGAAATATGTACAGTTTACCAGATAAATCAGTGCTATATCTATTTATGCATATTAATGTCTGTCTGTGTGTCTCTGTCAGGAGGAAGTGAGATCAGATGTTTTGCAGCAGGAGTCATAGACTTCGCTTTTGTGTGTGTGTGTGTGCGGCTTTTATTTTTATGTCATATTATCGTGTAAAATAAATATATATCTGTCTTAAGACTTGCCCTTGCGATTTGTCTCTTTCCTGTTAGATCTAGACTCCGCAAAGGCCATTACAGATGATTCCATTAATATTTTATCTTAATAAAAAAGAATATTTTGATAACTTGTGACATTGTAATCAGTACTACTTGTGTGAATTAAACATTTAAAATCATAGGTAGAACATGAAGTAGTACTTTGTGTGGAATACTTGGTGTGGTCCAGAAAGAGCAGCCTCTGGCTCTGTAGAAAAAAATACAGGGGTTAAAATGAACAGGGAATTCTCCTTGAATAAGCCTTTTGTGTTGTAAGGATATTTTGAGTGAAATCACCAATTTAAAATGTAAACTGCGGTAGGGCCGTATTCCTGTGGGCATATTCGTCCAGCCTCTGGTAGGTGGCTCTCTCTTTAACAAGTGCTCTAAACTTACCGGAAGGGTAGGGCCGTATTCGTGTGGGGAGTATTCGTGCGGGGCGTATTCGTGCAGCACGGCTTTGCAGACACATACTATTGCAATTTCCTGCCCAGTGGGTGGTGGGCGCACCAGACAGTAAAAAGGATTCTAACAAAGCATTATGCAAGTGCCAGAGCTAATAGTTAGCAAAAAGGCTATCGACGTTACACACATGCAAAGCTGGCTAACAGAGGAGCAACAGGAATTGTATCGCAGGAACTCATTTTTGATGGAACAAAAGAAAAGTATGACCTTTGGGAAACAAGGTTCCTTGGTCACTTGCACATATTCAATCTAAAAGAAACTATTCTATGTAAACCACCCACTGAGGCTAGTGAAGAGCAGTTAGCTCAAGATAGCAAGAAGAATGCTGACTGCTATACTGAACTCATATGACTGATGATTAAAGCCTATTGTTAATTAGGCACAATGCTGCTGATGATGACAGGAAAGCAGAAAATAAAAGCAGAAAATCTTATTACAGCTTTGAGAGATGCAGGTGAAATCATGAGCGATGGGCCAAGTGTAGCCATAGTACTTGGTGGGTTCCCAGATTTTTTCAAGCGGCTAGCTGTCCAGTAAACACTTTAATAACAAAAGTCATGAAGATGTCAGCATGACATGCTACAGATGCGGAATTAAAGGACACATAGCAAGACAGTGTGCTTGTAAAGGGTGGTGTAGTCACTGTAGAAACAACACACATAAAGAATCCCTGTGCAAGAAAAAGGGGAAACAAGATAATGCCAGAAATTTTGTAGACAAAAAGCAGGAAGGCAGTGATGATGATCACCTCTTCAAGGCGAGACATACAAAAAACGAGAGTCCAACAGGCAACGTGAAAAGAAAGGCATCATGGTTGATAGAGGAGCAACGTTCCACATTGTGAATGTCATCAACAAGTTCGAGAGCTTTGATGAAACATTTCAGCCAGAGACCCACTCAGTTGATTAAGTGCAATGGCATAGCCAAGCGCAGAGGCACAGTGTTTATTTATCTCCTGGACAGCACTGGGCGAAAACACAGACCATAACTTCATGAAGCACTCTACATGCCATCATTCCCTCAAGACATCTTCTCGGTGGCAAGAACGATGGATGAAGGAGCAACAATCATCTTCAAGAAAGACTACAGTCACATGAACACAAAGGATGGTAGCAGGTTTGGCATTCATGAAAGTGGCAATCTGTATTACTTGTTGACTGCTGAGCAAAATGTGGATAAGTGCAAAGTGTGCCACGACATCCAGTCCTGACATGAGATTAAGGGTAATTGTCCTTATGAGGATGTACAAAAGTTGCAAGGTGTTGTAAAAAGCATGGGGATAAAGGAGAGTGTGGTTAGGCCACAGAAGATATTTGAAATGCGTATGCAAGGCAAGTTCACATAGAGCAGAAATAGAGAACCAAACAGAAAGCCTCTAAAACTGTCTAAGCTAGTCCACACTGATCTTGCAGGTTCAATGAGAACCCCAAGCAAAGCAGGACACAGATATGAAAGCAGTCTTTCAAAGATGACTATGTTTGTGTACTTTCTGAAAGCCAAAAGTGATGCAGTTAATGCTACAGAAAAGTTCTTGGCAGACATAGCACCTTATATAGGGAAGTGAAATGCATTCGTTCAGACAACGGCAGTAAGTTCACAACAAGAGAGTTCTGAGAACTGCTGACTAAGAATAGGATAAGGCATGAAAAATCTGCACCCTATTCACCTCAACAAAGTGGCACAGCAGAAAGAGGATGGCGAACCCTCTATGATGTGAGCAGGTGTTACTGTAAGAGAGTAAATTACCAGATCAACTACAGAGCTATGTTGTGTAGACAACATAGCTGCCTATGTGAGAAACAGATGCCACAGTAGATGGACAGGACTCAAAACTCCATATAAGATGTTTACAGGTGTGAAACCAGATGTTTTCAAGCTGCAGAAAATTCTATCTATCTGTTTTGCCTACAAACAAGAGAAAGGGAAATTAGATCGAAGATGTAAATTAGGCATTTTCATTGACTTTAACAAAAGCAGTCCAACTTATCTGGTGTATTTATCCAGACAGAGAGGAAGTCCAAAACCACAGGTTAGTAAAATTCACAGCCAGAACAGCTAATGAAAAGAGACACAAACATCTGGATCACGCATTGAGTACTGTAAGAGGCAGGTACAGCCAACAAGTCATGACAACAGAGAAAAAGTTGATGAAAAAATGAAAAATGCAACAAGTCACAGTGATGTTTCTGAGATTGGTCCAAAACAGACTGAAGTGCCTTAGCCAGCAGATGGAGATGGGAGTATGAGGTCACAGAGGGCAAGGAAGAAACCAACTAACCTCCAGGACTTTGAAAGAGAGGGAAAAATGGACAGACCACAAACATGTCCAGATTTCTGTTACAGAGCTGTGTGTGACGTCCCTCAGACCGACAAGGTGTCATTGCTTCAACCAATTCAAGGAAGTGGACAAATGTAATGAATGAGGAAATGCAATCACTGAAGGAAAACAAGACCTTCAGTCTCACCCAACATCCACCAGGCAAACAAGCAGTGTGGGGTAAGTGGGTGTATGCCCTAAAGAGTGACAGTGATGGAGCAGGGAACGACAAGGCAAGATACGTAGCTCAAGGCTGAAGTCAAAAACCAGGAACTGACTATGATGAGACATTCACACCTACTGTTGACATGACCAATGTGAAGGTGATCATACAAAAGGCAGTGCAGGAGAATCTCGTTCTACATCAGATGGATGTCAAGACAGCATATTTACCTGTACCTATTGACTATGAACTTTACATTAAGCAACCAGAAGGTTATGAGACATGGTCAGACACAGGTAAAAAGGTAGTGTATAATCTGCATAAGTCTCTCTATAGTCTCAAGCAGTCTGGTAGAAACTGGAATGCTATGTTGCACACGTTTGATTGAAAATGGTTTCATGCAGAATCCAGCTTATCACGGTGTACACAAAGGAAAAACATGATGAACAGGTAATCCTGATTACATGGGGTGGCAATCTGATCATAGCAGCTAGCAATGACAGCGCATTGACAAATGTCAAACCAATGTAAACTGAAAAGTTCAAAATGAAAGATCTGGGAAGACTTAAACACTTTCTGGGAATAGATTTTGAGCAAACAGATGGTCAAATTGTTATCTATAAAAGACATACGTGACCAAATTACTGAAATGATTTGAAATGGAGGACTGTAGGTCCAGAGAGACCCCATGTGAACTGAAACTTGACTGTACAGAAAATGCTTAAAAAATGACAAATCCAAGAAAGTACAGAGGCAGTGGGAAGTTTAATATATTTGTTCACATGCACTAGGCCAGACATAAGTTTGTGGTGAGTAAACTCTCACAGCACTTTGAAAATCCAAGTGAAGTGCATTGGAGCACTGTAAAACATGTGTTCAGGTACCTTAAGGTACAGTAGAACAGAGTTTATGCTTCAAAAGAGATGACACAAGTAAACCAGATTTGAGAGTGTAGACAGGCAAAGTATCTCAGGTTATTGTGTTTGTCTAAGTGAAGAAAGCACTCTGGAAATGGATACATGGAAGTCACAAAAGCAACTAATAGTTGTACTTTCTACCTGTGAAGCAGAATGCATTGCCTTAGCTTCAGCTATACAGGAATGTATATATTTGCAAAAGCTACTTAAAGGAATGGACAAATATCAGTATGCACAAACAAAAGTGTACAATGACAATCAAGGGACTATTGCCCTTGCCAAAAACTGTATAAGCAGGCAAAGGTCCAAATAATAACAATAATAAGTGCCTTTCTTGACACCCAAGGTCGCTTTACATGAAAAATATATCCAACGGAACAGATAAAACCATACTAAAAGAATAAAAAAACATACATGTAGCTGCTCCATGCTACAGTAACATCATATGAGAGAGATTGTAAATATCCGCTTCCTGCTATAAGAAAATTTACATCAGCATCAAAGTGCTAAACACAAAGAGACAATAGTGTTCGTGTCACTTTTCAGTATTCATCTCAGTGGTGTACCTACTCCTACTTAAACCAATGTTGCCAGGTGATTTTGTCACTCACTGATTTTTGTTTGTACTTCAATGTATCACTCGCCATGAAGCATGTGTGGGAACAAGGTAAAATTATCTCTAGCAGGCAACATGACAGCTTCATATTGAACACTTTGACTTTGTTGTTGCTTTGAGCTGTCAAGTCCGTCTGACAGTTGCTCCCACGCGACATGATTCCCCCTCAGAAAGCTGTCAGCTGTGCCCCGTCTTTAACAAGCTGCCTGTCAATCACAAAATGAACACCACCTTGTGACGAAATCAATTAAATCTTACAGGTGATGCTTTTAGTGTGATGGATGAGTCCTACACATTTTTTTGTCTGACTGTTATGAAGTCCATCTAATATTAATACAGAAAATGTAATAATTTTTTTAAAGTACATTAGCATGGTTCTTATTCTTACTGTATATTGGTTATTAGTGAGGTTACACAAGTAATCCTATAGTCCCAAACTCTTTTCTGAGGCTGGCTGTTGCTGTCTTGAACTAAAGTTTAACAATGACACATTCATTTAAAGCAGCAAACACCCGACAGTGATAAACTACACTTTCCAACCAATCAGAATCAAGAGTTTTCAGCGGTCATGTTATAAGAGCAAAGAAAACATTGAACGAACTGTATTAAAATATGGAGACTTAAAGGCAAGGCTGTGTTTTGTTCCTCGCAACATAGAATGGATCAATGATTCAAGGCTGCAGTGACTTGTATTTTCCTTGCTTCTATTAATGACAGCTCAAGCTTCTTTTCATCTTTATCATGCTTTTGAGCTATTTCTTAGAATGACTTCAGCGTTTCGGTGTGCAACACAGACAAGATGTCACTAGAGCTCCAGCATCACAGACCAAAACTAGTAAAGCACTCAGAGAGCGCAGTACTCCGCCAAGGCTACTCAGTTGACGTATTTTTTCCAACGGATGAAATGTTTAATAAAAAATGACCTTGTGCTGAGTACAGGCATGTGTTATGCATATGCATGTTATATACATAGACTGTATATAAAGATGGATGTAGCATCTGGCTCCAAAAATGAAGCCCACCCGGAAGTGTCTAAAACTTGCAATATCACGCCGTCCGCTAGGGATGGCTCCAAAAAGCTTTTGCTCCATAGACCCAAATTCATCACCGGAAAAAATAAAATTTGATAGACTGATTTTCTACAGCTCAGGATTTTTTTCCCGTTAGTTTTCATGGTCAAAATGAGAGATCAGGTGGCCCATCTTAAAATCAGGAAGTGTTGTCAACTTGACATGATGAAGACGCTGCCAAAAAGTTCGAAAATTCACATAAAAATGACAGAAAACAGTTTCACGCTGTTGCTGTCTAGCAAAGGACAACCCAGTCTCACAAGGATTCGTGAAACTGTCACGTAAATTAATCTATGGTTTCGTGCGCACCAACACGATTTTCTCATGTTTTTCGTGTTGCTCACAACGAAATTCAAACCAATGTATTTCAAGCGGAGGACTTTTCATGCCACTCAGAACGTATTTCAAACGAATGGGTATATTATATTTTTAATGTAAAAGCGTTGCAAATCCAACGCTATATTTGCATGACATCGTCCCATATTTATAATGTAATGCAGGGGTCGGCAATTAGATGTGGCTTCGGGCCAAAATTTGTGTAAACATCATTCGGCCGTTTGACTGAAGGGCCGGTGCGCTGGTATTTATTAAATAATTTTAGTTAGTGGGTATCTGATTCCCAAATAGCTCAGCAAGTTGAGCAGGCAACTCATGCACAGGAGCTGGTCTCCAACGCGGGTTCGATTCCGGTCCGCTTTATTATAATAATAGGGAAATTTTTCATACACAAATGCAGATTTCTAAAATGTAACCTATTTTTAATATGTTTCATAAAGAAATGTCTCTATTCTTCTCATCACTGAAACATATGAAAAAACAGACTGCTGTAAAACTTTTTAACATGATTGAAGATATCAAACTCATGGACAACCCCTAACCCAGTGGTTGGCAACTGGCAGCCTGCAGGCCAAAACTGGCCCGTCAAGAATAATATCTGGCCCGCCAGATGATTTTGAAAATTTGATTTGGCACGGAGCCAAGCCAGTCACCGCAACACGAAACTCTCGTGGTCGGCTGCTGCCAGGCATTTCCGCGTTCGCGCTACATGGTTGTACCAGCCAGATTTCTCTGAGCAACAGTGTGTGCAAAACATGTGTGTGTCTGGGGAGTTTTTTTTAATACATCTATGATCAGAATTGAGACATGTGTCCCAAGCAGCAGCGATCAGCTGTAGAAGCTCTGCTGCTCGCAGTATCGCCCCCCCCCCCCCCCCCCCCCCGCTCACGGAATTGGAGCGCACCCCCCTGCAGGTTAACCCGCTGTTCGATTGTTAACAAACTTTTTGGCTCGAAGCCACATCTACTTGCCTACCCCTGCCCTAAGCCATTGGACATTCATGCGGACAGACGCCTGTTTCAATTTAAAAAAAAACAACAAAAAATACCAAAACAAAAAAACGTGCAGCACTTCGGCACCTTTCTTCTTCGGTGGTGTCTGTGTAAAACAATGTCCAACATGCAAACAGCACACCTAGTGCCATGAAGCGATACCGCGAGCAGCAGAGCTTCTACAGCTGATCGCTGCTGCTTGGGACACAAGTCTCAGTTCTGATCAGATGTATTAAAAAACACTCCCGAGACACACACATGTTTTGCACACACTGTTGCTCAGTGAAATCTGGCTGGTACAACCGTGTAGCGCGAACGCGGAAATGCCCGGCAGCAGCTGACCACGAGAGTTTCGTGTTGCGGTGACGGACTGGCTTGGCTCCGTGCCAGATCAAATTTTCAAAATCATCTGGCGGGCCAGATATTATTCCTGACGGGCCAGTTTTGGCCCGCGGGCCGCAGTTGCTGACCACTGGGTTAGGGGTTGTCGTTGTCCATGAGTTTGATATCTTCAATTATGTTAAAAAGTTTTACAGCAGTCCGTTTTTTCATATGTTTCAGTGATGAGAAGAATAGAGACGTTTCTTTGAAACATATTAAAAATAGGTTTACATTTTAGAAATCTGCATTTGTGTATGAAAAATTTCCCTATTATTATAATAAAGCGGACCGGAATCGAACCCACATCGGAGACCAGCTCCTGTGCATGAGTCGCCTGCTTAACTTGCTGAGCTATCTGAGCATCGGATACCCACGCAATAAAATTATTTAATAAATACCAGCGCACCGGCCCTTCGGTCAAACGGCCTAATGATGTTTACACAAATTTTGGCCCGAAGCCACATCTAATTGCCGACCCCTGCATTACATTATAAATATGGGACGATGTAATGCAAAATATAGCGTTGGATTCGCAACGCTTTTACATTAAAAATATAATATACCCATTCGTTTGAAATACGTTCTGAGTGGCACGAAAAGTCCTCCGCTTGAAATACATTGGTGTGAATTGCGTTGTGAGCAACACGATAAACATTGGTTTGAATTTCGTTGTGAGCAACACGAAAAACATGAGAAAATCGTGTTGGTGCGCACGAAACCATAGATTAATTTACGTGACAGTTTCACGAATCCTTGTGAGACCGGGTTGCAAAGGATGTGTTTAAACTTATAAGCACCTAGCGGGGACAAGGTGATACACTGAAGAAATGAGGGAAGGACAGAAAGGTGAATGTGTCTTCACATAAGGCTTATGGCTGAACTTAAAGTGTCTGGCTGGGGTTTGCAACATACGTGAGCTAAATATGTAGCGGTCGGCAGGAATTGATGAGAAACACCCCACAGTTTCGTTTGTTCCTTGTATGATTTCCAACTGATAAATCATGGTCAATTTGTAGGAGGATCACAATCATGTGATCGTCAGCGGGTAGCAGACACAGTGTTCATGTCATGGTTACAGCGATGCTGTGCAGGCTGCTATATGTGGCAATGGGAAATCTTTAACAAAGCCGTGAATCCACATTATAAGCTGCATCCATGCCAAAATTTAATCACTTGGTCCTTGTGTCCTTTCTGACTTTCCCTGAAAATTTCATCCAAATCCATTGGTCTGTTTTTCCGTAATGTTTCACACAGACAGATTCACAGACAGATTCACGTACACCGGCCGTCACATAACTCCACCATTTCCTTGGCAGAGTAACAAACAGGAGAGTCAATCACGCCTCCTCCCTCCTGTCACATTCATTTACAACTAGCAAAGTTGTGTTCATGAAAGGCTGCAAAAAATTCATATACAACCATTAGCCCATTTTATAGCAAAGTCTATTGAATTGTTTAGGTTTAGGGCACCAGTTGTTGCATTGTTGTGTCACTCTTGGTCTGTTTATATGGGCCAGTGGTTTCAAAGGGTGGGACTCACATGCACTGCCAAAACAGAATGGAGAGATTTGGATTACAACACACACAGAGGGAGTGTGACTTCATTTTCTGCTATGGATATCATTAGTCAGGTGTATCTTTACATGACAAATGCTTATTTGCTGCCATATTAATGTCCAAATCTTGGATGTTAACCCTTTTTCACTCCACCTTATGAATCAAGCCTTTGTAAATGAGACTGGAACACTGGCAGCTTATCGTGGGTGTTTTGGGATTCTTTCATACCAAACTATAAAATAACATCTTCTTGTAAGAGACCCATTACAAACAAAAACTCAGTGGAAGAAATCTGTAATACATTCAGAAGGGTTATGGCTGTAAAGGTTGTGTTCAAATGTTATCAGTTTACTATGTGCAGAAACTTGTAACTTTAAGCTGAATTTAGCCCAAACAGTGCAAGAGGGAAACATCGATGATAGCAGATAACATCTTAAGATCACAAATCTCTCTGCACCTTCCTATTTTTAGAGCTGTTGTTTAAACCATTTCTTATCTGCCATTCAAATGTCAAATGAGTCAAGCTGCTCTCCCAGGTTATCAGTACACCTGAAGGGCACACAGACATGCGTAGTAACAGCGGCATATGTTGGAACATGTCTTCTCGCACAGCTTCATTGTTTGGCTCTTCCCATTATATTTTTATTCATATTCTGTGAAAGAAAAGGAACACGTGGGAGAAAGCAGAGGAGTAGTAAGATGAAAAATGAAGTGAGGTTTTTCAGTATGTCACATATACAAGTTCAGTCGGGATGCACCTAAGATTTTTATTCATATTGGTTTGCAAATGTAATATGCAAGTGCACTATATCAATCAATCAATCAATCAATCAATCAAACTTTATTTATAGAGCATGTTTCATACAAAGAGAGTAACACAAAGTGCTGTAAAACATTTAAAAACATTAAAAACAAAAAGACCCATCCCACCCTCAGACACAGGGACTCCACACCGAGGTGGGGAGCCCCCCAACCAGCTGAGCCGAGGGGACCCGTGGCCAACACCCTCAACAGCAGACTAGACACAGCCCCCAGTGTGGAGGACCTCCCTGAGGAAACACTGGAGTTAAAAGACTAAAAAGTAAAATGAAATAAACGAATAAATACATAAATATATAAATAAGTAAAGCATGGAAAGTAAAAACAGTAAAATACATAAGATAATAAGTAAGTAATGATAAGAACATCAGAACATAAGAAGGCTTAAAAGGTCAGTTAAAAGCCTGATTAAAAAGGTGAGTCTTTAACCTTTTAAAAACATCGACAGTCTCTGCAGTCCTGAGGTTCTCCGGCAGGCTGTTCCAGAGGCGGGGGCCATAATGGCTAAATGCCGCCTCACCGTGGGTTTAGGTTCTGGCTTGTGGTATAATTAAAAGGCCGCTGCCAGAGGACCTCAGGGTCCGCGAGGGTCAGTATGTTAGAAGGAGATCGGACAGTTAAGAAGGCGCAAGGCTGTTAAAGCATTTAAAAACTAATAAATGAACCTTTAAATCGATCCTGAAGCGGACGGGGAGCCAATGCAGCGACTGGTGTAATGTGTTCCCGCCCTCTGGTCCTTGTCAGCATGCGTGCAGCTGAGTTTTGCAGTAACTGTAGATTTAAAATACTCTTTCTGGGAAGACCAGAGAGCAGGGCATTACAATAGTCTAAACGAGAAGAGATAAAAGCATGCATTAGCACCTCCATGCTGGCCTGAGAGAGAAACGGGCGGACTCTGGCTATGTTCTTAAGATGATAAAAACCTATCTTTGTTATGTTTTTAATATGTGGGATAAAATTCAGCTCAGAGTCAAAAATAACTCCCAGGATTTTTACAAATTCTGCTGGTTTAAAATCTTGTAATTTTGGTAAAAGTTTCTCTCTCTGACCTTCAGGACCTATAACTAAAACTGAGGTTTTAGTTATAGGATGGGACCTAAAATCGACCCTTGGGGAACCCCACACCTAATTTCATGGGTTCCTGAGGAACAAGTATCCATACTTACATAAAAACATCGGTCTGTAAGATAAGAGTTGAACCAGTTAAGCACAGTACCAGAGAGGCCAACCAGGTGTCTGAGTCTGTTTAATAAGATATGATGGTCTACTGTATCAAAAGCTGCGCTTAGATCCAATAGAACCAACACTGTTAGTTTTTTATTATCTAAATTCCACCTGATATCATTTAAAATCTTTAAAAGTGCTGTCTCTGTACTGTGGTTCATTCTGAAACCAGACTGATGTTTTTCTAAAATGTTAATTCTGTTTAAAAAGTCATTGACTTGGTTAAAATCCAGTTTTTCTAAAATTTTACTTAAAAACGGTAAGTTGGATACAGGACGGTAGTTATTAAAAACATTGGGGTCTCGACTGCTCTTCTTCAGAAGGGGCTTCACCACCACCGTTTTAAAGGCAGTGGGGAAGACACCCATCTGAAGTAAACAGTTCATTATGGTTAAAAACTGTTCCTCAAAGAATCCATAAAATGATTTTAAGAGTAGTGTGGGAATAGGATCTAAAAGGCAGATTGTTGGGTTTACTTGGGAGAAAACTCGACCAAGTGTCCTTGCATCAACCAGGGCAAAACTCTCCAGTGTTTCCTCAGGACAGCAGATCAGATGTGTTAACAGGTAAGACTTGGTGGGATAAAAGGCTGGATCTGATGTCCTTGATTTTGGTTGTGAAGTGGTCTGCAAAGTTCTCACAAAGAGTGTCTGATGGTGTCTTAAAAGCTTTATTAAAATTAATGCCTGCTAAAACATTGAAAGTGGAGAAGAGCAACCGGGGGTTGTTTTTATGCTCTGTAATGAGTTGTGAGAAATGAGATGTTCTTTCCTGTTTGACTGCATTATTGTAGGTTTTGAGTCGTTGACGTAAGATTTCATAATGAACTGTTAGTTTTGATTTCCTCCATCTCCTTTCAGCACTCCTGCAGTCTCTTTTTAATTGATTGATTTTATCGTTTTTTTTCTCCATGGGGGTATAGATTTCTTTCTGATTGTTTTTGATAAAAGTGGAGCCACTGAGTCCAGGGTTGACTTCAGTCTGTTGTTAAAATTATCAATAAAATCACATGGTGCAGGCAAAATTTTGGCAGGAGTGCACTGTAAAATCTCAATAAAATTTGCAGCCACTTCAGAAGTTAGGTAACGTTTCCTCCAGGCGTGAACTAACCGTGACGTCACCCGTTGGTTTCAACGCCGAGAAAATGAAGCCCGGATTTTGCTACTTCCTGGTCGCCATTTTAGATTTTTTGGGGCCAGTGACGTAAAAAGCGTTATCAAACAGGCTGGACCGGAGAGCAACTAGGGGCAGGACCAGTCTATGGATGGGCCAGACTGAGAGCTGAAGACTCTCTTATCCCACCCACATTTTACCACAGAGGCTTCTGTTGCTGCTTTCGGAATAAAAGGATCTGTCAGTCATTCCAGACAAGACTGTCTATCAAGTATAGCCATGCCCCCTGGCTTCGCCAACTTTAACGATTTATTTAAAATTCAGTATTGATTTATTTTAAGATCAGCCACCTGATCTCTCATTTTGACCACGAAAACTAACGGAAAAAAATCCTGAGCTGTAGAAAATCAGTCTATCAAATTTTATTTTTTCCAAAAATGAATTGGGGTCTATGGAGCAAAGGCTTTTTGGAGCCAACCCTAGCGGACGGAGTGATATTGCAAGTTTTAGACGCTTCCGGGTGGGCTTCAAATTTGGAGCCAGATGCTACGTCCATCTTTATATACAGTCTATGGTTTCCTCACTGTTCTCACCGGGGCCTCCTGCTTGTTAAAACTGGTGATATTAAAAAAAACACACAGTAATGGTCAGACACAGCCAGGTCAACAACAGAGGACACACCAATGGACAGGCCATGGGTTATAACCAGGTCCAGGGTGTGTCCTCTGTTGTGAGTTGGCTGTGTGACATGCTGTGTAAAATCAAGACAGTTTAAAAGATTTAAAAAGTCTCTGGACATTGAGTTCGAGATGTCGTCAATGTGTAGATTAAAGTCACCAGTTATAAAAATTCTGTTGTATTTGGTGTGAATGACTGACAAGAGTTCTGAGAATTGACTGATAAAAAGGCTGGAGTGAAGGGGTGGTCTGTAGACTGTTAGACAGAGGATTTGGGTGCTGCTAAAAACAAAAGCATGATGCTCAAAAGATGCATAACTGTTAAAGAATACTTCAGTTGGGGTGAGATCATTTTTAGTAATGGAGGCTGTTCCTCCTCTTCTTCTACCCTGTCTGATGGAGAATAAAAATTAAAATTCAGTCGGGAAGCCTCGGTGAGAACAACAGGTGCATCAGTGCCAAGCCATGTCTCTGTCAGGAGAAGACTGTCCAATTTATCATCTAAAATCAAATAATTTGTTTTAAAAGTTTTGTTTAAAAGAGAGCGCACGTTCACCACGGCCATGTTGATGCTCGTATTGAACGTACGCTCCTCCTGACGTTTTACAGGAAGCAGGGTTCTTGGTCTAAAAACAGTCCGGGTTCTGTTGGATCTGCTAAAAACAACAGTTTGGATGTTATGGGTGATGTAGTCCAGTGTTTCTGTGGGCAGAGGGTGAGTGAGTGGGCATGGCTTATTGGCAGTCAGTCAGCTGAAGATGATTAGATGATTATAGTATATATCTGTTTTGTAAGATGTCCTTGTTTAAAGCAGTGTATAAATAAAATGCATTGTTATGATATCAGATATTGTATTGTTATTGTAGATGATACTTTATGCACTTTGAAGATTTTTCCTTGAATCTGATTGGCTGGAATTCATCACATTATATAAAGCAATGATTGTGTCTTTGATGCCTGTATGGGTGTTTCATAATAACATCCATGTGCCTATATGTGTCAGTGTGTGAAAGTCTCATGGCTGTACAGGTTACTAGCAGTCACAGCATATTCTGGTATTCGTGTTTATTGAAAGCAGCACAATGCATACAAGCACAGTGTGGTCTGTGCAGTTCTTGTTGTGGATACGCTTCAGTTATGTGGGTGTGTTTGTGTTTCTGTGTGTCACCTCCAAACCCTCAGATGAATTACTATCCTTTCTTTCCGCCTCAAGACAACATGAGCATATGAGCATGGCCACTAGTCATAAATCAAGAAGAAAGCTGGTGAAGGAATAAAATAAGAAAGAGGGTGAATGAGAGACGCAAGGGATACTGAGAGGGGAAAGAGCTGAGGGAGGGAAGGAGGGGGTGGGAAAGTGAAAATGCAGATTGCGAAAATGCCAAAGTGCACATGATTTTACAAGCAATTGGAATATAATTTAAATGTTTGTCCCCTTTTAAATTTTTCACCCTCATAAATATGTAATAGTTTTATTTAGTTTTGCATGATGCTAAGAACTTCTGGTCTCTGGTAACAACTGAACACACGAATGAAACAGACAAGAACTGATGCATTTTGTTCCCCTTCATGATTCTTCAACTGTTATGAAATTCAATCTGACAAAAAATCTAACTCTCAGATATTTGCACTTTTTACAGCACATAACAGCTGGTTACAGACTGGGCTATAGCATTGTGTCTTTCAATGTGATTATTTCTGATGTGTATGGAGTTGGTGGACTGAGCACAGGATTCTTGAAAATTTAAAACTTTCCACTGTGAGCACTGTCAGTGTAAAGCACATACAAACCGCAGATCCTCTAAAGTTTAGCAGCTACTACTTCCAATAAAACCACAGACTACATTAAGATTATCTCATCTCATTTTCATTTTCATTCAGCTTTAAAGTCTGGCATGAACCACAGGAAAATCAGTCATATTCAGTGTTATCATGAACATATGAGGTTACTAGTTCTGCCTTTGCAAGCTCATCAGTTTGGCAGTAAATGGTAAAGAAATTTGGAATTTAGCAAAAGAAGCAGTCTACAATCTTAGCATGCCAGTTATTTTTGTTTCATCTGTAGTTGCACTATTGTTGTGGGTGCACGTGATAAGAACATGAAGGTATTGACCAGAGTGTTGCCAAAACACAAGTGTGCTGTCATTGTGATGCAACTGCTTTAGAACTACATGGTGTTAGTTACAAGACAGTGCCAAATAAAACCATTATGACAGGACTCCTGAAATAATGGAAATCTGCTACTCATAAGAATTACAAGCTGAAGTGATGTCCTCACAGCAGAGGTGTGGACACTGCTCAAGGAATGTAAAAACAAACAAAAAAAGTCTTTTAAAGCCTAAAAGAAATCTGTCTATTAAGACATAAAATACCTGACAGAGAGGTAATAGAGACATTACCATGAAATATACACCACCAACCTGTGTGTGTTTAAATATGTATTCTGAACACACATAAAACCAAGCAGTCGTGGATGCAGCCTCACAAACACACGCATAATGGATAGAGGGCATTATCAGTGTGTCCTTTCTATCCTGGCTGTGTATTCATGAGATTAGATTGGAGAGAAGGGGCTGAATCATAATATCTCTATACACACAGACAGTGGTGACTATGTAATTTTGAATGCTTGAAAAGACACTAGGGACACTTGATTTCTTTCATCTGGCTTGTATTGTGAAGGAGGCTGTTGAAGAGTCTGGCAGGATAAACTGAGTGCAGGCTCATGCTGAGGTATTGGTAACTAATATGCACTGACTGTGAAAAGTTAAAACCACCTTTATTTTTGGAATTATTCCCTAACTAGATGAATTTTCACGAAAGCAAAGCACACAAATTATATTCCCTTGTAGAATGATATTAATACAATTCTGATGAATTGTATTAATATCCAAAGGCTGTATTAAGCCTTTGGACAGAGAAAAAGTGACACATTTAGCCAACAAAGGAAGTACATCTTAAGTGTCACAGTCAGCACTGGTCACAAGCTGTCAGATAGATCTTACAGTTCAGCACTGAAGACACAGTACATTAATTTTGTATGATTTTCTATCAACATCTGCTTCCAGCACAAATGACAATTCAAAGTAGGTGCATCCCATCACTGTTGCAAGAGACACCAAAAGCTGTATAATTGGTCGATATGGGTGTTTTGTCGGAGAAATATTTTTGCAAATATTTGTGCAACATCATGACATCTGTATGTGAGTGTTCAGTTTTGTATGTGTGTAAGAATAAGTAAATGTGAAGTCTGTGAATGCATACAAGTATCTGTATCTAAAACTATAAATGTTACCAGAAATGTGGTTGTAAAAAGATGTAGTGTACATTAGTGTACACCGATTCATCAATTGAGAGAAAATGTGGTAGGCCAAAAATTATTGGAGTGATTTTTAATGCTAAATGTTATTTTTTAAAGATTCATTGTTAATCATTTTGAAACTTGAACTGCAGGTGTCACTATTGGCTTTGGGAAACTGTGATGCCATTTCTTACAGTTTTTGAAATGTTCTCAAACCATTGCTTGATTAGGTCATTGACAAACAGGTCCATCTAAACCACATAACAGTAAAATTCTGTTATATCCATATATGTTCAGTGCAGGACTTTTACTTTTGTAAAGGGTCTGAAAAGGTCTTCCACCACTGTTGGTGTAGAACCAACAAGTCCTCAAATTCATACGACCGCATAGGTCGTTTGCACCGTGCACCGGAATACGACCTATGCGGTCGTATGAACGTTAGCGCCCCTACAGGGAAAAGGAACGCATTACGGGATTTAATTCGCGAAACGGCTTTTCCGTCGCGAAACGGCTTTTTTCTCACTTTCCCAGTACGGGTTTAGGGTTATGGTTAAGGTTAGGGATAGGGACAGGGATAGTGTTAGTTAAAAGTTTGTTCATGGTGATGTTTCAGCTGACACACCGGAGTGTCGATATTTACTCAACCGCTAGAGGTTGCATAGTCAAAACGTAACATGCGGTCGTAATACGGGCGTGTACAGATGACCTATGTGGTCGTTTTTCTTTTGAGGACAGGCTCTGTAGAACACACACTGCAGTCACTCACGTAGGTAATGTAATCGTTTTTCTTATCATTTGATGAGAGCTGAGCATTTGGCCGAGCCTTGAGCTTTCATTCCATTTGATTTTGAAGAATTTAAAAGTGGGTAGCTGGCCATCAAGGTAAAATGACTCATAATAGATCATCTATGGTCAAGACTCATATGTACAACTCAGCACAGGTGTCGATGCTTCTGGTTTCAATAGATACAACCTTTTGAGGTTTCTGGGCTTATGCAGAGTTTGTGCTCATGTCTATTAGGGCTAAACAATTCAATCAATTTTAAATTGAAACTTTGGTTTGAAAAAATGCAATTTACGAAACATAAAGATTGCAGTTTAGAATATACACTACTCACAATAAATTAGGGATATTGTTAATTACATGAGTGCTTTTCCTATTTGATCTAAATTTTATTGAAATAAGTAATAGTTCCTTTGATATTTTGCTTAATGATTGAGAAGAAGCACTATTTTCATTAGTGCAATATTACCCCAACAATTTAGACAATAACAAAGATAGCTCCAACCAACCAAAAGTGACAAAGTCAGTAGCGGGTTTTTCCACTATTTGCGACAATGACAGCTTGACAACAATGTCTCATGCTCCTAACTAGCCTCATGATGTTGTTCTGAGGCAATGCGTTCTACTCCTCCACAAGTGCTACACGCAGTTCTGCCAGGCCACGTTGGGGTGGGGTATGAGCATCCAGTCGCTGCTTCAGCTGGTCCCAGACATGCTCTATGGGGTTCAGGTCATGGAACATTGCTGGCCATACCATATCAGTCCCTCCAGGAATTCACGATGTTGCGATCACGCAAATTCTGCGCGGTCTTGCAGTTTTGTCCAATCACTGAGTTCCATCAGTCATAGACATACAAACGTAATGCACGTACATCACCAAATTCACTTCCGTGTTTTTGGTTTAAAGATGCAGATGTCCCATTTTGATGTCTCTCATTTACGAACAAAAATTACTGCTGAAGACTGCAAAACAGTTAATTCCCTACTGTTCTTCACCAAAACGGAACTAAACTGTTTTACACCCGTTCAATATTGTGGTGGAATACAAAAAAATTTTAAATTATCGATGGATAAACACTTTTGTACCACGAAACACGAGGAGAATGGCTGAAATGAGCAGACCACAGACCAGACAAATCACCCTGATGGAAACTGTTGCATCCAGATCTGTTAGAAGACTGAAAGAATGAAAGTAAGTTAGAGTAATTATTCCGACAAGGAACACAGTGGAGTTATGTGACAATTGGCAGGCATGAGTCATTCCTCTGTTAGCAACATTACTCATAAATGGACCAAGGGGTTTAGATGAAATTTTCAGGGAAGGAAAGAAATGACACAATTACCAAGTGATTCAATTTTAGCAGTGACGCGGCTTATAGTCTGGATCCACGGATTTGTTAAAGATTTCCCATTCTGGTAGCGGCACACCGTCTGATAGCGGCACGGTAACCATAGCAACAAGTGAATGATACCTCAGCGGCCTGCTGACAATCACGTTATTGTGATCCTGCTACAACAACCCGGTCTCACGGGGATTCGTGAAACTGTCACGTAAGTTTTAGTTTCGGTTTCGTGCGCACCAACACGATTTCGTCATGTTTTTCGTGCCGCTCACCACGAAATGTTTTTCGCTGTGGTAATCACATCTGAAAGTGGTTTATACCGGCGGATTCATGACGATCTAAGCTGTCCATCGGTGTATACTGCTTGTGTGATCGCGTTTGCGGCCGCCGGCCGCCGGACATTCTTGAAATTCCTATGCAAATTGGTAAGTGTACCACCGGCTTATGGTTAGGTTATGGTTATGGTTATGGTTAGGGTTATGTTTAGGAACGATGTCATGCAAAATATAGCGTTGGATTCGCCACGGTTTTACATTAAAAATATAATATACACATTCTTTTGAAATACGTTCTGAGTGGCACGAAAAGTCCGCCGTTTAAAATACATTGGTGCGCATTTCGTGGTGAGCGGCACGAAAAACATGATGAAATCGTGTTGGTGCGCACGAAACCGAAACAAAAATTTACGTGACAGTTTCACGAATCCTCGTGAGATCGGGCTGGCTACAAAGCCACCACTGTGGACGTATTGGAAATGATACAAGGAACAACTGGTGAAATTATGGGGGTGTTTCTGAGTCCCATCAATACGCCACCCGCTACATATTTACGTCACATGATTCATAACGTATACATGCATAACACACGCCTGTGTTCAGTGCAAGGTCAGGTAATGAACAGTCCTGGTGGAGGACTGCGCTCTCTGGGTGCTTCTCTTGTTAATTGATGTGACAAGCCATGAGTACGTGTGTGTGAATACGTGTGCCAGGAAGTGAAATTGACTTTTTAGGCCACTGACAGATATATCTAAATGTGATTCATTCAATAGTAAATTAACATTTTGTGCCTTAAATCGAGCAACCACTTCATGTTAAACAAGTATCTGGCTGCTGCTAATTTCCCACCGTGGTGTGCCAGCTTGTATAAATGGGTTGGAGTGTTAAAGAATTAATTTCGGAATAAATATTGTCAATAACAATGTTGAAACATGTCCTAAAAGCTGAAAAAATACAACTTTTTTGTCAACTGTCACTGTCTCTCGCAATTTCATTGCAATAAATAACCTCAAAACATTGCAACTTACATCGCAATTTTTTAGAAAAGCTGCCGCAAATGCAGGCATTTTCAGCCGCAACAATCTCAAAAAACGCCGTGAAATCCTGGAAGGACTGCCATATGAGGGACTCTGACTTCCTGAAATTGAGCTGTGACAATTCTGGTTTCAATGACAGGGATTTTTTTTCTTTTTTGAATTTCTTTCTTTCGTCTTCTCCTTACTTTAATTATTTAACAAAAGACAGTCACAGCTTTAGTTAAACTTGGTCTCCTTTGTCATCTTTAAACAGAGGTGGGTAGTAATGAGTTACATTTACTCCGTTACATTTACTTGAGTAACTTTTCGAGAAAAAAAAAGTACTTCAGAGAGTAGTTTTTATTCTTACTTGAGTAGATTTGTGAAGAAGAAATGCTACTCTTACTCTGTTACACTGGGCTACACTCGACTCGTTACTTTTTTATTGACCACATTAGATATGCTGTATTTTGCCAGAAAGATGCCCCCAGTAGATCTACCACATGACTGTGTTTCACCACTCAGACGAAGCAACAGTAATCACATGATTCTGTTTCAGCAGACGTCGCCCTACAGTCACATGACCTCATACGAACTGTAGCGGCATAGCAGCACAAACTCTACACACGTAGCAGACAGGGAATGAAAAGAACGGGGGCATTTTCGAGAAATTTGGTCTTGCTTCGAGTCTGACAACATTAGCATAGCATTAGCATGGATATCTCTGTCTTTGGCTTTTGTCTTCTGTTTACTAACATGGCAAAGTGAAGCGTGACATCAGGCTTGGTAGGTCCCATATACAGTCTATTGTAGGTCCGCATGATACAGCAGTGGGTGTGGGGGTCTGAATATTCGGATCTCAAAATTAATATTCGGATACCACCACAACGACTGAATTTCGAATATTTGGGCAGCTCTAGTTGTATTGGTATTTTCCATCTACTGAGCCTGTGCCATTTGGAGGGAAGTGAAATACAGTGTATCATGTCACTCTTAATGTTTTGGACTGTTCAAACATACAAACCTTACCTTACTACAGGCATTTGTTTCAAAAGCTTTGTGTTGTGAAAACCTGAGATTTGGAAATTTGTGTTTCTTGTGCCTTAATTTGTCATTTTGTAAAGATGTTATTAATTTTTGCAATTTTTTTTATTTTATTTGGAAATACCAGAATTTGCACATTATTTTACATTTTTGTCTGTTTGATCACATCATTTCTAAAATAAATGAATAAATAAATCAAACATTACAATCAAACAGTTACTCAGTACTTGAGTAGTCTCTTCACCAAATACTTTTTTACTCTTACTTGAGTAATTTTTTGGATGACTACCTTTTACTTCTACTTGAGTGATATTATTTTGAAGTAACATTACTCTTACTTGAGTAGAATTTTTGTCTACTCTATCCACCTCTGTAAAATGTAAAAACATGTTGAAAGCAATTTATATGTAAGTTCTTTTTTCTGAAATACAAATTTTGGTGATGTAGCATGTGGTAATGAATACTTAATTCTTTAAAATACATCCAGAATTGCAATATCTGTTTTAAAAAATGCAATTACATAATTTCCTCCAAATTGCTCAGCTCTAGATTTTTTTTTTTTTTTTTTGCATGTTTGTTGGCATGAGTTGTTGTCTATTTTTAAGTCAATGTTTGTTAGTTTAGCACACTATAAGCACTTTAGGGTAGTGAAACAGAGACACTGGGGTTCCACAATAATCCATTCACATATTAGGATTAAAAAGTAAATATAGCACCTTTTAAACAGATGACGTATGTATTGAATTTTTACCGGTGAAGTGGACTAAGCAGAGGAGAGCTAGTTAACAGGCTGTAGTTAAGTAGAAAAAGAGGGTCAAAAGCCAGAGACAAGACCAAAAATATGCACGCAAAGGTCAGGAATGGACAAAAACATCTGAAATAAATTGGCTGGAGAGCTCTGGTCCTTGTGTCATTTCTGACCTTCCCTGAAAATTTCACCCAAATCCGTTATTCCGTTTTTGAGTCGTGCAGCTATGCAGACAGACAGACAAACCAGTGCTGATGGTCACATAATGATGCACCACGTTCCTTGGCGGAGTAAGAAATTAACCAAGTATCAAAAAAAAAAAAATCGCAGCCAGCTAATGTTAAATGGGAACCTTATGTTAAGTAAATATCTATAGCATGTAAATAATCCAGGACTGAAATTAAATAAAGATCTAGATGAAAAAGTAGATGAGAGAAGACTCCTGTATAAACATATAAAAAACAGTCATTAATACAGCTTGACACATGAGTGAGAAGTTCCTACTATGCTGTCTAAGTGTAAATGAATGAGCCACAGTGTACTTTTGCCAGAGAATGTGCTTTAGTAGACTCAGAATGACCACTAGAAATGCAGGCACAGATACAAAGTAAGACAGGCAGTTGTTTGAGCTGGCTGTCATATTCTCTGCTCAGGGTTAACTGGAGTAGCAGCAGGTCATATTAGTCTCTGTTTCTCTGTATTAGTGTATATGGCCGTGAGCAAACTGACAGAGATACTCTGCTTACAGTCTTCACCGCCTCTCTCTCTCTCACTCTCTGTGTGTGCGTGCGTGCGTGCGTGTGTGTGTGTGTGTGTGTCTGCATTAGCTCAGTGTAAATGCCAGCAGTATCAGTCAAACTGAAGGTCAGACTTTTACACTGACCTTTCGACCTCATCAACCTCAGTGTCTGCCTGCATAACTCTCTTCCTCCTTACTTTCTTCTCCCGTCTTGTCTTTATTGTTCTGTTTGGCCTTTATTTATTTCATCCCTTCCACACCCCAACACTTCCATTAAAAAAATCAATAAGCAGAAACACTCATACAGGCCTGCCTACACATGTGAAAAAACAAAAAAATGTCATGCTTTGGTTTGGTTTTATGCAAGAAAATCCACTTACAGCACCTCTGAACTCATTAAATAAAGCAACCTATCTCAAGTATTTAAGCTGTACATAAACTAAAGTGTGAACACTGCAATTAGTGATTTTATGGGGGGGTTGTGGCAGACTATTTGTTAGCTGAGGGCAGTAAAATCCTGGAGTCTCTTCTGGTTGTCTGGAAATTATGACATTGTATCCTTTTTCTTTCCCTCTTGCTGTTCCCAGTCTTTATACTAAGCAAAGCCAGCAAGCTACTGATTGTAACTTTATATGTACAGACATGAGTGCTATCGATCTTGTGAGTAAGCTCTCCCCAATAAAGTGAATGTGTTTTCCAAAAATGTCATACTAGTCCGTTAACCTTGACTATGCATATCTCAGTTTGCATGTTGCCATCCCACTTTGTAAAATGACACGGAGTCCATGTCTTTCTCTCTCTACCTCTCATTGCTTCAGATGGTGTTTTGTCTGACAGCTCCACAGAGACGGATTGATTTCTGATGTGAATGAGAAGTGGAGGTATTCTTCTCAGGCGGTCTCTATGGTCAAGTGTTTCCTGGAAGGAGGCAATTACAAAGAGTGGACAGGATCCTGGCAATCCCACTTTACACAAACCTTCCATCGATCAGCCCAACCGGCAGCTTAGGTTTCCATCTTCCTCAGTCTCTATCTCTTCATCCCACTCTCTGTACATCTGCTTCTCTCCTCAGTTAATTTTCCTCCGCTGCTCTGTTTCGTACATTGAACTCTTTGAATGTGTAAGTAAAGATTTCCCGTATTTAGCACCATGTACATCAGAGGAATCTATCACTATCGATTTATCAGTTATTTGTTGTGGAATTTTGAGATTGAGCAAATGTCAAAATTAGGCAAATTGGAAGTTTTAATCAGATTCTAGTACAAACAATGACAAGACTGGAAAACCTCAGGCATCAACCAAATTTTTGTATCTACTAAATAATCCTCTGAAAACGGCAACTCAAATGGAAGTCCATATAAAGTGATTAGGCCAGAAGCACAAGATCTCTCTTTGTCCACAATCATGAGTTTAAACCAAGGTTAAACTTTTGATACAGCAGAAGAGGAGTGTTTAGAAAAAGTTTGCATAGGTATATAAGGCAATGTAATGCTTTGTGTAGTCAGTTAAAATGCCCGCATTTTGCTCATGTTTGTTCCTACAGCCTCTGTTCTGAAAAAAAAAAACATTATTCGCATCAGACTCTGAAGACTGCTTGAAGACTCTTTCTTGAAAACCTTTGAAGACTCCAACTTTTGATCCAGAACTGTTTTTTGACATGTTTGACAAAGCTGCCTGATCATCACAAGCCTTTAACAGTTAGAGTCACAACATATTGAGATGTAAGATTAGAATTGCTCAAGACTGCTATTTTAAAGATGAAGTGAAAAGTAAAACCAAACAGTGACAGCAGATTTCCAGAGGCTACACTTCATGATAGAAACATCTTAATAGCAGTAGGAATCCAAAAGCTGGATTAAAGTTTGCCAGAAACTACTGTAATTTCCAGACTATAAGCCGCTACTTTTTTCTCACACTTTGGACCCTGCAGCTTGTACAACGATGCGGCTAATGTAAAGATTTTTACATGTGAGCTTCATGCCATCATTAAGTTTAGTCTCGTCACATCAGACCAATAAAATTACCAAACAGGTCACAGTGTACCATTGACACCGTTCAAATTAAATCAAACACACACTAAATTCTTCAGAATCTGCACTAGTTATTAAAATTAACATTTTATGTGGAATTTAGAGAAAACCCTTGTATTATTGGTTACATTCAGCTGTTTAAAATCCACTTGTATGTTAAATTTATTCCAAATAACTTAAAAGTTTTAGATAGTACTTAAAACCCAAATAATGAATAATTTTGGTTGCAACTGTATATATGTATATAGCCCTTCTTTATAACACTGTGACTTCTGGACATTCAGGCAGCTGTTGTGTTGCCATCGTGCCTTTGAAGTACAAATGTATTATGGAGTATCCCTTGATAACCAGACTTTACAGTCCTGCATACTCTAGCTTTAATGCAGCTTAAAAAAACAGTAGCAATGCCGATATTGATTAAATGAAATTACAAACCAACACTGGATTTTATGCATCAATAGCTTTTCATTAATCTTCCTTGCATAGGCATGTAATTCTAAACAGAAGATTGCAGATTCTTTCTACAGAGAGAGGCAATTTCAGACTGAAAATACAATGTATGAACTATTGCTGAGAAAATCTGAATCAATAATGTATTTCATAAGGTCTAACGCGTTTGATCATAGTATGATTGAATATTTCTCTGCCCATTAAGCTTCAATAACTGTAAGTCACCAGCTTGTGGTTTCTTTTACAAACTGCAGGCCTGCTTTCAGTATTATCATTATAACATTATACTAGATTGCAGACAGATGAGAGACTAAACATGAGGCTGAACAGGCACTGACAGAAAAAAAAACCCACATGTTCAGATGATGACAGAGAGGGAAATGAAGGATGAAAAGGGAACGTGGGAGAGAAGATGAAAGAACAACAACAAAAACCTCAGCTCTCTGTGCTGTATACAATACAGGCACTCCCTGTATTAGAAAAGAGTCAAACTACATCCAGACTAAGGAAACACTCTCTGACAGGAGCACAGTCAGATTACACAGACAACAGAAAAAGGAAATAATTATGCAACAAACAAAATGTCCTATCTTCACAATCTAATCATTTCCCATAAAAACAAAAATAGACCAGACCTGCTGCAATTTGGCTGGAACCTGCTTCTGTATATTGTTAAGGCTAAGTAAAGTACACTGTGACACAAATTGGTAAGACTGTAATACTACTTTGCCAGTTGATGACAATGTTGAATTCCCAGCATTAATGACTCCCCTTGGTTCATGACATTTGTTAGATTTGGTGTCATTTCAGACACTTTTTAAGTTATACTCCGTGTTGTTCCGAGTGCTGTTAGTTCAGTCAGCTAGCAGTCTATAACACTGTGCTGTGCATAAAAACAGGATATCACCATACACTAAAGGTCCTGTTTTACATGATGTAATGAGTTAGGATCATCACTGTGGAAACAAACAACCTCTATGTTCCATTTCAGAGAGAAATCCCGCACAGCGGTATTCTAATGCATGTTCCTATCAGACAGCTCAGTTCACTGGGACAGAGCGCTCTGTTATCACATCTGAAATGCTTGTTCTGCCAAAGTGGCCTGTTTGTCAAGATTTATTACCACCCAGTTCAGTTTGTGTTACAGGTTGAGTCACAGTGTAGATGACTGTGTCTAATTTAAGGGTGGAACTGCAGTGAGGGGCATGTCGCACTGTGTTTTATGCCTAAATCTCCTTCAACAAAGAAATGTGAAGAAAAAAAGACATTGAATGATAACAGGAACAGTGACAAGAGAGGATAATGGACATCCCAGCAATTCCAGTCAATTGCTCATACATGTGAGTAATGAGTTCCTCATTGTTAGAATATCTACACAGATCAGCCACAACATTATGACCACTGACTGGTGAAGTGAACAACATGGATCAGAATGTTACTATGTAGTGTTCTGCTGGAAAACCTTGGATGTTGGCGTCCGTGTTGATGAGACTTAGGTGCCAAAATAAACGTTGTCCCAGAACAAGCACACTCCTTCATGCAAAAGAGAATGCCAAATGTCACTGGCATCACTGGAAAATGCATCCCACCACATCGCAAAAACATCAAATAATCAAGAACATCTTGAAGAACATGACAGTTGCCCAAGCTGTTGATTTGACATCCAAACGTCCTAGACCCCATTCTGATCAACAGAATGCAATGGAATAAGTTTGATTCACAGAGGTCCCACTGCACAACCCAGAGTACCCAAAGAATAGTTGGAAATTACTAGGAAATGATTAGTTTAAACAAAATGTCAAGGAGACTTTGATTAAAATGAAGTTGATCAGTCTGACATCTGAATTCTGATTAAACTGACCTCAGTTCCCACACAAAGAAATGAATGAGACCGTGAACTGGTCATTTAACCCTTACAAGGCCATGTTACTTTATATATATTTGCATGTACAGCCATATTTCTGGAGAAGTACATATACTAAAACATATACTAAAAACCACCTAATCCATAAAATTATCGATCAAGTCATTGTGAATTTCGGCCGCCACGGGTGTGTTATTACAGTACGCGGCCCCGATAAAAGCTTCGTAATTGCGCCTGTTATAACGGCTCATACGGCTTTATCGTTTGAAATAAGCAAATTTGGGGCCAATGTTTATATCTTACCATTGGTCAACTTAAACATACGGGTGTGTGCATGTTTTATGTTAATTTGCAATCATAAACAAGTCACACGTGTTGAGCCTAGAATGTTCAGTTTCGGCTGTGTGTACGAGTAAGCAGGAACCGAGTATAATCGGTCCCGGCTTGTTCAGGGTTAACTATTCTAATAAGACAATTCAGGTGAGCTATATACAATGAAAAATATAGTGTGTGCGTGTATGTGTGTGTGTGTCCGTGTGTGCGTGTGTGTGGGGAATGTGTGAAATCAGTCCCTGAAAGCCTCCCAGGTTGCTATGAAGTAGCAGTTGGATCAGTCAGCTGTCAGGAGGGAATTTCAGGTTGGTGATCAAGTTCTGCTTCTGCTCCCCGTCGCTGGTTCCGCCCTTGCTGACAAGTATTGTGGGCCTCATGAGATCCTCAAGAGGCTTGGGGAGAATAGCTATGTCCTGTGCACGCCTGACAGGAGGCAAAAGTCACATGTTTGCCATATTAATATGCTGAAGTCATATCATTCTCATAAAACCCCCAGTGTGGGTCCAGGGACCTCTGTCCATGCTGCTGCTGCGATATTAGCCATGCAGATGGAGGATATTCCAGCTGGTGACAATGGTTTGCTCCGGCCCCATGTTCCTGTGCAAAGTGCTCGCCTCCCAAATTCTGAGATGCTGCAAGTCCTCCCTGAGCAGATGGATAATTTATCTGGCAACCAGAAGAAGGATGTGTTGGCAACGGCGAGTGATTTTCAGCATCTGTTTAATGATATTCCAACACAGACTACCGTGGTTGAGCATGATATTGATGTTGGGAATGCTGGACCTATCAAACATCAGGCGAGATACTCAACTATTGAGAAGTCATGCTGGCACTGTTACCTGCACTTGAGCACAGATCCGCATTTTTTCGGCTGGGCAAAAAAAAAATTGAAACTGATTCTGAACCCTATCCAACATAAAAACAAAGTGGAAAAACATTTTTTTCTAACTCATGTTTTTAATAGTAATTTTTCATGTCCATTCCAATGGACGCCACGACAATATGGGCGTAAAACGTCAGAAAAACTTATGCAAAATAAGGCTCAGTTTTTCCACATGGTAATCAATCAGGTATGACCTAAACATCTGGAACTTGATGTTTGCATGGCTTTGAGTTTCTGTACAGTCTGTGTACTGAACATGCACATGAACTTGATAGGTATATCACAGCATGGGTAGGGAACAGCAGTGAGGTCATTACCATGAAAACCCGGAGCCTTTATATCTTATTATCATATTGTTGAAAAAAAATCACTCTTAGTTCTGCAAAGTTTGCTGTAGTGGGGTGTTGATTGGTATTCCGGCACACGGTGGGCTGACCAACACACAGCATGAGCCTGTGAAGGTAAACCGACCCAGAGCATTCTGAGAGAACCTCTTTTAGAGGGATGTCAGAGGGTGGATCAGAGGGCAGGGAAGAGGCCGTATGTGAACACAAGGATGAATAGTGGTAAATTGTGTGCTAGTGTACACTTAATCATAATCAGTTTCTATACTAAACATGAAATCAAGGTTTTCATCTACAGGCTGAATTTCACTCAAATAAAAATCGCAAAACTAACAGTAGTCAAAATAACCAAACCAAGCAGTATGAATTTATAATTGTGTATGCCAATAGTCCAATTGTGTTTTTGATCCGTCGAATAATCCAGTAGGAGTGGGTTTGTGTAATGTCTTTGTAATGCTGCACAAGTGATCATTTAATTCCTGTATGTTGGCATTGTAATCAGGAATCAAAGTGCAACACTCAGCTACAATGATGGCGCATGTTACACCTTGTGATGCCAGTATGAAATCTGGTGCAGATATCATCATTTAGGACTGCACAGTGTAATAGTGGTTAGCACTTTCGCCTTGCAGCAAGAAGATCCCCGGTTCAAATGGGATCTTTCTGCATGGAGTTTGCATGTTCTCCCTGTGCATGCTGGGTTTTCTTCGGGTACTCCGGCTTCCTCCCACAGTCCAAAAATATGCTGAGGTTAATTGATTACTCTAAATTGCCCATAGGTGTGAATGTGAGTGTGATTGTTTGTCTGTATATGTAGCCCTGAGACAGACTGGCGACCTGTCCAGGGTGTCCCCTGCCTTCGCCCGAGTCAGCTGGGATAGGCTCCAGCACCCCCCGCGACCCCAGTGAGGATAAAGCGGTGTATAGAGGATGGATGGATGGAGTGTGTGTGTGGCTTTAAATGACACATTAGTTAATCAGTGCTGATCTTGATTTTTTTTATTCTTTTTCTTGTACTTGTTTTCAACTTTCCTCTCAATCTAGTGTGGTAAGGCAGAATATTTTCAAAATGTAATTTCTTTTCAGGACAGCAGTGCTGAAATGAAATTTGCACATCCTGTTACTCTGAGTTGTGGGAAACACACTGTTTATAGGTTTTGGATGAAATTCCTACCATACAGTCAGCTTGAGTTCTGCAGTCATTTGTGGCATCTGTCTTTTGGAACAAGCAGTCCCCCACTGCTTTGTAATTAGCAAACATTAGCTCCCACTACAAAGAAATTAGCATTAAACAGCAGACATTTTCACACCAGTTAGTATTAAGGTGCCATGCATTCCCCTACCCCCTCTGAGTCAAAATTACATTTAACAAAATAATAGCAGTCCAGGGCCTGAAAAAGCATAAATATAACAAGAAGAATAAGTTTTTTACTTTTGCATGACAAGTACTGCATTAGTGCATCTCATACATCTCTGTCCTCCTCCTCTACACCTTGTGCCACTGCAGGCTCGTGTGCTGCTGCTTCAGGTACATCCCATGAAGTCTCATAAGACAGCCATCTGAAACACATACACAGCATACATATTTTAATACACAATAGAGATAAATTGCAGCCATTACAGGGTTGTACACGGGACTGATATATGATAACTCCATTACCTTGCTTAGCCTGCTTAATTTTTCTCTTTTTCTCAGTCTCTGTCTCCATCATGCTGTTATTAATAGTTTTGTGACAGCTCTCTGGCAGAAATGGACTTTAAGGTACCCACAGAGTTGTGCGATTAATATTGTGATCACATCAGTCGCTCATTCACTTTCCCTCTTTCTGTCTGCTTCGTTCCCTCTTTCAGACAACATAACACAATCATTATTCTGATCACACCTTGCTCTGTCTTTACCTGCTACATGAAGTATCTCGGTTATGAGGATGCACTCAGGATGTTTACAAAAGACACCTCTGTGTATACGTCTGAAGCAGTCTTCACAGCATACTTCTCTACTCCCAGTATGTAAGATGGAATATTGCAGCAACAAGTTGTGTGATCAGTATTAGTATTGACTTTTTTAATGCGGTTGATTTCATGAACTTTATGCCCCTGAAAAGAAACAATGACTCTATCATCTGCTATACCACCATGTCAAACACTATAAACGTCTGATTATCTTGTAATAGCAGCATGTTGATATCTGGGAAATTAAGCTAACAGTTGAGTCTTTGCTGTCAACATGCTGATAGTGGGAGAAATACATGAGGCAGCAACTTTATTAAGGACCAAATCATATCCAGATGACTGTGTGAGAGCATATCCAAAATGGCTAGGCATGTGGTTTGCTCCAAGTCAAATTGGTTGTCTTGTTGCCAAAAGCCACTGAACACTTTTGGAGCTCTGTTATCTGCTGATGAAAACCATGAGATGGAGTTCAAAGTTGTAGAAAATGAGAAAAATTAGGTAGCTAGGTGACAAATTTTATTAATATGTAATTTCTCAGTGTATTTAAATGTACTGTTCTTTATTATTTTTTATTGTTATTTTGCTATAGTCACTATGGAAATGTTTTAAGTTTTAAATGAATTCCTTTTCATGGTGAACACAAGTTTCAAGTTCAGCTTGTGTGCCTGGCACTACATCTCACTCAATAACAAAAAAAAGTAAAGAACCGATTTTAAAAGGGTTTGATATTCAGCAACAACTCTTGTGATTTGAAGCTGGGTTGCTGTTGTCACTGAGCTAATTAAACACTAACAATGTTGCCAACCTGTGTTGATAGGTTGGCTTACACTGTAATTTAATTTGTTTGATTGGAGCATTAATTAGTAAGTTTCTTAGTAGGTTGGCAAAGTCCAGAAAGGTTCTTACTTTTTCATTTCTATTGGCCCTATTTCCTGTGTTGCATTTACAGACTGTCGAACTTCTCCATTGTGAGTTGGTAAGCTGGTATAGGTGACAATCCTTGGTAGTAATCAGTGTAATTTGCTTATTAATACACTATTGAACCATATTATGACCACCCCTGCTCTATACGCTACTCCCCATTGTTGTGGGTCCTTTCGTTGTCCCCAATCCTTTCCATGTTCTAAGTGGGAAGCTAACTGACAGCACATTAACCAACAGAAGTTTTGCTGAATATCTTGTTTGGCAATTCAGAGTTTACATTGCATTAAATTGAGCTTGTTGAAAACTGACTAAGCTTGAATTTGATGCCAGGTGAGTCTTTTGTGCTAAAGACTCAGCAGTGGGTTTATAAACTTTTGATGGGCCCCTCCCCTCCGCCATCCCGTACTAACATGTCTCCAGACTGCACCCTCCATCGCTCAAATGCCATCTCATAGTCTCATCCCTTGTGAGTACCTGTACACATGGTTTATTTTCAAATGGTTCCCTTTACACCTTCTTTCTTCACAACTAACTCCCCTTACTTCTCCCGTCAACTTAGGTGCCATCAACAGTATTTTTTTCTTTTCCCTCTTTTCTCACCTCCCTTGCATCTTTCGCTCCATCTCCTGCTCCTTTGTTGCTGTATTCACTTCTAATGAAGCTCTCAGTACAAATTTAGGATCTCTTGTACTTTCAGCCTTACTTTTCTGCTTGTTGTGATGTAAGTGTGCACTCGTCTGCTCCTACACCTTCAGCAAGGCCTCATTCATGGACATATAGGGATATAGGGAGAACACTGAGAAACACAAGATTGCTTCTTCAAGTATTAAATTTTTGTTACAGTCGAATATTCTAATGGAATGCGAAGCCAAATGTTATTTGTGATTTCAGTCCTTTCTGTGTGGTTGTATCAACTAAACTTCTTTTTTTTTTTTTTTGTGTGTGCCTTTTTTGGCTTTATTTTGATAGTAGCAGTGAAGAGTGACAGGAAACAGGGAGAAGAGTAGGGGGAAGACAACCACTTCCTGTCCTCTAGGACCTTCCTGCAACACTCAGGCCGCCTTGCTGTGACTACAGCTTGACTTTTTTTTTGGTCAAAGTGGAGTTTAATGGAGTATTCGATAAACTTTTGCAGCTGATGGCCTTGTTGGCTTCTTAAATTCTGAGTGTCCCCGCTTGTCGGTAGCGGAAAAGCTGTAGTTTGAGCTTTTGAAGCGATTGTGCTGGCACATCAAGCTGGCGTTGTGAAGCTAGTGTTAGCACTACGCTCACGGAGTCTGTTTTGTTTGTTGACCTGGACGCATCGGCTGGTAAATCACCAGAATGCCGCCGGAAAAAGTATCGGATGAGGTCGATGAAATTAAAACCTCGCTCATCTCACTGTGCGGAGATGTAACTGCTGTCAGAGAACAGCAGGGGCAGCTTCTTGGACTACTTGAGGAGGTAAAACAACTTCGCCTTCTAAACGCGGAAAAAGAACAACACATTGTGGAGTTGGAGAGGCGAGTGGACGAGTTGAAGCAGTATACCTGTATGAACGATGTGGTGATCACAGGCATTAAGATCTGATGGTCGTATGCGCGTGCGGTGGCAGACGCGGAAAACGGCGGAGAGCCCAGTCAGCTGGAGACGGATTCGGTGGAGAAGCAGGTCGTGTCCTACCTCCAGAGCAGGGGGATAGAGATGGACCTGGAACAGATCGAAGCCTGTCACCCTTTGCCGACCAGGAGCTTGAGACCACCAGCTGTCATCATGAGGTTTGTCAACCGTAAGAAAAAAAGTGGCTCTTCTGAAACAAGGTCGCAAATAAATGAGCACTTGACAAGACGCAACGCGGACATTGCAAGAAAGGCAAGACAACTAAAAAAAACAAGGCAAGATTCAACACACATGGGTATCCAACTGCAAGATCTTCATAAAACTTAACGGAGCTCCGGAGGATGCAAAAGTGATTGTTGTGAAAAGCATGCAGGACTTGGACAAATTCAACTGACATAAAGGTAACACATGACTCTTTACACCAACATGCATAACACAACACAAACACACACTGCTCAAAAGAAGGACGTGGACATTTTACAAAGAATCCTTCATTATAAACAAGTACAACTGGAAACATATCAGCACAACACACGTGACCTTATCACAGAAATGGATCCAGATGACTTTCTATCTTCAGCTATGAATGATTGTAATTATTTTACACATGAACAGTTTGAAAGCCTGATTAAATCTGATGGTAAACTGTCTCTAATATATTTAAACGGTTTAAGTATGTATGAACATTTTGATTCAATCAAAGATTACTTGCAATCCTTTACTCATCCCTTCAGTGTTATTGCCATCTCAGAAACATGGTTTGATATTGAGAGAGGTATAAATTTTTGTTTGGATGGATATGAGCTAATATATAATAATAGAATCAACAAAAACTCTGGTGGAGTTGCTTTATATATTCACAAATCACTCAAATTTAATATTGTTCCAAACATGACTACTGCAATTGATGGGATAATGGAATGTCTAACAGTTGAAATCTTTTTTGAACAAATGAGTAATGTTATTTTGAGCTGTGTTTATCGGACACATGGGTCAAATGTAGAAATGTTTAACAAATGTATCAAAAGCCATCATTTATTTGTGGTGACTTTAACATTGATCTGTTGAATCCTGATAAACTTAAATCATTTTACAACTTTGCTGATACTATGTATAGTTTATCCCTGTATCCAATGATAACTAGACCAAGCAGAATAACATCTCATAGTGCTACAATTATTGACAACATCTTTACTAATGTTTTGGGAAATCTAACTATCAATGGACTGCTTATATCTGATATTTCTGACCATCTACCTGTTTTTACTTTATTTGACTGTGAACTTAAAAAGATAGGAAATTCCACAAAAATGTTTTACACACGGGAAAAAACTGAGGAATCAATTAACGCCCTGAATATTAGTCTGTCTCTCCAGGATTGGAGTCCTGTGTACAATGAAGTGGACGCTGATAAATCATATGATATATTTTTAGACATATTCATGTCATTGTATGACAAACATTGCCCTGTAAAAGAACACCTCATGAAGAACAAGTGGTATAAAAGCCCATGGCTCACAAAATGAATAATTAATGCTTGCAAGAAAAAAAAAATCTTTACAAGTTGTTTATCAAGTCAAAAACTGTAGAAGCAGAATTAATGGTATAAAAGATATAAAAATAAACTAAGCGATATTATAAGAACTAGCAAAAAGTTATATTATAGAAAATTGTTATATGAAAACAAAAACAATATTAAAAGAACTTGGGATACATTAAATAGCTTGATTAAAAATGGATGCTCAAAATCAATGTATTCAGAATATTTTATTGACAAAAATAACGAACATCATAATATAAATGAGATAGTGAATAGTTTTAACAATTATTTTGTGAACATTGGTCCACAGTTAGCTGCTGAAATTCCAAATCGTATAGCTGATACAAGCATAAATCACAATCGATCATCACTTTTCCTCTCAGCCATAACTGAGCAGGAAGTGGTAAATGTTGTTCTCAAATTCAAAAGTAAGTCATCCAATGACTGTCATGATATTGATATGACATTGGTCAAAAAAGTTATTTTGTATATTGCTAAACCACTAACTTACATCTGCAATCTCTCATTCCAGTCCGGTTGCTTTCCTGATAAAATGAAAGTAGCAAAGGTATTACCTCTGTTCAAAAATGGTAACAAACATTATTTTACAAATTACAGGCCAATCTCTCTTTTGCCTCAATTTTCAAAAATCTTACAAAAACTTTTTAACTCCCGTCTTGAAAGTTTTCTTGATAAATATCACATAAGAAACGAAGGACAATATGGTTTTCGTAAACAACGAACTACCTCAATGGCAATACTTGATGCAATTGGAGGAATTACTACGAATCTAAATGAGAAAAAATTTGTAGCCGGTGTCTTTATTGATCTTAAAAAAGCATTTGATACAATTAATCATTCAATTTTGCTCGATAAACTTGACCGTTATGGAATCCGTGGAGTTTCTGGTGACTGGTTAAAAAGTTATCTAACGAATAGAAAGCAGTATGTGAAAATGGGGCAGTATACATCTGAACAACTTGATATTGCTTGTGGTGTACCCCAGGGGTCTGTTTTGGGGCCAACATTGTTTAATATTTATATACATGATATTTTTGATGTGTCTGAGTCCTTCAAACTCATTCTCTTTGCAGATGATACAACAATATTCTGTAGTAGAGACAACTATGATGACCTTGTAAAGACACTAAATGAGGAAATGAACAGAGTAAAAAATTGGTTGGATGTAAATAAACTATCTTTAAATTTAAATAAAACCAAAATAATGATGTTTGGCAGTTCTAACAGTCATTTAGAATTAGATCTAATTATTGATGGTGTCCAAATCGATACTGTTAATGAGAATGCATTTCTCGGAGTTATGATTGATAGCAATATATCATGGAAAGCTCACATCAGACACATAAAAACAAAAATTTCCAAAAGTATTTCAATTATAAATAGAGTGAAGTTTTACCTTGATGAGAATGCTCTCCGCTCTTTGTACTGCACAATGGTACTCCCATACTTCATGTATTGTGTTGAAATATGGGGAAACACTTACCAGTGCACAATTGATCCACTAGTTAAATTACAGAAACGAGCCGTGCGGATTATTCATAAGGTGGGATTTCGTGAACACACTCATAATCTGTTTATCAATTCAAGGTTGCTTAAATTTACCGATCTAGTTAAATATCGTACCGTCATAGTCTTCTATAAAGCATTTAATAAATCGTTGCCATCTAACTTACAACAAGTGTTTATTCAAAGAGTAAATGCTCGTAATTTGAGAGGTTATGGTAAATTTAAACAGCCTCGTGCCAAAAATAATCGTAAATGTTTTTGTGTGTCTGTATGTGGAGTGCAACTTTGGAACAATCTGAAAACCCAGCACAAGCAATGCCATAATATTCACAGATTTAAATTATTATATAAAAACATGGTCTGGTCACAGTATAAAGAAAGTGGTTCTTAAATTGATATCAGTATTTTGTTGTACTTGTGTTATTGTGTGCTTGTTTCCTTACCTTTGTTTGTATATTGTTCATTACCATTGCTGGTATTTTGTCCATCACCCTTACTGAGACAGTTCTTCTTTACCATTGTTGGTATTACATTTCTTACCATTGTTGGTATGTAATAGTTGTTGCAATGTATCTGTTGCCTATGGTAACAAAAAAATATTCTAATACTTCTGTCACACACTTACCTAATATTTATCTGTACTTGTATTCATGTTGTTTTGAGTTTGTTATGTTACAGAAATGAACAGGAAGCGACATTGATATTATGTCTATAATCTATGTAAAAGGGGGTGGGATTAAATAAGTTTGCTTCTTCCCACTCCCTTTCAGGCACTCTATATGGGTTATGTGAGCACATGTATTACCTGTCCAGTTACTGGTGTATAAATGATACCTGCACTGAAATCATGTTGTCTGAAAGTCATTGCCTGAAATAAACTATTAACTAACTAACTAACATGCAGCAAAGGGCCTTGGGCAGGAATTGAACCCGAGCTGCTGTGTCGGAGACCAGCCCTGTACATGGGTCGCCCGCTTAACCCGATGAGCTATACAGGTGCCCAACTAAACATTTCTTTTTATTTGTTCGAAGAGCTCCTTGCATTGATATGCTCCAGCAAATCACATTTCTTAAATATTTATTCCTATTTACTTGTATATGTTTTAATACTTGTTGTTTTACAGCTCTTTGTTGTACGCTATGTTGTTTTTTGGAAGTGCCAACAAAGTTTTGTTGCAGAAATGCAACGACAATAAACATCCTTGAATCTTTGAAATTCAGCCATTATGTCAGATCACATGGAAGCGAATGTGGACATATCCTTATAATGGTCTTTGTAAGCTACCATCAGTAAAACTCTAATAGTGGGTTTAGACAGTATGATATCATTATAGTACCTTACAATTAACCAATCACAGATTCAAAAACAGCACAAAAAGGCAAAGTCAAACTGAAAGTTTAGTCAGAAAATAAAATCCATAGTTGTGGTTCGACATAGGACTTGAGTCAGATATCTTTGGTGAAAGTCTGCTGACTTACACCACCTCCATCTCCTCTGACCTCCAAATGTGGACTTTTATTCATTTTTGCAAGGGCTGAATCGTAGCAACACCACTTGTAAATGGGGAGGCCTACCGAGCCAACAGGAAGGAGTAGGAGGTCCTACCTGCATGTTTCAGAACGAATAGGCTGAAAAAGATAACATCCAGGTTAGGTGTTTCCTCAAGCAGTGAATTTGCATCTAAGGCCCATGTGATTATCTGCACTACAAAGATTGACATTAAATTATACAGACAGCATAAAGGTTACATTGAATTTTGGATTAACTATACTATAGTCTAGAAAAGAGTGGTGATTCGTCCTGATTTGACTGTAAACAGCCCTCTAACAACCAACAGCATATCAGTGTAAAAAAAGACATGTTTAGAAGGAAAAGAAATGGCACCAAAAAAGCTTAAGAGGAAGTTTTATTTTCTCCTTATGTTTCTGCTAGTGAAACTGAAGTTCATCCTGATGATTGCTGCTGTATTCATAACCTGTAACTTCATGAAGGGTGCTTCAATCAGCTGTGAGTGCAGCTACAGAGTGGAGTAGGAGTGGAATGTTCATACATACACACAGCTTCAGATGCCATTTTTTCTTTGAATAACCAGTTCCTGCAAACTTCGTCTTGATGACATCACACAGGCCATGAAATATGACAAGCTGTGATTGGTCTGGGGCCAAAGGGTAGTGTGTTCATTAAGTCAGGGCAATAGATTATGACTCCATAATCACCTAATCTGACACGCTATCTTGTGAGACATACAGTCTGAGCTCAGAGTCACACAGTGGAGAAAGGGGCATGTCGAATTTTTCAGGGAGACAGAATCTAAAAATAAAAATAAAAATAAACAGTGCTGGGTCTTCTATCGTTTAAGAGGCAACCCAGGGGAGGATCTGTCTGGTTAACTGTCAGTCTACTTTCACAAACACTGATGGTTCCTGAAGTTTTAGTCTGGCCTTTCAACACCATTACCAGCAGAAGGACAATGTCTTCATGAGCCTGGTTTTGGTGACTGATACTCTTTCAGTTGAATCCCTTTCCACTCTCACTTTGCAATCCAGACTCTTCAAGAGTCACAGCTTTCGCCATGTAGGGCCTTACATTCATCTGTTGCCTAGAACTTCACAGAACTGTAGCGTACTAAGGAGCAGAACATTCCAAAGCAACACAGAGAGATCCAAAGACCCTTTCCCAAAGCTGTAAATTTGGTAAGACACCATTTCAAAGACAGCTCACCCAAAAGTCACCTTCAAATGGAACATCTGCTGATTCGATGCTTACTAATAAAGGAGCACTCACAGCTCTCTTGGAGACAACAGGATGCCTGTATGGAAGATGAACATCAAATCTGAAGTGTTTGGCGAGCAGCACACACGAGACACCAATACCCCTCTTCTCTCTGTCACAGATGACACAGCCATTTTTTTTATTATTGAATGCAAGTGCTAGTATGTTTAGCCATGTTGTAAGTGTACCTTCATGTAGCCTAAAGTGTACAATTTTGTGAGTTTATTCTTATCTTTACACCTTTTATTATTATCATCTCTGGAACTATATGAGATGAACATTTTGTGTTTGCTGTCATTCTAATCACTTCTGCAGTGTTTCAGATCTGTGGTTATCATAAATATTGAACAATTGGATTTGTACATTTAAGAAATGAACTAAGAGTAAGTAATAAAGGTATTTGGCCTCTGACCTCTCTTGGACAGTGAAGCTCAATAACACCTCTTGGTAGGAACACATCCATGATTGGATAGATGTTGATTTGAATTTGGCTCCAAAATTTTCTGTACAGAGGAAAGTCACTGGAATGCAATGAGGCTCTTGCTCTGGGCTTAAGAATAGAATGGACGTCCATTCTATTCAACGGGGCTGAAGAATAGAAGCTGAACTTTAAGCTAGGGCTTTGGTTTTCTACATTTTACTTAAAGTTTGACTAATTTAGTTACCTTTAATACTACTTCAGCACATTTTTACAATGCAAACACAAAGTGAATCCTTGTCTCTACGTTTTTGCACCAACTTGTCCAGCAGATCATCACAGCTTCACATCCTGCAGCGGCCTCCCTCTCACTACTACAAAGGCAATGCATGTATCATTTTCCTTCTGCTAAACAGGTGAATTTACAAATTACAATTGGTTTTCCAATATCAAATTCTAAATTCATCACCTTTCTACCAACTGCTTCCAGTGATGATCACAGTTCATTAATTTATCTGTATTTGTTCATTCATTTATTCACTGTCTGTCGTTGTTTATTGCTTGTTCTTAGTATTAGTCATTAAATGTTTGTGTATAATAATCATCAGTTCTACTGTGTATGTTTTTGTTTTGGTAACTGGAGATCAATAAAATCAGAAATCAAGATTTTCAGATATCGGACTGATAAACTTCTCTTGACTCTCGAAGTCCCTAGGGCCAGGTACAAACACTGGGGTGATCAAGCCTTTTCAGTCACTGGGCCCAGACTTTAGAACAAACTGGCCCCTGACATGTGCACCATCAATGACTTTGGCCTTTTCAAAGCCTAGCTCAAACCACATTTTTTCAGACTGGCTTTTAGTACTCAATAATGTTTTCTTTTAATTTGCTTTTATTTCTAATTTTACTGTTTGATTTTAACTGGAAAGCACTTTAGTCACCTTGAGTGTTGTAAAGTGCTCTATAAATACATTTTTGATAGACTGATTGATAAATGTCTCTTTGAGATTTAGTCTAAATTGATAATTTTCTCAAACAAGCTGAGAATGGTGCCCCTAAATTAACAAGAGCAATTTTAGTCATTAAGTGTAGTTCTACCATTAGGTGTGTTGCAGCCTACACCTTTATGTGCATTGCATTTATGTGCATATCGGTGTAGCCGTATGAGGCTAATTTCTCCAAATTTTGCTACATAACAATACAGATTTTCTTCTACATGACCGTCTTGGTATCTGAATGGGGTAGATTAATAAATAAAAGCATTCTGAAATGCTAAGTGTTGTGTATGTTGTGATCTGATCTAACTCCTAAGGATAAAACTTCAAGGACAAGTTCAAGCAGGAAGGCAACTGTCAGTCTATTTTGACATCACACTGACACTCCATTTCTTGAGAGATGGTGTTAAATATGGGTTCCCAAGCAACAGAGTGTGAACAAAGGTTCCTACTAAAAGTAAAGACGTCAGTGACACCCTCTATGAAGTGCGTGGTAGTAGCGAGTCACTTCATAGTTTCTTTAGTCTGCCAGTTTTGTGAAAAGTTAACACAAGATATGAGCCACAGATGTTGTTCAGAAACTATGGAACAGAGAATTTATACTTGAGAAAGATGATACTATGTGGTTACATTAGGAATACCCATCTTTCTTTGATGTTGTGGGCCCTCCTTAGAACTCTGGTCTGGATCACTCAGGATTTAACAGTGAATAATATTGTGAATTGTATTCAAGCCAGTGGTTAGCAATGCTACATCGCATTTGGAAGATCCTTGGTTCTAAGCCTTTCTGGGTGGAGAAAAAGTGTCCTCTGTCTCTCTCCCAAAGTCAGCTTTAATGAGCTCCAAACCTCCATGAACCTCCACATGACAGTCAGTGTGGTTGATGGTTGAAAAATTCTGATCAGCACATTGTTAGAAACTCAGTTATTTTAACCCATCCATTAAAAAAAGTTCTATACAACTTCCACTTGACAGTCTTATGGCGTGATAGTTTGTCAGGGTATCAAGTTTGCTTGGCTTTAATATTTAATGCACTATTAAAAAAACAACTTAAAAACCTTGATTATATTATTTTTAACAATTATTTTGGGTTGTATTCAACTATACACTAATGCATACTACAAGGCTACACATTTTGAAAATCTGTCACTTATTTAACTCTGGTAGGGCTATCTTTTGTCAGTCCAGTCTAACTACACTATTATGCAGTTTTAACACTGAATTTGCAGTAATTTTTAAGACAATAGGTCTTCAATTTTACACAGATATGGAAAAAACAGTCTTGACTACAGTGCAGCATGATTTGACTGAATTTTTATTGGTGTTCAGTTTCAAAACAAGAACTTTAAAAAATGGTTACAGACATAATGAGAGAATGTAGTTGCTGGAAGATAAGCATCCCAAAACCAAGTAAACTTGAATAAATGGCATACAACTTTGACACAGATGTGGGCTACAACCCCCTTAACAGCAGAGTGCCTAGTCCAAGTTTCAACCAGCCAAATCTTAAGTGCATGTTACTCTTGGCTCTATCCTCCCATGCCCCCCCCCAAAAAACAAAACAAAACAAAAAACAAACAAACAAAAAAACAAAACAAAACAAAAAAAACAGTGACTGTTCTTCAAAGACTGAACATTTCACTAGTTCACTTACTGAAAATCATTTTAGAGGTAAGAAAATATCTTCAAAGCCTGACACTGGAGTGTTTACTAAAAAACCGTTGACAGATTAAGGCGAGATATGCACTATGAGGATGAGCACTGATCTTGTAAACACTTGTGTACTGATAGTGCTTGATCAAAGCTGATGTGAAGTAGTTTTATGTTCTAACACTTCTTACATTTAAGGTTCTGCATGAAAAATGATTAATGGCTGCCTGTTGTGAAATTTCTTTTAGCAATTTTCATTGTATCAATGCACAGAATTTGATGTTGTAATCCTCTGTACCTTGATCCCAGGTATGAAATCATGTAGAAGCCCAATTTGTATAACAAAAGATTTATGAGCTTACCCACAAATTGTGGCTACACAGTAGACATGGCTGTACTGCCATAAATCTGCAGGACCTTTAATAAATAATAAATCATTTACTAGCCACCTGAATGTTAAAGGAATTTGTTCATAACTGGGGTTGTCAAGTGGGGACCCCCATCACAGATGTTTGGATTAATTAGACCCAAAAACTCTCCAGGAGGCTTAACAGTCAGTCAAGCCTTTCAGAACCAGCCCCAGGAGAGCCAGATCTCTACAAGTAATCACTATTATTGTAGATCTTCAATTACCCTCAATACTGGTGTCAGCACAGTTTCCTGTTTCCTAAATCCCTACTGATTTCACCAGCAGCTGTTCTAAGAGAAGGTTAGCCCTTTCTTGCACCATCAAACATCTTAAATGTCTTGCATCACCACTTTCAGGCTTGTGCAATGGATTCCACACCAAAGGTCCAAAATTGCTCTGTATCAGCAAGCCAGTGTATTAACCCGCTAAAGACCTGACATAGCATAATATAGGTGATATTATGCTGACAAACAGTCAGCAACTTTTATTACTGCCGTCAAATCCAAACAACATTTACTGGATGGATTATCATGTATATATCTGTAGAAACATTCAGTTTCCAGAACATATCTCATATGTACTTTGGTACATGATTTTCTTTCTAAAGCCATGAGCATGCCGAAATTTTGACTTACGAAAGTTTGTTTAAACATTCCAGGTCTCCAAAAATATCTATTCTAGTGACTTTGGTGATTGCTTAGTGCTGCCATACTGACAGACTGGATGTAAACTTCAGGAGTAAGTCTGCCATTACTTATCTGTTACCACTTTGGAAGTGGAGCTTTCAAAATAGCTACAGGAATTGACAGCAACAACCTCTAAGCAGCAACCTACACTCTGAAAAAGGCACATTTTGAAAATGATTTGGTTTGTGCAAAGGGTAGTTCATACTTTGACACTTTAGCTGTGGTTTAACTTAACCAAATCATAAAGATGTCAGATTAGATGATGGTTTTGAAAGAGAACTAACAATGGCCAACATTTCTACACATTTTACCACGATAAGTTATGAGGGTTTTTTTGTTTGATTTATGCTAAAAAGCTAATTTGTACAAATAATGTCCTATATCAGTTTAATTAGACAGGGGAAAGGTGGCTGAGACAAATCTATTCTTGAAAAAATAATCGCATGTTATACTCTCTATTTAAAGGTGAATGTAAAGATGTACGTAAAAGACTGCAATTATCAGCAAGGTTATAGTATTCAGCCTGACTACATTACCTGATCAAAGACACTTCCTCTGAGACCTGATTCTGTTGCTTGTAGAGATATGTGGATCCAATTTTCTCTTTCTGCCTCTATCTGTCATACATGACAGCAATTAGCAAACAGATTTAATGCTTTAGAGTAACTGTGGAGAAAGACAGAAACACTGCACAGTGACTAACAGGAGGAAGAATGTGGAGTACAATTGTCTGATGAAAGGCTGCAGAAGAATAATGAGAGCGTGTGAGGAGCAGTGGGACACTGTGTCCTTCTTGTGAAACGTTCACTATGGTGCTATGACCTCTTCTCCTGTAGATTTATAGGTAAGCTGTCCCGCACTCTTTCAATGTCATCTTCATTTCGGTGTAATTTATTGTCATATATAAATCAAATGGCGATATGCATTTTTAAGAAGTGTCACAAAATATAGGAACTCATCTAGCAGGGATAGGCAAGAGTGAAGAGGACCTAGACTCAACTTATTTACAATTTAACTGAGTAACATATTTGTGTTCTTTTTAAATACAGTTTATTAATGTAGTCAGTGGTGAGCCATTGATGAAGTAGTCATTAGTTTTTCCATATGCCTGACAAGCGTATTTGAAGTGAACATTTTAAGTGATGCAACAACAGCACCTAAAAGAAAAACACACAAGTTTTGGTTACCTCTTATAGAAAAATAGAATAAAGTCGTCAGGAATTGTTTCTAATATTCCAATTTTGTTTAACCAGGTAGGTCAATTGAGAACCAGTTCTCATTTACAGTGACAACCTGGCCAAGAGGCAGGATAAAACATAGCTACAAAACAGTGAGGACATAAAGAGAAAGAGAAAACAAGAAGTTTTACCAAACTTGGACCGCCCGGCAAGGTCATCTGTATGTCATGGACATGAGCTAGTGACATCGGACACCACATTTACAAAGATGACCCCTGTAACCTTGAAAATTGGATCAAGGTCACCAAATGTGAACTTGACCTGTATCTTATTATGGTACACCTGTGTACCAAATATGGTGAGGCTACATCAATATTTTATCGAGTTATCGCACGGAAACCAAATTGTTACAGACAAACAAGCAAGCAAGACCATGCAGCTCAAAACAATACCTTCTGGAAAACGAGGTTTTCCGGGCGGCAAAAATAGATAATACAATTATAAATGGTGACAAATACGTAAATGGTAAGTGAATGGTCTTGTACTATTTGTTGAATTTGTTTTTTTTTTTAAATTGGAAGACAGGAGTGAAGTGAATGAGCTAAGCTTTAAGTTCTCTGGCAGATGAAAAATGAACTGGACTGAAAAGAGGAGGTACGGGCTTTGGATGTCGGAAGATACAGAATAAGTTTTAATGATTCTTTCACGTCCACTGGTATTGGTCAGCTGTCAGGAGGTGAAGACAACAGAAGCACCTGATTCTTTAGAGGAGGTAAATGTCTGGTATGTCAGAAGATTGTGTTTCAGTCTGTCACTATGCGCATACCTGTTTCCTAAAAGCTAAAAACCACCTCAAGCAATTATAACCTTTTCAAAATTGAGGATGTATTTGAGGGAAATTTTAATGTACATTTTTCTAATGTGATACTTTAAAATAAGCATAAAAATATGTTATGGAAACACAGGTCTTGTAAAGCATCTCCCAACTTCTAACGATGTACAAGTTCATGAAAATTGCATTTTTCTTGCAAGAAAGCATCAGTGTCTGTAGTTCTTGCACAAGTTGCCAAAAGAGTTGTAACCCAGCCAAAATCAATGGACAGTACCACCAAGTACCGCTCACTGTTCATAAATAAATAAATAAATAAATAAAATCTAGCACAGACGTTTTCAGCAGTTGTGGTGCCAAACAATTCTAAAAGCTTTATACCACGAGACTCTGGCTAAGGTGCTCTGAGCCTGGAATCCATTTCTCACTACTGATGTACCATAATGGATAACATGGCAGAGGTAGGGAGACGAAAACAAGTAATGCAATAAAAGGAAAAGTCCAAAGGTTGCAGCAGAGGAATAAATGCTTTGGAAGGCATTTTAGACAGAGTTTGTATGTTGGATGTATATGTTTTGTACGAATGTATGCTGAGGGCCTGATGAAGTCAGTGAAGTGTTTCATCTAAACCAGGGGTCGACAACCTTTAATACTCAAAGAGCCATTTCGACCCGTTTCTCACAGAAAAGAAAACACTGGGAGCCGCACAATCCTTTTGGCATTTAAAGTTAAGACAACACTTCATATATCGCTTTTTTACCTCTATGCCCTTGTTAATCAGTCATGATTAATTAATTACAAAGCCTCTAATTAGATAGATTCATTTTTTTAATCGTGTCCTAACACTAATATTTATCTTACTTGGTGAATGTCATTTTTGCTCCTGGACCTCATATGTTACGTAATGTTAGCTGGAAATCAATATTTTGCAATTGTCTATTTAACTTGTAAAATCTATTTATCTTAAGCTAATAACTTTTCTCCGGTAAGTCGCTGCCCTATTTTCCAAGACGACACTCCTCTGACTCTCTGACCTGCTGCCTGGATGCCACATTGAGCCGTGTTCTTGCGAGTATCCTGTATTACCCTATCAAAGAGTAGATACTGAGCAAGACAATTATCCGTAGTTTACCTTAGTACTCATGAGTACTTTTGACTGAAAGACAAGACGTGTCTTTCTTGGAGTGGAGCTTTAATATACAGGTTTGCCATTCTTGAGTACAAAACGATGTGAAACTACAGGCGTTGCTTCTCCATCTTCTCTGCATCAACTATGCGCTCATGTCTGAGGGGAAAACCGCAGCACATCCGGTGGAGTGACACGTCAAAATAAGAGCAGTAATTTCACAATAAAACTCTATAATAAAATGCATTGAAATGCGCCTGAAAGGCAGAACAATTTATTTTCCAAAGTTACACGGAGCCACAACAGAGGGTTGAAAGAGCTGCATGCGGCTCCGGAGCCGTGGGTTGCCAACCCCTGATCTAAACGGTACATTTTTCACCTGTTATCCCATGTAGACGAGGCTGTGTTTCTGTCTGTGTGAGGCATGCATGCTTTGTCTGCTACTCTCAGTCCAGCTGGTCTTCCAGGAAGCTGTGTGTTTGTGCAATTAATCTCTAATATTGATTTGTCTTTGCCTCCCTCTCTCCTTTGTCATTTTCTTATTGTGCATGGCTCACCTGCACATGAATATCCATCCTTGCATTCTCTTACACGATGCTGGAGCCTGTCCCAGCTGACATAGTGCAAAGGGCAGATACACCATGGACAGGCCATCAGTCCATGATTCCATGACATGAATATAGGAAAACTGAGACACAGAAACTGAGAATACTTGAATGAACATTTTACAAGTTTTTTTCTCTTTGTTTCCAAAAGAAGTGAAATTTGAGACTTATTTTTTAAAGGTGTAGGTGTCTCTCAGGAATACCTTTGGCCATTTAGGGCTTAGCTTGTTATAACTATTATTATTATTCGTTATTTCATCAATGGGGACGACATCACACTCTGACTTTGACACTCACATCACTGCTTTCCTAAATCTACATTGCTCTAACAATTTTTTGTTTATTAAGGTGTATAGGAAGTACCCAGATGTATAAAACTGTGGGTTTGTTGTTTTATGCCAGTTTGACCTCATCATGGCTCTGTTGTGTCACTGTTACTATGACCAAGTTCATGCACATTACTGAAGCCTGTTATTAGTTTATTGTTTTACGTGGGCTACAGATTTAGCACAGAGTGTTTTATACTATTACTCATAAATTTAGCTCTGATGTTATCAATGTAGTTATAGATGGACGTCTTTGTTGAAGAGACTAATGAAATGACAAGAAATGCTCGGAAAATTTCTAACTTTTCTCTCACTGGCTAAATTAAAAGTGATAATTTCCATAACTGAAACTGTGATAGCAGATGACGTATGCTGAGGTTAGCTCGGGAGTTGAGAGAGCAACCTATATAACAAGACATTATTAGAGTAATGTTACAACTTATTGTTCATTGCTGTGTTCATTAGTCACAGCGAATACTGTTTTCAGTAGCCTATTTATGGCACTTAACAAGATATTTTAAACACAACCTCCTGATTCTTTATGTTCTCATAAAGCCAGTGTGGAATTGCTGAAACTTGCAGTTCCTCAAATTGTAAATTTAGGGTGATTTCAAAGAGAAGTCAGTCCCTATAGACCTTCATTTTAAAGCGTTCAACTTTACAGCAGAAATAAACATTGCACAAATAAAATATTTTAGGCTCTATAGATGATTTCACCATTCATGACATCTGCATGTTGGGTACATTTCTAGAAAAGTCACCAATTTAAATTGTATTAGGGCCTAAAGGTAGTTAGAGAAGTTAGAGGAGTCAAACTCTGCCAAGATGATGCTGAGGTTCAAAATCACTCTTTAAGAAACCTTTTGGAGAGTTTGTCTATCTTTAAATAGACAGCGGCAGGCGACAGCAACACACAGCGCGCTGTGCAAAAGCATAGATCGCTTGTCTCCCTCACTTCTGATTGGCTGTGAAATTAGAGGGATTTTTTTTACATTTTCAGAGTTTCATGACAGAAAAGCATAAAGATGATGAGCCAGAAGATATTAATGTCAGGGCCTCCTCCTCCTCAGTCCCCACCTGACACCCCTCCTCCTGCTCTCTCTCTCTCTCTCTCTCTCTCTCTCTCTCTTCCCCCCGCACTCCCTCTCCCTCTGCTGCTGCTGAGTGGAGTGCAGCTCCACAGCTGACTCTGCTCAGCAATCAGCCCTCCACAGAATCCGGGCAGCTGTGAGTTGTCACCACTGATTACACTCCTGCAATAAAGACCGCTCTCACCTTCCACCCCCTGCCAGATCGTAAACTCTGCTCTCGCAGTTAGTTCGCCATCTAGCTCCTTAATACGAAGTATATATTTTTTTATTTCTTTCAACTCCAGTGTTTCCTCAGGGGGTCCTCCACACTGGGGGCTGTGTCTGGTCTGCTGCTGGGGGTGTTGTCCTCGGGTCTCCTCAGCTCGGCTAGTTGGGGGGCTCCCTACCTCGTTGTGGGGTCCCTGTGTCTGTCGTGGTCGGGGAGTCTGGGTGCCGGCGCCTCCGGCGGGTATGGCCTGGAGCTCCTCCCGGTGTGGACGGCCCCAATGGAGGCGTTTTCCACAATCGTCGGTGCCACGCCATGTCTTCCTACAGCCAGTGGTGTGTGTGTGTGTGTGTGTGTGTGTGTGTGTGTGTGTGTGTGTGTGTGTGTGTGTGTGTGTGTGTGTGTGTGTGTGTGTGTGTGTGTGTGTGTGCAGTTGTGTGCCTATATGGAGGGAGGGCGGGCGGGATGGGTATTCTTATTTTTAATGTTTTTAAATGTTGTACAGCACTGTTGTACTGCTTTTTTTTGTATGAAAAGTGCTTTATAAATAAAGTTTGATTTGATTTGATTTATATTAATCCTGTTCTCCTGTTTCCAGTTCTGTCGGTCCTGCTGCCCAGATTCCCTCTCGTCCTGCCTGCCTTCGCTCGCCCCTTCCAGATCCCCTCCTCTTGCCACGAGCGTGAAGACACCCAGCGGAGCCATCCTGATTCCCCGGTACACTCTGTTTCTCGCCCCCCTGGAACCCAAGCCTCCTGTCCGCTCTCCGCCGCCAGCTCCCTCCCTCCCGGGAGCCTACCCAGCCGCTGGTCCCTGGCACCGCCACTCCATCCCTGTTTCTGTTCCTCACCCATCCCTAGTTACCAACCTTAATCCCCTCACCTCCCTCACTCCTAGTTTTGTTCTTCCCTGCACATCAAAACCTGTTTTGGTTCCAGTTCCTGCCTCCGCTGTGTGCTCTCTGACCGAGTTCTCTCTCCCACTCCTTAACAATTGCTTCATTTAGCCGAAATTACCCTGGCGCCAACCAACTCCCATGCAGCAGCTTTTTTATTTATATCACGAAAGTCATGCAGCAGGAGGATTATAAAGAATCGGGAAATCAATCACGGCTAAAATCATTTACTCCTCCACGTTGAAAAGGGCTGAAAACAATGGTTGAAAACTGGAGCGGACCATTAATGTACAGGAGCGGACTCCACTGTGTAACATGCTGTAAGCTCATTGGTCAGTGAGTGAAACCCTCGCTGATTGGTTGAAGCTTCAGGCGACATCAACAAAAGTTGAACATTTTTCAACTTTCTTGCATCGCGTTGCAAGCCAGCGGGTGCATGTCTACGTGAACGCGTGCAAAATTTCACATGCACGAATGTCGCCGTCACGTTGTTGGGAAGGGGGAAAGCGATGTTCATCTCGTCGCACAACAGCCATAGAAAATTAATGGAGCGCGACTGTTGTCACCTCCCGTGCGCCGAGCCCATAAGGCTTACAGCTGCTGTGGCCACATTTGGAGAAAAGCTGCAGTAGTGTGAAAATATGATCCCTGCCTTTACGGGTTAAATATTTGGCCTCTGTCAGATACCAGCTTTGCAGGATGGTGTTGGAGGAACTCTTTGCAAATACTGACTTTATTTTCTATCTGTTATTGTGACATAGTGGTTACTTGTTTTGTCCATCTCGTAAATGTCTAACAGGGGAAGAGAGACAGAGTAATAGAGAAGACAAGACAGGAAGAATGAGGAAAAAAATGTGAAAAACAAGCACAGTACAGGAAAAAAAAGGAAAGTGAGCGAAAGCAAGAGAACACATGAGAGAGGCACGGAGAGTCAAATTAAAGCGATTAGACAGCTCATTCCCCCTTAATTCCCTTATCACCTCCTCCCACAGTGGATTGGGTTGCCACGGCAATGTTTACATGACCCCATATCCTGCTGAAGCCAAGACAGACATGGTCCTCATTATGCTAAATCTCCCATTTACCTGGCATAATCCCTCCCAGACAAACAATCTGCAGCCTGCCTCTTGGAAGTCGACAGCCTCATGGGGTTGTAGGCCATTTACTGATGAAGAGGAGGGCCTTTCTTTTTGGATTAAAATGAGAATATGGGGGGAAAAAGCACTTGTGTTCACTTTAGGTGTGAGTAGGTCAACACAAGATATCTGACTCTACTTTGAGCCCTTTCTCCCAAACAGGCCTTCACATAATGCAAATAATGTATTGCACGTCTTTTGTTAAAATTGAATACAAAGTTTTCTTCAAGGTTAGAATACCCAACGCAGCCTCTTCATACTCAATGCCAGGCAGGCACAATACAAGTGTGAAATTGTGAACAACTAGGCTGATAAACAATTTTTTTACCCACAGGTTGTCAGGCTTCCAAAAAAACTCTCTCACACACACACACACACACACTGAACTTACTATCTCACCAAAATCTATATACACACATAATGTCTAACTGTTTACCTTGACCCACTTTGTAATCACAACTGTAATCACTTTTCCCAAGCCAAAGTTTATGACCATTGACTGCCATTGTCAGTTTAAGTGTACGTATTTATTTAGAGTTACATTTCTTTTTTCTATATTGTGTACATTTGGTTAAGGAAGTACATTGTACAATATAACAGTCTGGTTTTCTGTGCACATCACAACAAACTAGGGCTGGGACTAATGCATTAACTGACATTAAGTACAGAAAAAATAACGCATTTAATCGCATCTTTCTCAGTTCCCTAATTTCTGACACACCATCAACAATGATGCACACTTCATGCCGCAGTGCACTTAGTCTGTTTGCCAGCCACAAAGAAGATGCACAGGACACACTGAGTTATGTCAGCGCACAAGAAAGTTTGGTGAACAGTGATGGAAGACGAGACCACACTGAGCATGTTGGGCAGAAAGGTTTCTTTCAAAAAACTTCCCGATGGCAGCTTGAATAAAAGTGTGGTTGGGTGCAAATTTTGCAACAAAGAGCCTTCTGATCTTTGCAGTACTGCAAGCCCATGGTATCACCTCAGTGCAAAACATTTTGCTGGTAGCACCAGCGCTAACGTTAGCTATGACAGTCCCCGGTACCAGCAAACGATGTAGCCATCCCATAATTATTGAGTTTATAAAAGCCTTAAAATGTTGAATGTCAATGCTACAAGTGCACTTTGAGTTTGCAGTAATCTGTGAATGTAGCAGATGAATGAAAAATGCACAAAAAATATAAATGAAATAAACATTTGTGTTGTTTAAGTTCATGTATGTCTATTCATCAATTCAGTCATCAACCAAAACTTATTTGTTTGAAAGATTTTGCTTGTTATGTCAAATATTGCTATGTGACAAAAATATGATTGATTGACATTGGCATTAATTACAAAGCCTCTACTTAATTAGATACATTTTTTAATCACGTGCCACTACTACAATAAACCTTTTGAATCTTGAGCTGCCCAGATTGGCTGACAGAGCCATGACTATCATTTAATTTTTCACCTCTGACACTGTAGTTGCCTTCATTGAAACTTCGTCATCTGCAGTGCCCACGAGGCTGGTCATTGAAATCTCCCCAGAACTGATTTCAGGGGTGGCTTTGGCCCCCACTTCTAGGCAATTGTTTCTTTTGTGCAAATGCACAACATGTATGTGTGTACATTGACCTGACTGTAGACTGTATAGATGCTTATGCTTGGTCAGTGATCTACATATTATCCTGCAGCTGCCAGCATTTGTGTCCATTTTGCTGCATGACTGAGTACTCAGTGGGGCTTGACTTAGCAAACAGTCAGTCATATTTAAATCTTCAAAAATGTAGCTGTGCACCCTTTAAGATTTTACACATTAATACACTCAGTTTCTCCTTCTCCTTTCCTCACACCCATCACACACAGGCAGCACTGTATGCACTTCACAGCAGTTTCAGGTTTTACTGACAGACAGATTGATTAGCAAGCAGCCGCTCTGCCCTGACCAATCTATCATAATGTGAGAAAAAATCAGACACAAAGTAGGAAGGGGATACTAATGAGTGACAGAGCAGGAGAGTCTTACCAGCACTGGTTTACTCCATCCCTCATCATCAGACGGAGTGTGTGTTTGTGAGGGACAGGGTATGAGGGTACAAAAATTGGGGATGGAGAGAGTTACCAGCAGTGACATACTTCATTTATCACAACTATGCAATGTTAGTTATTACAGACCAAGAGAGAGGAAATCTACCCAGAAAAACAGGAAGAGAGATAAACACACAATACGCTAACATCTAATTAGGTGGCATATCTGCTTCTTGTCAGTAGAGTGGTAAACACAAGTTACTGATCCTATTCTGCAAATTTCTGCAAAGGTTTTGAGTGGACATTAAACAAGCTTTAAATAAGCCTGGACAATGAGTAAAAGGACATTATTGTCAAGAAAATGCATGTTTGAATTTTAGCGTCAGCTTCAGCCACGTTTTTCAAAACCCCTGCCAGTCTCTGCACTAGTTGTCATGACATTTCAAGCTCTTATTTTTGTCAGTGGTTCCCTAGATTAATCTATGTGGTTGTATAGCCCACTCTGGGATAAATGGGTCTGTGATACATTGTTAAGAGATGTGGCTTTGAAAATTATGTTCTGTTATATGTGTGAAGGAATGTTGCATTACACACTTGTCAAAGAGTTTTTAATTACTCTGAGAAGGAAACCAGTGCCTCATTTGGATATCTGTTGCTTATAAGGGCATTCACAGCATCTTTTCTGTGATATTTATAATTTGCTTCATGTTCTTTTTTTTTTTTTAAAGTAATGTGTCTCCATGTACAAGCTCCTCAGTATGGCAGTATAAGGCCTAGCAGTTCAGAAATGAAGTGAACAAAATCAGGATAGAGCATTGCTAAACTGTCCCAATACCAGACGAAAAGTTCCACTCTGTGCAACAGCAAGAACAAACAACAATAAAAACAACAAACAACAACAACAACAATTAAAACAACATCAATAACATAAAAACAACAATATAAACAACATCCATCAATTCATGTTCTTCGCTTATCGGGGGTCAGGTTGTGGAGGGAGCAGACGAAACAGGTCATCCCAGACATCCCCCTCCCTGACAATGCTTTCCAGTTCGTCTTTGGTGATCCTGAGGTGTTCCCAGGCCAGATGAGATATATAATCCCTCTTGCAAGTTCTGGGTCTGCCCTGGGGTCTCCTCCGACGTGGATTTGCTCTGAAAATCTCCAAAGAAAGTCTCTCCGGAGACATCTGAATAAAAGGGCCAAACCATCTTAACTGGCTCCTTTTAATGGGAAGGAGCCAAGGCTTTACTACGAGCTCCCTCCAGATGTCCAATCTTGTCACCCTATCCTATCTCTAAAGCTGAGCCTAGCCACCCTACAGTTGCTTGTACCTGATTCTCCTTCTTTCAGTCACTACCCAGAGCTTATGACCATAGGTGAGGGTTGGAACACTACGTCTTCACCATTATGGTCTGGTACACATGACTACTGATGTTACACCAAGCCACCAGTCCATCACACACTCCATTTTCCCATCACTCATGAACAAGATCTTCGGATACTGAAACTCCTTCCCTTGTTGAAGCAACTCTACCCCAACCTGTTGGGAGCAATCTACCACTTTAGAATAAAGAGCCATGGTCTCTGACATGGAGGTGTTGACTCACATTCTCCAAAGTGGACATCCTCTTCCCCCCAGCTGCACCTTGAAATCCTGCCATGAACACCACAAACAAAATCGAAGACACGGGGCAGCCAAAAACATGTAAACAACAATATCAACAACAAAAAAAACCCACATCAACAAAAACAATAGAACCATGTGTCATGGTCCCTCCCTTCTCTGTGCTCCTGGCCAGCTGTCAGCTTTGGCCGATTGGGCGCGGCTGCCGTGGAGCACAGCCACGCCCAATCAACAATCAGTGGCATTTATAGCCTGGCTCACCCTGTCACTCACTGCTGGGTCATTGTCTCGGTTGCTCCTGCTGGCTCTCCACCAGCCACTCCGCCCTGGTCTGCCACAGCCCCGGACACCCCGCCTGCTCTGTCCTGTCTAGCACATTCCTGAAGCTCTGCCCCTGCCTCGGCTCCTGCAGCCGCCTGTCCCCGCTGCGTTCCTGCAGCCACCGGCCCCCAGTGCATTCCGGCCACCACCGGTCCCCGCTGCATTTCTGCATCCACCTGTCTCTGCTGCATGTCGGCAGCCCCGGAGTGTTGCCATCACAGCCTGTCTGCTTTCGCACAGGTCTGCCCCCCTCTATCACTGGACTTTTCAGTTGTGAGTTAGGCCATTTTGTTTACCTTTTGGTCTCAGCCCGCATAGTGGCCAGTTTTCGTTGACTATCCCTGATTAGGTTAGAGCTTTGTTCGATCTTTAGTTTAATTCCTCAATTTCTGTATGGAGTTTGGTTGCCTTGGTTGTTCAGTCTGTGTTTAGTGTTTTGTGTGAAATAAAGGTCCTTGTTTAACTATCCATCTGTCCCCGCGTGTGCCAGCATTCTGGGTTCAAACCCCCCTGCCTTGTGACACCACCACCACCACAACAACAACAGAACAACAAAAACAATAGAACCACCACCACCACCACAACAACAACAGAACAACAAAAACAATAGAACCACCACCACCACCACCACAACAACAACAACAACAGAACAACAAAAACAATAAAAGCAACTGCAACATTAAAACCGCAAAAAACAATAAAAACAACTGCAACATTAAAACAGCAAATGATAAAAGCAACAACATGAAAGCAATAACAACAAAAACAACAACAAAAATAAAAATGACAATACAAAACTTAGTCAAAGCTAAAATAACACAAATAAAGCAACAACAACAATAAAAGTAAACAAAAACCATAAATAATACAAAAAATGTTAAAGGCTCAGTTGAGATATTTTAAAGTGAGGTTGTATGAGGTTTGGAGAATGAAAAGTATCAGAATGGAATGGCTAAGCAATATGCTGCTGTTGATGGGAAAAGCAGTACAATGGATTTTTTCATCTTACAAAAGCTCCCACTTC